>NC_143051.1:27485000-27801250 GCF_057628025.1 Oncorhynchus mykiss
ACTATTTTTAGGTTTGTATTGTGAGCTTCTCATATTGCATGTTGGGGATTAGGCCCACCAAAGTAATAAAGGAAACTGTATACACAGTGAGAACACTTCAGCTTTATATGAAATACGGGCCTCTTCTCTATCACCTTACAGAGCTGCAGCTGGTTGAAGCTCACCCTACAGAAGATATAGGTTTACATCCTCAGTATTAGATCTGCTTGGCTTGACCTGATACCACACATACTTAGAGGGAAAAAACATGTTGAGTGGCACGTCAGAGCAAAGCAGGCTGATTATTTTGGGAGGTATTTATTCATTTACCAAGAGTCTAGGTGACTTAGGATGCTTTCCAAATGGCACCCTGTTTCCTATGAAGTGCATGACTTTTGTCCAGGGCCCCTAGGGCTCTCGTCTAAAGTAGGTCACTATAATAGGGTGCCAGTTGACATAGTGCCAGCAACACAAGGTGCACAAGAAGCGAGCGAGGCACGGCAAGGTGCTCCTTATCTGACTGAAGCGGAGCTGCGCTGCCTGACGGTCCAGGGCTCCAGCAAGGTGGAACGATAAACATAATTAAATTTAGTTGGATTACAACAAAATGGATGGGATCAGCTGGGAAGGCGGGAAGGCTAATCCTGAACCAATCCCCTCAAAATAAGGTGCCAACCGACCCAACACATTGTAAATAAAGTTAGAGGGAACATATGAAGGGAAGAAGAGAGGGAAGAGATGAGAGGGAAGGAGGGGAAAGGAAGGAAGCTGTCGGAGAAAGAGAGAGATCAAGGTAAGGCCACTGAAAAGGGCCCTTTTCAAAACGAGGACAAATACACCCAACTACTTCACAGTGAAGCAGACTATGAGCGAGATCAATGGCAGTTCATTGAATCTGACAGGATTCTAATCACTGTTAGAAAGCAGGTAGATATACAGAGAAGAGACAGTGAGGAGTGACAGTGTTCAGATGTGCAGAACTATTATTAGACAACTTGATACTCCTGGTCAGAGAGCAAAAACATACAACAGCATTTTCTTATGGGTCTCATTCTCATTCTGGTATATATTGAATCGGTCAAGCTAGCAGGGTTGGGGACAAATTAAACACTGTTCAATGTGTGAAGACTGCTGTCTGGTTTATACATGAGTGAAAAAAAAGCAGAATTTGAAATGCGATGCTGGTGACAAAAATGAATAAGCATTGAATTTACACCTTCCCCATCTTCTGAACAAGTGGTACATTTACACTTGCCTTTCTCCCCGCAGCTATACAACCACACCGTTTCACTCAGAGGGACCCTGTATGCGCAAGATGCATCTGCCTATTCAGCTATTCACCTTAACACATAAACTAACCTCACCATGAAATGTTTTTTAGACACATAAAATGGTTCTAGGAGATTCAGAGGGTATGGAATGAAAGCAGGGGTCTACACCTTAACCTGACTTTCTCTATCATATATATATAATTTTTTGTCACTTTCCCATCTAGCAATTTTTTTCCATTACCACTTTTCCTTTTATTTTTTCTATTTCAATTCCAATTTCATTCCACTCGTCACTTTCCTCCTCCCCCCTAATGCATTTTCCCTTTTTTAACTGAGTTTTAGTCCAATCCTTCACAAAGAACATTCCCCCAGGGGATGTGAACCCTTACCTCTTTCAGTTGCCTGTAACTACAGTAAACACATGCCCACATACCAGAGCTCTTTCTCTCGCTGTATCTCTCTAGCTCCCAGTCTAATCCAGTCTAATCCCACAGTGCTGTCTTTGTGCTGTCTTGGGCAGACATCAGTGCATTATCATCCAATAAGAATATGATTAATGGATTTATAATTGCGGAGGGCGAGCCTGGCGGAGAACACAGTTTGCCCTGGATTAATATAGGAGCTAAAGTAACGTACTGGTGGTGAGTAGAGGAGAGGAGAGCTGAGGGGCTGTGTTAAGCCCTGCGGCCATAAGGCTGGGGCGAGGAGAGGAGTGGAGTGGAGTGGAGAGGAGAGGAGAGGAGAGGAGAGGAGAGGAGAGGAGAGGAGAGGAGAGGAGAGGAGAGGAGAGGAGAGGAGAGGAGAGGAGAGGAGAGGAGAGGAGAGGAGAGGAGAGGAGAGGAGAGAAGAGGAGAGGAGAGGGGCTGTGTTAAGCCCTGCGGCCATAAGGCTGGGGCGAGGAGAGGAGTGGAGTGGAGTGGAGTGGAGTGGGGTGGAGAGGAGAGGAGAGGAGCTGTGTTAAGCCCTGCGGCCATAAGGTTGGTGCGAGGAGAGGAGTGGAGTGGAGTGGAATGGAGTGGGGTGGGGTGGAGTGGAGTAGAGAGGAGAGGAGAGCTGAGGGGTTGTGTTAAGCCCTGTGGCCATAAGGCTGGGGCGAGGAGTGGAGTGGAGAGGAGAGGAGAGGAGAGGAGAGGAGAGGAGAGGAGAGGAGAGGAGAGGAGAGGAGAGGAGAGGAGAGGAGAGGAGAGGAGAGGAGAGGGGCTGTGTTAAATCCTGCGGCCATAAGGCTGTGGCGAGGAGAGGAGAGGAGTGGAGTGGAGTGGAGTGGAGTGGAGTGGAGTGGAGTGGAGAGGAGAGGAGAGGAGCTGTGTTAAGCCCTGCGGCCATAAGGCTGGGGCGAGGAGAGGAGTGGAGAGGAGAGGAGATGAGAGGAGAGGGGCTGTGTTAAGCCCTGCGGCCATAAGGCTGAGGAGAGGAGAGGAGAGGAGAGGAGAGGAGAGGAGAGGAGAGGAGAGGAGAGGAGAGGAGAGGAGAGGAGAGGAGAGGAGAGGAGAGGAGAGCTGAGGGGCTGTTTTAAGCCCTGCGGCCATAAGGCTGGGGAGAGGAGAGGAGTGGAGAGGAGAGGAGAGGAGAGGAGAGGAGCTGTGTTAAGCCCTGCGGCCATAAGGCTGGGGTGAGGAGAGGAGTGGAGAGGAGAGGAGAGGAGAGGAGAGGAGAGGAGAGGAGAAGAGAGGAGAGGAGAGGAGAGGAGAGGAGAGGAGAGGAGAGCTGAGGGGCTGTTTTAAGCCCTGCGGCCATAAGGCTGGGGAGAGGAGAGGAGTGGAGAGGAGAGCTAAGGGGCTGTGTTAAGCCCTGCGGCCATAAGGCTGTGGCGAGGAGTGGAGTGGAGTGGAGTGGAGAGGAGAGGAGAGGAGAGGAGAGGAGAGGAGAGGAGAGGAGATGTGTTAAGCCCTGCGGCCATAAGGCTGGGGTGAGGAGAGGAGTGGAGAGGAGTGGAGAGGAGAGGAGAGGAGAGGAGAGGAGAGGAGAGGAGAGGAGAGGAGAGGGGCTGTGTTAAGCCCTGCGGCCATAAGGCTGGGGAGAGGAGAGGAGAGGAGAGGAGAGGAGAGGAGAGGAGAGGAGAGGAGAGGAGAGGAGAGGAGAGGAGAGGAGAGGAGAGGAGAGGAGAGGAGAGGAGAGGAGAGGAGAGGAGAGGAGAGGAGAGGAGAGCTGTGGGGCTGTGCTAAGCCCTGTGGCCATAAGGCTGGGGAGAGGAGAGGAGTGTAGAGGAGAGGAGAGGAGAGCTGAGGGGCTGTGTTAAGCCCTGCGGCCATAAGGCTGGGGCGAGGAGAGGAGAGGAGTGGAGTGGAGGGGAGAGGAGAGGAGAGGAGAGGAGAGGAGAGGAGAGGAGAGGAGCTATGTTAAGCCCTGCGGCCATAAGGCTGGGGCGAGGAGAGGAGTGGAGAGGAGTGGAGAGGAGAGGAGAGGAGAGGAGAGGAGAGGAGAGGAGAGGAGAGGAGAGCTGAGGGGCTGTGTTAAGCACTGCGGCCATGAGGCTGGGGAGAGGAGAGGAGAGGAGAGGAGAGGAGAGGAGAGGAGAGGAGAGGAGAGGAGAGGAGAGGAGAGGAGAGGAGAGGAGAGGAGAGGAGAGAAGAGGAGAGGAGAGGAGAGCTGAGGGGCTGTTTTAAGCCCTGCGGTCATAAGGCTGGGGAGAGGAGAGGAGTGGAGAGGAGAGCTAAGGGGCTGTGTTAAGCCCTGCGGCCATAAGGCTGGGGCGAGGAGTGGAGTGGAGTGGAGTGGAGTGGAGTTGAGTGGAGTGGAGAGGAGAGGAGAGGAGAGGAGAGGAGAGGAGAGGAGAGGAGAGGAGAGGAGATGAGAGGAGAGGAGAGGAGAGGGGCTGTGTTAAGCCCTGCGGCCATAAGGCTGGGGAGAGGAGAGGAGAGGAGAGGAGAGGAGAGGAGAGGAGAGGAGAGGAGAGGAGAGGAGAGGAGAGGAGAGGAGAGGAGAGGAGAGGAGAGGAGAAGAGAGGAGAGGAGAGGAGAGCTGAGGGGCTGTGTTAAGCACTGCGGCCCTGAGGCTGGGGAGTTGAGAGGAGAGGAGAGGAGAGGAGAGGAGAGGAGAGGAGAGGAGAGGAGAGGAGAGGAGAGGAGAGGAGAGGAGAGGAGAGGAGAGCTGAGGGGCTGTGTGTTAAGCCCTGCGGCCATAAGGCTGGGGAGAGGAGTGGAGAGGAGAGCTGAGGGGCTGTGTTAAGCCTTGCGGCCATAAGGCTGGGGCGAGGAGTGGAGTGGAGTGGAGAGGAGAGCTGAGGGGCTGTGTGTTAAGCCCTGCGGCCATAAGGCTGGGGAGAGGAGTGGAGAGGAGAGCTGAGGGGCTGTGTTAAGCCTTGCGGCCATAAGGCTGGGGAGAGGAGAGGAGTGAAGAGGAGAGGAACCAAGTTGGAGGTCTGCGCTGGTAGCTGGTAACTGGTGCTTCTGGTTGAGTTGAAGACCTCAACACTTTCTGACTGCACGCTGGGCTTAAACGATCTCTTTTCAGATCTGGGGCTGTCTGGCTACTACTGCCCTCTCTAAATAAGCACTGGTGCATTATTTAAGACAGCGATGAGAGGCTATATAGCACTGTTAAATATGGATAGCAGCTTGACCAGCTGGGTAGGGGAAGAAATTAAAAATTTTTATCACAATTTATTGTATTTTAAACTATCATGTTTGCATAAAATTGTATTGTCCATAGGGTTTTGTCCAATGGTGTCCTAGTAGGCCAGCTATCATGACCATATCAGCGTGTCACACCTGGGCCTCGTTTGCCATCAAGGAGATATCAGGTTTCCCTTTATTTAAATTAGGTTTGTGTGACTGTTTATTTTAACTCTGTTGCCAGCTAATTCATTTCAGTTCATCTTCCATTGAAAGCAGTGATAAGATGCAGAGAGGTGCATCCTCTGTGTGACTGCAGCTCTGATCCTTGCCCCACCTTATACCATGACAAACTGGAGCATCAGCAGCTGCTGACAACGAAAAACTGAAAGCTTTAAACACCTACTCATTTTTAACTCAAAAAATTAATGCAAAGCACCTTTTCCAAGCCACTGGGTTTAATTGGAAGGCATGCATTAAAAGTGCATTAAAAGTGCACATCATAACGGAAAAAAGCCGGATGATGTGGATACTTGTTGAGAAATCGTGTGAGATACATAGAGTGGGGTAAATTGAGCCACCCTTGTTTCTAGGAAACCATATTCAAAAGTAATCATTTGACCAAATATTTAGGAAGAGGTCATCTGTGAAGGAAGAAACCACATGGAAAAAGTGGTAAGCAAGGTCCCCAAAAATGATTTTCACTAAGTCAAATGAAATTATTGTGTTAGGGGTTTCATGATCTATCTAAACAAAATAAATGATTTAAATATTGTTCTAAACATCAGTTGGGGTCTCTATAATCTTCAATATGAGGTCCTGAACCTAACGTGAAAGTGAATCCTTGCAGCTGTGTAGTCAAAATGTTTAACATGGTGTTGGTTGATCCGAAGGCCATGGGGTAAGTTGACCGAAGGGTTGAGCCATTGGCAAGTTGAAAAATGTAAGTGTTTCCTTCTCAGGCAAAATGCAAGGCATTATTGCTGAGATATGAGGTAGCAACAAGGTCTGGGCCCTGTTGCAAGTTAATTTTCCCATGATCTTTTCCCTTAAAATTCCCTTAACTTTAAGTCAGTTGCACAAAACATGTTAAAGTGAATTTCCCACTTAAGGGAAAAGTTAAGGCTGCCCATGAGGTCCCTTAACTGCTTCATTCAGTATGTAAACAGCCTTTGTGGAGGTGAATGTTGCCTTCATCTGCTCTGGTTACAAAAGGAAAACATCAACCAGCAATGGAATTATTGCATAAATATTGGGACAGTGATACGTGTTTGAGTTTTTCTGGCTCTGTACTCCATCTGTACTCTGTACTCCATTTATTCTGAGGGTATTTTCATCCATATTTTTATCACACAAATATCATACCCCCAAAAGTGCTAACCTCCCCTGTTATTGTAATGGTGTGTCACGCCCTGACCTGAGTATTCTTTGTTTTCTTTATTGTTTTGGTTAGGTCAGGGTGTGACATTGGTGATGTATGTGTTTTTGTACTGTCTAGGGGTTTTGTAGGTTTATGGGGTTGTTTACCATCTAGGTGTTTATGTATGTCTATGGTTGCCTAGATTGGTTCTCAATTGGAGGCAGGTGTTTATCATTGTCTCTGATTGGGAAGCATATTTAGGCAGCCATCTTCTTTGGGTATTTCGTGGGTTATTGTCTATGTGATGTTGCACGTTTGCATTCAGTTTTGATAGCGGTCACGGTCGTCTTGTTATTTTGTTTGTTTGTTTGTTTAGTGTAATTCGTGTTTTTTCGTCTTTCATTAAAAAGATGTATTCACATCACGCTGCGCTTTGGTCTCCTCCATACGACGATCGTGACAGAATAACCCACCAACAATGGACCAAGCAGCGTGGTAACGGCCAGCAGCAGCAGTGGCACAGCCAGGGGAATATGGCCGCCCCAAAGCAGAGCTGGAGGCAGTGAAAGCAGGAGCCGCCAGCCAGCAGCCGCCGGAGCCGCCAGCCAGCCAGGCGCCGCCGGAGCCGCCAGCCAGCCAGGACCCGCCGGAGCCGCCTGTCACGCCGGCGATGCCGGAGTCGCCCTCCTGTCCGGAGTCGCTCCTCAGTCCAGAGGCGCCTTTCCGTCCAGTGGCGCTCTCTACGATGATCTTCAGTCCGAGGCCCGCTGCGAGGATCCCCGCTCCTGAGGCGCTACCTAAGTGGGCCAAGACTGAGGTAGAGCGGGGTCCACATCCCGCACCACTGTGAAAGAGGCCCACCTGGACCCTCCCCTTTAGATTAGGTTTTGCGGCCGGAGTCCGCAAAAAAATTAGAGGCAGCTGTTTATCGTTGTCTCTGATTGGGAACATTATTTAGGCAGCTATCTTTGGGTATTTCGTGGGTTATTATCTATGTCTATGTGATGTTGCATGTTTGCACTCAGTTGATAGCGGTCACGTTCGTCTTGTTATTTTGTTTGTTTAGTGTACTTCGTGTTTTTTCATCTTTCATTAAAAAGGATGTATTCACATCACGCTGTGCTTTGGTCTCCTCACTACGACGATCGTGACATGGTGAGAGTTTAGCATGTCTTGGGGGTATGATATTTATGCATCTAACTTTCTCTCATCATTATTCACAACTCATTCAGGACTATCCGTAATCATGGGGCGGCAGGGTAGCCTAGTGGTTAGAACGTTCAAACCCCCGAGCTGACAAGGTGCAAATGTCGTTCTGCCCCTGAACAGGCAGTTAACCCACTGTTCCTAGGCCGTCTTTGAAAATAAGAATTCTTAACTGACTTGCCTAGTTAAATAAAAATCATGGTAGCATCCACATTAATGTAGACGTGTTTAGAAAAATATTATATTCTTATTTACAATAAAAGGGACTCCAAAATGACGCAATACATTTCTATTGGGCACAAAATAATCAGAAACACAACCAAAACAAACAGCAAATGTATCCAACAAGTGAGTAGCGTCACAAGCTTGATGTAATCATTGCGTGCTAGGAATATGGTACCAAATATTCAACTTTTTACTACTTTAATACACATTTGTCGCAATACTTTTTATCCCATAAAATGGTGGGACTATGTACAAAGAGTGCTGTAATATTTCAACAGCTCACCCAATATGTATGAAAATATCGTCAAATTAAAGCTGACAGTCTGCACCTTAACCTCAGTCATTGTATCATTTATAATCCAATGTACAGTAGTACAGAGCCAAAACATCAATTGTCACTGTCCTAATAATTACGGAGGGCACTAACTGATTTATCTACAAAGATAACTGTTTACCCATAGGATATAATATTAGAGTTTTAATCATTTGTTTTTATCCAGACAATAGTTCTGTGCTTCTGCATTTTTATCCACTAACTAATGAACCTGGATCAGTCAGAGCGCATCCTAAATATTCCCTCTATAGTGCACTACTTTTGACAAGGGCCCACACTACTTTTCGAATAGGATGCCATTCGGGACGTAGGGAGTGAGGTGCCACTTGGGACGCAACCCTAGAGTCCTGGTGTTGAATTACTGCATTGCCACCTCATTACCTATGACATAACGGGTGTTCCATGCATCACACATTAACAGTGAGATCAATGCTGCCATGTAAACTAATCAGTCCCATAAATGACATGTCATTAGGTTTTATGACCAAGCGTGACTGTCTCAGTCTGTGTTAGGCCTGGCCAATATCTCACCCTCCAGTAGAGTCTTCTGGGATGCCTCAGCTAGAGGAGTGAACCACCGCTCAGCAAACACCTCAGACCTCTGAGCCATAGCTCACACACAGCACCACTCAACACCTTACACACGGCAACCCTGACCTACTAGTTGAAATTTAAAGTGGTTTCTGGGTCTCTCTCTCTCACTTCACCTGTGAGTTCAACAGCGTAACAGTACATCTGTAGGTCAGATCCCAGAGTAAATGGACCCCTTCCTGTATCTGTCTCCCTGTGTAGTCCACTAGCTCAGCGTGCTGGCCAGCCACAGATGTTTATCACTATCAACCACTGTTTTCCTAGAAACACAACAGTATCTCAGGCTTTGATGCTCTGCTAAGGGTTATTTCTGCTCACTGCTGGGTGTGCGTTCCTAGAATGCGTCCAAAATATCACCATTCAGTGGAGGCTCCTCAGAGGAGGAAGGGGTGGACCATCCTCAGTGATTTTCATAAAAATATTGAAACATTAAAAAAGTTATCCTTTTTAGGTAAAACTATAGTAAATATATTCACGTCACAATAACTTTATTAAAACAGTAGCCTCAACAGCACTCTGTAGGGTAGCACCATGGTGTAGCCGGAGGGCAGCTAGCTTCCTTCTTCCTCTGTGTACATTGACTTCAATACAAATCCTAGGAGGCTCATGGTTCTCACGCCTTTCCATAGACTTACACAGTAATTATGACAACTTCTGTAGGACGTCATCCAACCTATCAGAGCTCTTGCAGCATGAACTGACATGTTGTCCACCCAATCAAAGGATCAGAGAATGAATCTACTGTAATACTGAAAGCATACGCTACAGCTAGTCAGCACTGCAGTGTATAAAGTGTGATGAGTAGCAGACTCAAAGAGAGAAAAAGACAATCGTTAAACAGTTTTGAACAAATGTATTTCTTCAAAAATTCATTAATTTTGAATGAATTAAAAAACATTTCTTATAGAGAAGCAAACAGAACAAAACGGGGATAAACATGCCTGAATTAGTCCATTAGAAATTCTCATTTGCAACTGTTGGACTAATGATTAAACCCTAGATTAGCTAGATTCAGGCAAGATTGTGCAAGACGGTATTGAATGTGTCATTGTATGTCACCTTTATTCCTCAAATTTCTCTCGACCTGTGCACCTATGTTGCAAACTTTCATTCATAGGCTAGGTTGAAGCAACCTCACGATGGGTATAGGGAAAATTTGAGTATTACGTAATAGCCTAAACCTATCGACGTTGCATTGAGCTGGGTGAATGGAATATGAATGACAGTCATCCAATATGCTGTAATAAAAACAAGGCCATGCTCATGAAAAAATGGACGTCCTCCCTCATCTTAAACGGCACCTACGATCACTGTTACCATTGGTCGAATGGAGTGCACTATATAGGGATTAGGCTGGGTACTTTTCCAGATGCCGCACTAGTCTGCAGTGCACACAGACGCAATACATTTTGAGGCAAATCAAAGCTGCTCTTTCTGTTGAGAAGAGGGATATACTGTATGTGTGAACCAACTGCTATAGGAGATCTTCTGAAAGAAGTTCTGTAATGGACTCCACCACACACCTGCTCATGTCTTTGTTCAGAACTGCTAGGATCATTTGATTTTGGGTTCCTTCCATTGTGGCCTAACCTAGTCTACCCAAGCGGAGCTCTTTAATGTAATACAAACACTGTGCTGGGTGCCTGCAGCGGAACAGACAATTATTATAACTTCTCATGTGCAGAACCTGGGATGGCTCCATAGAGATGGTCTCTGTTCGGAGTGAGCAGGACGTTCTGCATGTAATGAAATAGGTTCTAGCGGGTAGGTCCATATATCTGGGTTAAAGCAGATATAGCAGGTAGTTTCATTTTTTTTAAAACCTTGAAATATTAGATGCTGTTTGTGCAGTTTAAAACAAGAAAGGCCTCATAGTGAAACACAACTATTGCAACAATGTCACACTCTATGTGAGGTTTTCGCAGCCGAAAGCAGTCCTGTTGAATTCCTTAAAATGTGTTTATTCTTGTAGTGAACATTAACTCTTCAACTTATCTAATTAGAAGCATGATAAGATATTTATATCAATTAAAGTCAGCAGTGAGTCACTACTAAACAGGCCTGGCAGGATCTGTGGCTGTATGTGCACTTTATGAATTGTTTTCCAGCAGAAGTGCTTTTCTATTCAATCCAATTGTACCTATTTATTGCCTCATACACTGGATAGATGCAGTGAATGTGTTGTTTTAAAGAGTCACACATAGCAGTACGGTGCACCTAGAGCAAATTAGGGTTATGTTCCTTGCTCAACGACAAGGACTGATTTTGTGGTTACTGGCCCAACACACTACCCGATAGGCTACTTGCCGCCCTGCAGTATACCTACAGTATGGTACAGGTATCTAAACTTCCATCTCCAAGTACAGCCCCCCCCCAACTTCCCTGGCATGTGTATCTCTCCAGACATACAGTTATCTACATAGTATGCGGCCACTCGCTGTTAAAATTATAAGATCCAAAAGTTGTGATATAACAGTGGAAATGCTTGTGGAATATTCAGAATCACGCTCCTTCAACTCCATTGAAAGCATTGGCTCGTTCATTTATACGACTTACGCGAACCCTCAGCGACACTCTGTCGAAGAAATTAGCACTACGTTAAACCAAATGTACATTTCTTTCAAATCACATGGCAAGCTGGGAAATCTGTGTTGGAGAAAAAGGCCAAAGCTATTTTACAGACTGAAACCAGCTGATAAGGAGAAAGTGCTGAGTAAAATAGGTTCTTATCTCCGTCTGACTACACTGATTCAGCTCTAAGTGAGAGAGCTGAAAGAAACACATTCATAAAGGCCCTTCTGTCCTGGTATTAACCTAACTCAGTGCTTTCAGCTATTCTTTCCCATATTGCCCAACTCAATACTTTTAGCTATAGGCTATTTCACTTTCTTAAAACTGAACAATCTATCCATAATGGGTACAAAATGGGACTGGGTACAGAGTGGGCTCTGGAATGCCACACAACTGTGTTAGCCTGCTGAGCTAAAGCCTAGGCTTTAGCTCTTGGAGTTAACGCAAGTCGTCAGATCTCAGGTATGATTACTCTTAGTCGAGCATGGTTCACCAAACCATACACTTGCATCTTACTCGATAGGAATATTATATCCAGTAGTCTAATTATTATCTCTTATATGTCAGGTATAGGTACAGTTCAACAACTGTGAATGTAAAGTTTACATCAGTAAATGTCGTTAAAGTCATACCTGACCATTAAAAGTAGGCCAGTAGCCTACTATACAAATCAAAAGCTTTCAAAGCTTAGCGAGATATAGACATTCTGCAAATATGATTTTATTTTCTGAAATCCAGGCAGACAGCACTAGACACAAAGCTCATTTACAAGTGGTATTTAAAGGATGTACTTGGATGCTATTCCGGTGCTCTTCTCACAAGAGTGGACGCAAGGGGGTGCGTCTGGAAGTATTGTCAAATTCAGACAGCTTCAAAGCCAACAGTACGCTCAGCGCGCACTGACGTCTCAGCAATGGATTAATGAAACCGTCTTCGATTCAAATCACTGTGGAACACGCGCCCCTATCCGCTCAAATTGCTTTAGAATCAAGTAAAGTTCTTCAAAGGGGAAAACAAATCCAATTTATGATGAGAATGTGTTGATTTCACTGTTAACATTATAATTTACAAGTCTCAGTGCTGGATGACTGAGCTACTTGGAGACGCTCCTACATTGTTATCATAGTAGAAGTATGCAAACATAGAGACATGTATTGTTACCAAATACTGTAGGCCTACATTGTATAAGTAGAGTGGTGATTTACAATTATGACTGAATGTGTATTTATGTATAGGCTAACAGAAAGGCGTGGCATTTTTTTTTTAGCGTAGGCTAGGCAACCGCCAGCCACTCCACTTAGGCTATTTTATGTATTCCAGACAGTTATTCAAATGTTTAACTAATCAACAAGCCTTTAGTCGACTAAAGTGTGCTGGTTCTGGAATACATCAAATAGCCTGAGCGTGGATATGTTCTGTATTATGGTCCATTTGGCACAGCGCCCAATCAAAACTTCAAATATGTCTTTAAAGTGAAATATTAGGTCAAAGTGGCACCAACATAACCCAAACAACATAGGAACCAACATAATCCAAACAGTATAGGTTAGTATTCTAAGCTATACCGTACAAACGTCCCATAATAAATTGGGATGTTTTCTTGTCTTACCTTGATCTAGTAGTCGTAGAGAGTGATGAAACGTGGGGTCCAGTGTGTCCTTCTCTGCCATCAGCTCTGGTAAGTACTTTTCGTTATCCATTTCGTCCCGTGCCGATGGTCCACGCCGTCCACAAAATAATTCGGCAGTGATGCAATTCTAAAACCTCGCCTTATTCCCAACACTTGCCCCCACCAAAACTAGTCACGGTAAATTATTATTATTTTTAAAACGAACAGGAATGCGGTAATGTCATTCGCAACCACTATAACATCACATAAGTAGTCCTAAGCTGTAACAACGACCAAAAACTGTCTGTGCGCGGGTGTCTCAAGTAAGAATTCCGTTATCCCATCCGTGTAGTAGCCTATATCTTCAACGTCACCTTGCAGACCCCTCGCATGCAACACCGCCAACCTAGAGGCTCTCTCCGTTCTGTAAACAAGCTCTTTAAAGCTCCCCCGGAACGTCTCCACTAGCAACGAGGGCTCATTCCAGCTCCTCTACTATTGGTTCCCGATCAGTGTTCAAGAAAATGCAATGTAGCGTCAGTCATTAGAAGGGGCGGGTGCTCCAGCCTGGAGTGAGCGGAACAGCTGGAACTATCCATGGTGCTGATTCCACGGCGCGCGCCTATATGTTGTTCGATGTGACACGAGCCAGCAAAGATCTGAATTACAATGCAGAGAACATTAATAACAGTCCTTCTCTTGTTAAATTGTAGAATAAAAATGTGCCCAAACTAAGTAGCCCATCAATATGCAAATATATACAAATACCTTATATTAGTTTTCATTGTATGTACTCCGGCTTGGGGGTAAAACTGATATGCTACATACATAGGCACCCTTTATTGTACTTTCAACAGAACCAATATAAATCAGACATAGGAGAGTGCATTTAAACTCACTTTGAGAGTTGCATGTTATACAAAGTTGTGGAAATAAGAATGACATTCAAGCTGTGGGCTCTCTAAAAAGAAACTCTTAACAGCGGGTCATAACCAGTGGGTTTAGAGTTTAGTCCTGGCAGCAGATTCGGTTCTCCCGACTGTCAAAATAACATGAACCATCATCTCTAATGGCTGACCATGGCTTGACGTGTAGCCTAAGGTGTCAACTGTTCTGTTGTGGACATGTGGTATATTTTTACCATGGATTAAAATGACAAACATAACTTGAACAGAGGTGTGGATGACTTTGCCATGCCTTTTGGCCATGAAGAGATTAAGACAATGCATCTCTTCTGTAGGGTATGTTTCAACATGTTTTGAATCATGGAAGATTGAACATTAACTATGATCTGTAATCTACAAAGAAAGACCTTGCGTCAGAAATGGTACCCTATCTCCTTAGTGCACTACGTTTGACCAGCGCCCATATGCACTGTACAGGGAATAGGATGCCATTGTGGACACACCCACTGACTGCGGAACGATTCTACAAAAAGAAAATGGCTAATTTCTTGTGGCTTTAATTCTCTACCTTTAGGAATTGATTGTTTTGATACGAGACTTCTCAGGTTCCTTTCACTTAAGACAACCAGTCAATAGTTCAGAGGAAATCAATCCACCTTACTATAGGTCACCCTGACCCTTTTAGAAAAGAAGTGCCTGTGCATTTCTTATGCCGTTCATTGCATTTTCTCTACATACCAACCAAACATGGCGTATCCGCGCATTGAAGGCGAAACCTTTGTTATCTCAACACAGTGGTACAGTGTGTTTGACTGGATTCCCATATACTATTCTAATGTAGGCCAATGTGTTTTCTATTTTCTGCTCCATGGTTATTACATACATCACTACAGTGGTGTTGATAATGCTGGATCAGACTTAGCCCTGGACTGAATCCGACATTTCATCACAGTAGGCTATTAGTTCAAGTATAGAATATCTTGTGAACGTGTTTGCTCATACTGTATCACAGAAACACAAATGTATTGATTGATTGTATAAAATGAGGTACGAGTATTGCTTGAACAACAGTGAACGCACAGCAGCATATCAGTCCTGAAGTCGAGAAGTGTATTTACAGACTGCACACAATTTACACTATAGAGGGAGAAACAGGCGCTATAATCTTAAGTAAAATCATTATTACAGTGGGAGACCAGGTCAAAAGACGAGGCTCCTGTCACCATGTGGGACGGATGCAGAGGTATGCCCCAGGTGGGCGTTATGCAGCTCGTAAGATAGATGATAAGAACGGGTTATATAATGACAATCACCAAAGGTTGCGAGAAGTATCTCTCCTCCTTCTCAATAGCTTGGCTGAGATGCGACCCAGAAGCTAGAAGCAGGGCTGGTTCATGTATATTTATCAATGCTTTTACATTTGTCCTCAACAAACTCTGAGGTGAGCCTTTCTTTATTTACTCGGAAAGAACTGCTCAGGCAGTTATCATAGATATCACGTCATAATATGGTCATAACGCTATCATGAAACATATATTGACATCTGTTGTGACATACTGTATATTTCTATATTTCATGGCTGGTTATTACACCTACATGGGAGTGTCAAAACCCACATTTATTCAAATGTGTTTATTCCCTGCCAAGAAGATTCCTTTTGTTTGAAAGTTTGTTTCTTAAGTCCTTTGTTGTGGTAATGAATTATTTTCCATATTTTAAATAACTTCCATAAAATACACTTTATGACATTGTCATGAAGCATTATGGCCATCCTGTGTCACTTTACTTGGACTAAGAAATATAATTTATGACACTGTCAAGAAGCATTGTGAACATCATAACCAGCCATAAAATAAAGCAATACATGTCACAACAAGTCTAAATATATGACAGTGTTATGACCATATTATAACAGGTTTATGACAAGTTATGTCAGCTGTTATGACATATTATGACATGGTTAAGACCATGTCATAATGTGTTATGACGCTGGTTGTCGAGTAAAGTGTTACCCAGTAGGTATAGGCAACAGCATGCTTAACCTATTCTAATGTGGCATTCTGCAGTCAGTGCTATGTTCAGTGCAGCTAACTGCACATCCTGACAATTATCCACATGGAACAGGAAATACTTTTAAAATGTAGCTTTGTTGGTATTTCATTGATATTTAATTAATGAATTAACAAAGTGCCTTGTAATAAAGTAGCGGGTTAAATTGTGTACTGCTTCTTATAAAATCAAGCTGATAGAAACGCGGGAGACAGTCACAGTTCCACACAGTAAGTAACATGTGACATGCCATAACAATGCAAGTAGTTAGGGAGTGAACGTTATTTATAATAAGGGTTACATGGAGAACATCGGACCTTTCTGAAAAGAAAATGGATGCCCCTCTATTCAGCAAAATATATTTGACCTAAACGATCCCTGAACGCTTGAAAAAAAAACAAGTGACCCTCCCCTATACCTAAAATAATAATGAAAACATAAAGGGGATAGCAGTGAACATGCCTACATTTTAGCCTCACTTCTTGGACAGACCAGTGTCTTAGACATCCAGTTTAGAAACTGTTCTTCCTCCTTTAAGTATTACCTGGCAACGCATTCATTTTGATAGTGCTGTGGGGCCAGAATGTTGTGGGTTCACAGACCACCGTGGACAAGAGCAGGGGAGGAAAGATCTCCTTTATAGTAAAAGCATTGCATGATAGGAAAAACATGCATTTAATAGACTGTCATGCAATTCTAAGTAATGTGACATATTAGCACAATGTTTTTTAATACACAAAATGATTGAAATTACAGGCTAAGAATGGATAGAGATATGCGTATGTGTTCATCTTACCATATTTCTTCAATGTCACATCAGTGTTTCTTGTTTGCAAAGAAACTGTCCCTGTTTGCAAATAATTACATCTAAGACGTCATTAGGAATCTGATCTTGGCCCTTTCAAAAGTTAGGCCGACCTTTCCACCCCAGAATCGGCGCAGAAACATTTAAGCTTTAACTGCTGGCTACTCTTCTTCAGTTGCTTAACCCAATGAGAGAAGGTCACAAGTGTTTCCCTAAAAGCTGTTTGGTTTTAATCATCTACTGTACAGAAAGTGAATAGCTTAATCAATAGATAGTGACAGAATTAGATTACTTCCCAAGCAAAGTATATTGTTTGTCTCCTTGGCTGTAGAAGGTTGTAGCTCAGCCTCTGAATGTCAAATAAATGATACAATGATATCCCAATATTCATCGGAGTCACGTCTTTCCTGGGTATTTCACAGTTTGTTTATAGCATAAAGAAACCCGGACCAAATAGATAATTTCATTTAAATGGTATCTGTTTAATTTTCTTCAAAATATTAAGCTAACAAGGGGTAGGCCTGTTCTTTTTGCCATTTTGCTTTAATAACAAGGTAGGCCTATGGAACTGACATGGAGGTAGGCTAATTAAAGAGTGCATGGTGGGTGGAGGAATTGGCCGACAAAATACTGTATATTGATATAGCAGCCTATAGCCAAATTTCGTCTTTCAAACAGGTAGGCCGACCTAATTTCTTAAATTGGAAGAAATATTGTTGTGCCACGGCTGCTGCTTCAAGTTTCAGCACCAACTAGTTACTCGAATCTGTGCGGTCAATAACTCTGATAAATACATAATGGCCAAGAGACATACTGGGTTTTTTTTCAAATCAATTATAATAGTATCAAGTTATCAAAGTTGACCTCCAGTCCTCCTCATCTCCGGGCTCTCTTTCTCAAACTGAACAGAACATAGGCTATAGGCTAGTCTGCTGCAAGATATTGCAATTTTTGGACTAGGGCTAATTTGACTCTCCTCCTGAACTGCCACTGTAGGCCTACACTGCACAGCATTCATTAGGCAGCACACAAGAAAGGATTTGATCAGCAAGAGCAGAACAGGCCAGGGCTCAGGGTTGGAATATCCATTGCTGTGTGTAATGCAGCCTAGTTTCATTTACACCATCCCAGCAGCTATCTTAGAAATCTAAATTTGCTCTGTGCTTCTCCAAGTATGCACTTCGTAACCTATAGCCTATGGACTATGGATCATTTGATTAAGACCAGAATAAATAACCTATTGCGTGCCCAGAGGAGAATCAGAAATGAGGGGCAGCATCGGGCATACATCAATATGTAGCCTTATAAGCAACTAATTATACTGAACAAAAATATACAGGCAACATGTAAAGTGTTGTTCCAATGTTTCATGAGCTGAAATAAAAGATCCCAGAAATGTTCAACACACAAATCTTATGTCTTTAAAATGTGCACAAATGTGTTTAAGTCCTTGTTAGTGAGCATTTCTCCTTTGCCAAGATAATCCATCCATCTGTATGTGTGGCATATCAAGAAGCTGATTAAACAGCATGATAATTACACAGGTGCACCTTGTGCTGGGGGCAATAAAGGCCCCTTTAAAATGTGCAGTTTTGTCACCCAACACAATGACACAGATGTCTCAAGTTTTGAGGGAGTGTACAATTTGCATGACTGCAGGATGTTAATTTCTCTACCATAAGCCACCTCCTATATCGTTTTAGAGAATTTGGCAGTACAACCGCAGATCACGTGTAAATACGCCAGCACTGGGCCTCCACATCAGGCTTCTTCACCTGCGAGATCGTCTGAGACCAGCCATCCGGACAGCTGATGAAACTGAGTATTCCTGTCTGTAATAAATCCCTTATGTGGGGAAAAACTCATTCTGATTGGCTGGGCCTGACTCCCCTGCGCCCCTGCCCAGGCATGTGACATCATAGATTAGGGCCTAATGAATTTATTTAAAATGAATGATTTCATTATATGAACTGTAACTCAGTAAATTCGTTGAAATTGTTGCATGTTGCGTTTATATTTTTTTTCAGTATATATAACACTCAGAAATATTGAAATTTCATCAATTACAAATTACATGACCCAACTAGATTTAAAAAATACTAAACCATCCCCTTGACTGAAATTGAAAATGCATGACCCTCACCATTTTCCTCCAGGTACAAATTCTGTTCATTTGTATCCATCCCTTACATAATATTTGTAATTCCCCATCTTATCCTCCAACCTCAGATATTAATCCTCACTTAAACCTTGTCCAGTAATTGTCGAGACACCTGTTAATAAATGTTTAGCTCTAAACCAAAAAAAAACGTGCTATGAAACAGCTTACAATTTAGCCTGTCTTCATGGGTCATTAAAAATACTATCAAAATGCAGTAATCTCCTTCTCAGAAGAGAGAGGGACTTATTTATACATATGCAGCCATCTGTTGCTCTTCATCGTCTTCGGAAAAGAGTCGCCTCTAAACTAAACAAAGTATTGTCCTTTCCTGCTCTACATCTGAATCAGACACACATCTCTTCTAACGACGTTGTTATGCCAAAGCACTGTACAGAGGAAAGCTCCTATCCTGTCATTAGCAAGACATCTATTTCCAAGGAAAGAGGAATCAAAGTTGGTGAACCAACTAGTTTTCATAATTCTTAGGCCACCAGGTGAACAGTGAAAGGATTTGCATGCACGAGTGCACACACACACACACACACACACGCACGCACGCACAAGCACACACAGCTCCAGTCATCAGACGGTGTAACAGAACAGTGGGTCATTACATTGACAGAGTGTGTGTTTTATTATCACACTGAGCCTCTACCTGTACCCTGCTGCTCCAAAGTGGCCCCACGTTTAGTACCTTTATACACCGTAAATATAATGTTAATTACACCAGTGACTGAAGATGGTGTATACCTATATACCCAGAGGTGGCAATTATCTGCTTCATATAAAATAGCTCTTCAACAGGTCAATTCAGGGATTGATGTTGATGATGTATTGAAAAGCCCAGGAAGAGGATTTTGATACACTTTACCCACTGAACATATGTGAAAGAAAGTACTTAAAAAATATAAATATTTTTTTCATTCTGCATGATAGTGTTTTTTTTCTCATAGTCACAGAACGATGCTTTTCTTTGCATGAAAAATTAAAGATACAGAATCGTCTGTTTCAATTAGGAACAAAAACGATGGCTCAAAAATCAACTCACACTTCGGTACTCAAAGAAAAATGCCTCTTCTAAACTTTATAGGGCTTGACGAACAGATAAACCGAGTAGTATAAGAATAAAAACAAGAAAAATACACTTTCCCAATAAAATAAAAAACCTTCCCAAATGTCAGCTTTCAGTCTCTCCGTACTAAATAAAATTCCCCTGCTTGTCTTCTAGATGGAATAGCTGTGTTGTCACCTCTGGACTGATTCATCTGCGATGTGTCTTGGGGCTGATGGCTGGGCTGGCTGCCTAACGTCTCACATTACAGGCTGAATATGCAATGTGTTAATGTCTTCCACTGATGTAATATGCAGTGTGATTCTCTTTCAGTTCTCTCTTTCGCTTGCACAGGTTTTTCCCTGGCATCAATCATCTCCCTGATTGATTGGCAATTTCACAACATTTAAAGAGATAGCGTTAGCAATGTGATGACAAAGTTGGTTTATGTTAAAAGAACTGCCATAAAAACACTGCCCGTGGAATGTTTGTGTATATGTGTGTGTGTATGTGCGTGTGTGTGTGCATGCGTGTGTGTATGTGTGTGTGTATGTGTGTGTGTATGTGTGTTTGGAAGTGTCAGTTGCTGCTATATTTAAAGTGACAACACTGCCTCCTACTGACCAAATGTATCAGCCTGATAGTAAAAAGAGTACAGGAGTTGACTATCAGCCCAACAGGCAGTCTCATAAGGACGCAGTCTCATAAGGACACACTCAATGACATACATTTCATTTCAATTCCATCAAGACAAAATTCACAAGGCACTCGCACATCTGAGCTATCTGTTTTGCAGGTGTATGGTAACAGTTAAAAAAGATGAGAACAATTGAATCAAGACAAAATATGGAAAATAATCGTCTTTGATGATAGTGAAATTCAAACTTAATTATTATTAATTATAAGTATTCAATACTCTCAGAGACTGAGAACTCTCAAGAGGCTCTCAGGAACTCAGGAAAAGTTCACAGTAGCATGACGTCAGAGCCAATGAAATGTAATAGCCACTAAATAAGACTCCAGAATCATGAATTACATGGATGCATGCAATCACTTCCTCTAGGACAGGTTTTCTGTTTCTGCTGTGATCACTAGAAATTACATGTTTGTTTTTTTTTTACCCCTTTTTCTTCCCAATTCCGTAGTATCCAATTGGTAGTTACAATCTTGTCTCATCGCTGCAACTCCTGTACGGACTCGAGAGGGATAGAGAGGCGAAGGTCAAAAGCCGTGCGTCCTCCGAAACAGAACCCAACCAAGCCGCACAGCTTCTTGACACAATGCCCACTTAACCCGGAAGCCATCCGCACCAATGTGTCGGAGGAAACACAGTACACCTGGCGACCGTGTCAGCGTGCACTACGCCCAGCCCGCCACAGGAGTCGCTAGTGCCCGATGGGACAATGAAATCCCTGCCGGCCAAACCCTCCCTTAACCCAGACGACGCTGTGCCAATTCTCCCGGTTGCGGCCAACTACGACAGAGCCTGGACTTGAACCCAGAATCTCTAGTGACACAACTAGCACTGCAATGCAGTGCCTTACACCACTGGGAAACTCGGGAGGCCAATTACAATATTTTTTAATTCTGATATGATCATGATGGGCCCTGGTCCAAAGTAGTGCACTATATACGGAATAAGGTGCCATTTGGGATGCTACCACAGTATGTGCTGGTGTGCTGGCAGCTATAACCAGCACAGTATCACCATGTACCTTTTATTCCAAGTTCAAGCTGTGCATCAGAGTAACTCTACAGTTTGAGTGGCAATGTCTGTTCTGACCTCTTCCTGCAAAGAGCTTTTTGTTAGATCTCTCAAACACCACACAACGAAGGTCACTTTGGAACAGTCACTCAATGGCGTGCACACATCCGCTAAACAGACGTTCAATACAATGATACTGTAAGCATCAATCTATCAGGTGCATTGATCAGCTGTGTCCCCTAGCTGTGAAGAGACTGTTCTCTTCCTCTGGAAGTGTGTGTGTGTGTGTGTGTGTGTGTGTGTGTGTGTGTGTGTGTGTGTGTGTGTGTGTGTGTGTGTGTGTGTGTGTGTGTGTGTGTGTGTGTGTGTGTGTGTGTGTGTGTGTGTGTGTGTGTGTGTGTGTGTGTGTAACAGGAGCCTAATGAGAGGCTGTCAGCCCAGCATAGGTACACAAATCAATGGCACCAGGCAGGAGAGAAGCCAAGGTCGACCCACCCACTGACCACCTTTCTCTCTCTCCCTCCTACACACACACGAGCGCACACACACACAGTATAGGAAATAGGGTGTAATTTGGGACAAGTCAAGTGGCTAGCACCTAGACAGTTACCATGGCAAACAAATGTATTATTCAATCAGTGAAGGACACCAGGTCAACGGCTGTAATTAATGTCTGGAGAGCTGGGTCTTTAGCTGGTGATCTCTGTTCCTATTATTATGTCATTAAGCACCAGTACTTTAACCTGACTGCCTACTGTCCCCATGGGGATTCTCAGCCTCACTATTTTGCTTTCAACAGGTCCAGACAGCATGTCTTTTTAATTAAGTTCAGTGAAAGATGAACCCGTCTCAGTGAAGGACAGACATGCCTTCCTCCAGATATTGTACTTTCTCTAAGCATCACCTACTGTAGGTGTTGTTGTGAAATATATTTCTCCTACGGGATACTGGCAGTGTCTATATTGACTAGCATGTCTCTGCTTGTCTGTTTATTGGGAGCATAAGAAAGACAATGGCATCCTATTCCCTATATAGGACACTACCCTATGGGCACTGGTCAAAACTAGTGCACTTTATAGGGAATAGGGTGCCCTTTGTGACGCACACAATGTCTCCCATCAAACAAGACAACTCAACTTAGAGCAGCAGAGTTAGGCAGTGAACCATTAGGCATACCGTCCCTCAATGTAGTTAGTAGGCCTACAGACCAGTCACCGCTGCTGTCGACATGCTACAGCACACATCCCCCCTCCTCGCCCTCCTCTCCCCCCATGGAGAATGGGGTTACTGGGTTTTCCCACAGAGAATAAATAATCATATGAAATCAGAATTGCTTATAGGTCTGTGTGTCCTAGAAAGACAAAAGAAAGACAGAGAAAGAGAGAGGAGGAACATGACCTCAGGGCGATGGCAACGGAATGTGGTGAAATTTCACACATGGTGCACAGATACCCTCCTCCTCCTCCATCTCTGCTGAAGGAATAGGGGCAATGGCAGATGTATACAAAGGTTGTTTGGGAAAGATATTGATGTATACAAGGTGATCATTGGGAAAGATATTCTAATCAACAAACAGCATGGAATAGCTTGAAGATGTTGGTTTAGCTACAGTTATTGCATGTACAGTAGACGAGCCACTACTAGATGCTGGGAATACCACCACAAGGAGCTACTCTTGGTCCTCATCTTCTTTGTGCTGTGGGATGTACACAAGCAAAAATTAGGCATCACTCAAACACCTGTAATGTTTTGTATTAGGTATGCATGGAAAAGCTAAAATCAGACACCATTCTTCACTGATAACATTTGTGTCCAGGTTTCCTATAGGAATTGGATAATTTTCTAACATGACTTAGAGCAGTGGCACTCTCCTCTCCCACCAGCCCTAATTAAGAATTGAGAGAAGAAAACGGAGAGAAGGGAGGGGGAAGAAAAGAAGGTAATTGGTGGCGGCTGCCTCCCAACCCAGAGGCGCCGGTGTCTGGTTCTTGCTGTGTGGCCGAGTTCTACAGCTGCAGAGGGAACATTCCTGTCAGCACAGAGATGACTGCAGGTAATCACAAAGGAGGTGCAGTGGCTGGCAGACAGACATCTTTAAAGTTTAACATGTCATTCTCTCAAACAGTCCAGGCCTGATGCTGCTCCATAACAACGGGCTGTTTCATTCCAGAGGTGCAGTGGTCTGGAGAAGACTGTGGAGGAATGAACCCGGTTCCCCTTTCTCCTCTAGGGCCCGGGTGAAGTTTCCTAATAACAGTCTAAATATAAAAACAAGAGTTTAATTCTTAATTCCTAGTCATAGTCATGTGGACATTATTATGTACACTACCGTTTTGAACGGTACTGTATATCTCCACGACAACATCTAGAATATGTATTATGTGAGATACAGAACTGTGTGAGGAGAGAGGTACAGCACAAGGTATAATATAGTGAGTGTTATCCACATCAACCTGTAACACCGTAGACAGCATTCAGAAATAACTAGGCCCTGTGTGGAAACACATACTGCATATATGTCATATATTCAGCCCCTAAGGGGAGAGATAGCTACCAGATTGGACAATAGCAGCAGCTATTCAAATGGTGCAGGAGAACACGTTTCCTAGCCTGGTTCCAGACTTGTTTGTGCAGTCTTGTCGTGACAATGAGCATAGGAGATTGATCTAGGACCAGGCTACATGTTTCCAGCCTGGTACTTTCTGTCTGCTGTATAGTTAGTTGATCAGGGCCTGGCAGAAGTAGAGCTACAATACTCTGAGCAGCTAGCTAGCTGTCAGCAGGACAAGAGTGGCTGGCTATTAGGGCTGGACCAGGCTGCCTGCACCCTGATATATTTCTGTGTCGTAACTGAAGCACTCAAAATCTAACGCAGCTAGGAATTGTGAAACAAAGTGTGTGTGTCTGTGTGAATTGGGAGGGGGGATACATTTCAGTACAACTAAATGAGAGAGAAGATTAAAGAATCAAGTTATTTAAAAAAGTATAATCCTTCTGCAATTACATGCTTGGTGATTTGCTAAGTCAGGAAACAGTTGATTAAACTTTGTTGACTTATTGCCTAAAGATTTGATAATGACTGAATTAATTTTAACTTGCTATTTTACATGTGACTGGATGATCAATTGACAAGTACAACTAAGTAGGACTACTGTAAATGGCTAGCACTGCAAGTTATACTGAATGATGAGGTTAGAATTGGGTGAAGCAAAACTCTAAATCCTTTTATTCTCAAAATATCTTGTGCTCCAATTTCACCACACACACACACACACACACACACACACACACACACACACACACACACACACACACACACACACACACACACACACAGTGATTTCTCAGCACTGCCACACAGTAAGCACTGTTCTGCTTGCAACTGTTCTGTTCCTAACCCCTGACCTCTCTCAGGGCCACCAATAAGCCAGTCAGACGCTGAGAAACTTGCTGATATAGATTTCATCCCAAATGGCACCTTATTCTCTTTACAGTGCAATGCTTTTAACCAGAGCCCTATGCCTGGGTCAAAAGTAGTGCAGTACTGTATATAGGCAACAGGGTGGCATTTGGGACACAACCAAAGTAACCTTCCTGCTGGGGCTGTTTCTTCTGAGTTATTGTCAACTGCTATGCTGCTGATACACTCTCTCTCAATCTGTCCCATAGCAAGGAGGATAAGTGGTAGTGGTCTAATCTGAGGCAGGGGTGAGGTCAAAGGGGGAGAATTATTTGTGTATGTGTGTGTGTGCACCTATATAAAGGCACATACAGCATGTGGGCGGCGGACTAATAAATATTGAAGGTGATATCCAGATACAGAACAGTGCAGTAGATTATGATACCTTTAGTTTCGTCTAAAGGTTTAAATGAGGATGCAGAGTTGGGTTTAACAATATGCAACAACTATGAAAAAATACTTTCCTTCTGTCCTCACCCCTCAGACAAGGCCAAATCATTACCTTCAACTTCATCGTCCTTAATGTGAAAATGACACACTCAAAGCCACTGGAACTTGAGAACTTCCAACCCTCCGCCCCCACTCATTTCTGGAGGCCTTATTAATAATTGTCCCATCAATACTCAAGACTAAACCTTGAATACAGGGACCGTCAGAGTGTTTAATCCCTGAGGGTCTGTAACAAAATATGTCCTAATGAGCAGCATCACCAGTGTGTGTGTGTGTGTGTGTGTTGGTACAAAGCAGTGGCAAAATACTTGCTGTCCCGTTTCTTTGGGAGGATGAAGGAGGCCAGTGTCAAATTGAGATCAATATTAACATTACTGGCTAACAGTATAGAAGAGTTTCAGCTCTTCTTAACCAATAGAACCTGTCAGATCGAGAAGTCATACATTTGATATTATCATTAGACCACTCAACGGGTCATTTAATAGTTGGCATCAGAATCATAGAAAAATAATGCCATTAGTCATTCTAGTCATTCTATGGTCAAAATATTGAGTCTTACGTCACGTAGTATGTTGCATAGGTTAGGCCTATATGCTGGGCTTAAATCTATTTACATTCTGTAAAAACGACTAGCTGGGACATTCAGAGCGGACAGCTGTAAATGCCCTTACCCGCTAATAACTGACACTGGCTGCTGAAGGTCTGACCCACTACAGGGTTGTCCAGTCAGAAAAGGTAGATGCTCAGACCCATAACTGTACTATATTGTCACCACACACACACACACACACACACACTGAAAACCAGGTACCACTTGAAGTATTTTACGTGGTTCAATAAAAATAAGAACAAATACAATCATGAGGATCCATGTTTACAATCATGAGATGAATTAATATACATCATGCAGAAGGCAATAGTATAACATGCAAACACAGTGCTATTCACACATACTAGAATACTGTCACAGACAGAGAAATAGCCAGCACAGGGCGATAAAGGTTTAGGGGTGTGTTGTTTAGGAACGAAAAAGAACCAAGCATAAGCAAACGGAATGATGCGGGGAGGGACCTACCTAAATTTGTCCAATAGAAACTCTCCTTTATGTTGCAAAGCATTTCCCGTTTACAACTGTTTGGACTAATAATTTCACCCCTGGCCTGGCTACAGACTTTCTACAGCCTTGGCCAGTTCCAGGCATAAGTGTAAAACAAAAACCTAATGACTTCAAAGTTAAACAAACCATATGCACATGGACTACTTTTAACAATTTCCACAGAAAATGTTACCAAAACACATTTACTTGAAGAATAGTGCAGATGCAAAGTTTGGTAACAGAATGCTATTTGTGCCATCATTCTGTTACCAAGCTTTGCATCTACCCTGTTCTTCAAGTAAATGTGTTTTTGTGAAATGTTCAATGGAAATTGTTAAAAGTCGTCTTTGTGCATAGAGTTGAATGGTTTAACTCTGCAATGATTGGTTTTTGTTTGGCATACACTTTAAAGTGAAAAATCTGTTACATGTTACAGTGGAATTGTCCTACTGGCCATGCGCTTGCACAAAACTTCGACAAATTCTAAGCCTAGAATGGCGCATGCTACTACAGCAGTAACATCTGATGCTACACAAAAGCAGTAACATTACTGATAAATTAATAGTGCGTGGTTGCACTCAATAAACACACTTCTAGCAAAATAGCATGCAGGTTGGTCTAACACATAGCTACAAACAAGCAGCGCTAGCTAGTGATAGGATGATTGATACTGAAGCTTCGGCACTTCGATGCAGTTTTCAAACCGCTACTGATTCGACCCAACATAGAGATGCTTGTATCAATATCACGTGATGATGACGTTTAAAGCATCGAACGTCACACTATCACTTTGAAACCACCTGAATTGAGTTTAAAAAGTACCTAATAGATAATATATAACATAAGGTCAGGGGTTACAATTGTATAAACCTATGATAGACTTGTAAGAATACAGTGGGTTTTTTGTTATATACGTGTAGTGATGTCCAATGTTTTTTTGTAGTAGTATTATAATTTGAAATTGTATTTAAAAAAAATTCTAAATAAAAAACACTTTTACACCACCATCTGACAGGTGTCTAGATATTTTACCGTTTTAGCAGGTGGAAAGATAGCTCAGGGCGTCGAATCACATGGTAGAGGACTCGATCCTGAAATCAACACTAGTGTTGAATACTGAGAGAGCCTATTTAGATCATTTCCCTGAATCAGCGATTGTAATTGAAACAACTCTAGTAGTTGTTATTGGTAATTATCAAATTATGGATCCAAAGTTTTTGTTAATGTGTAAAAGTAGCGTGAAAAAGTTTGATTCATACCCAAAGAAAAGTTGACAAGCAGTTATGTAACCTTGTGATAAATGACCTACAAAGCTTTGCTTGATCACTCGGTCAGTGGATCCCGCTGTGGTTTTCAAAACGTTGACCTGGACACTACTTACAGACGTAGTATAGATATTCTTCTCCATTTTCTCACCTGACAGATGTTTGTATAGCAGTGTCAAGTGATTCTCTTATCTTGTTAAGGCACAGAATTGAATCTCTAAAATAATTGTCTTTGAAACTCTGGCTATATTGTATTTCTAACTTGTCTCAATAAGCATAGACTGTTCAGTTTTTAACTTAACATCCTAAATCTTGCAATGGAGCCACCATATTTTGTACGGATAATGTTAGCACGTGATCAATAATGCAGGATCCCACTGATTTCGCTGTGGCGCCAGTGCTTTCTTCGATGCAAAGTTGCTTTCAAACACCGACCTCTACTGGACACCTTATTTAACATCTACTTAGATTTTTTTTCCTTCAGTTTATGGCACCTAAATGGTAGCTCAGCAGGTAGAGGTGGTACTTTGGACTCGAATCATGGTTATGGTTAAAAGTGTATTTTCTGTGAAAACACACTATCTTCCTATTGTTGTTCAAATAATTCATTTTTAGTGTAGACTATAGTCATCTTTTGTCTTCAGCATCCTAACATCCTAAACAATACCATGGATGCACAGTGAACCTGGAAGCAAAAATGGTAAATAAGATGTGGGATGCAAACGCCACATTCTATCTACATTTACCCTAGCAGTTAGAGAGGCGAGTAAGGAGTTGGAATCGCGGGTTCAAAAGGAAAAATATTGTGAGAAGTGAGCTGGCAACCAGAAAGTTGTGTGTATTTGACCAATAAAGTCGTTTTAATGCTCACAACTAAGCACAACCTTTTGATGAATGCAATGGGAAAACATGTTTATATTTTACCCTGACCAGCAGATCTCACTAATTTGGCAAAATTTGGTGAAAGCCCCAAAGGGTTCAGAAAGCCTCCTGTGTCCGGTGTCGATCTGCTTGTCGTCGATACCTGGAGGTGGTCTTGAGGAGGACCGACCGGGCTCTCCTCCAGGTACGACGACAGTGGCAGACAAACATCTGGGCAGAAGGTATGCCGACCTCTTCTTCCTGCTCAGGGAAGAGCGGGGGCTGATACCCCAAGGAACACTCAAAAAGTGATAGGCTCATGGCAGAGCAGGGAGGTGTGTTGAGGGCATATTCGACCCACACAGGCTGCTGGCTCCAGGTGGTGGGGTTGGCAGAGACCAGGCAGCACAGAGTAGTCTCTAGGTCCTGGTTGGCTCACTCCAACTGGCCGTTGGACTGGGGGTGGAACCCGGAGGACAGGCTGGCCGACGATCCAATGAGGGTGCAGAACGCCTTTAAGAACTGGGACGAGAACTGAGGACCCCAGTCGGAGACCATGTCTACCGGTAGTCCATGGATCTGGAAGAAGTGCTGCACCATGAGCTGGGCCGTCTCTTTGGCAGAGGGTAGTTTTGGTGTGACACCAGGGATGGTGAGGGACAGGCAGAGAATATCCGGCTTGACATTCTTGGGTCCCGGCCGGTAAGAGAGGGAGAAGTTGAACCATGTGAACAGCAGGGCCCATCTAGCTTGCCTGGAATTGAGGCGCTTGGCGGTGCGGAGATGCTCCAGGTTCTTGTGGTTGGTCCACATGATGAACGGATATTCCACCCCCTCCAGCCAGTGCCTCCATTCCTCCAACGCCATCTTCACAGCGAGAAGCTCACGATTCCCCATGTCGTAGTTCTCCGTGACATTGAGGCGATGGGAGAAGAAGGTGCAGGGATGTAGCTTGAGGTCCAAGGCAGAACGCTGGGACAGAACAGCCCCCACTCCAACATCCAAAGCATCTGCCTCCACCACGAACTGATGGAATGGGTCAGGATGAACCAAGATGGGAGCTGTGGTGAAGCGATGTCTGAGGTCCCAGAATGCCCAGTCAGCAGCTGGAGATCACGTGAACGGAACCTTGGGCGAGGTGAATGCTGACAGGGGGGGAAGCCAGGGTGGATTAGTCCCGGATAAAGCAGTGATAGAAGTTGGCGAACCCCAGGAAATGTTGCAGCTGCACCCTGGAAGTAGGCTGGGGCCAATCCACCACCGCTCTCACCTTTCCGGGATCCATTTGTACACTCCCTGCAGCGATGAAGTAACCCAGAAAAGGAATGGTGGAGCGATGGAACTTCCACTTCTCTGCATTTACAAACAGCTGGTTCTCCAGGAGACGTTGGAGAACTTGTCGACGTGGAGAAGATGAGGATATCATCGAGGTAGACAAAAACAAACCAGTTCAACATGTCCCAGAGAACATCATTAACCAGAGCCTGGAACACACCAGGGGCGTTGGTAAGGCCAAATGGTAGGCGTTCCATAGATCCAGCCTGGAAAACACGGTGGACCTCTGGAGCGGCTCGAAGGCTGAGGAGACGAGGGGTAGCGGGTAGGGGTTCTTCACCGTTATGTCGTTGAGACCCCGGTAGTAAATGCATGGGCGCAGTGTCTTGTCCTTCAACACAAAGAAGAACCCTGCGCCAGCGGGAGAGGAAGAAGGACGGATGAATCCTACAGCTAGGGAGTTCCCAATGTAGGTCTCCATCGCCTTGGTCTCTGGTCCCGACAGAGAGTACAGTCATTCCCGCAGGAAGAAGGTCAATCCCGCAGTCATATGGTCAGTGCGGCAGAAGCGAAGTGGCCTGGGACTTGTTGAACACCTCCCGGAGGTCCTGGTACTCCGCAGGAATGGCGGAGAGGTCTGGGGACTTCAGGCAATGGGCGTTCCAGAACAGGCTCCAGCCTATGATGGCACCAGTAGACCAGTTAATGAGGGGATTGTGTCGCTGGAGCCAGGAGAATACCAATACCACAGGAATCAGTCAGGGAGTCAGGGAAGCAGAAAAGTTATCCATACGGCCCACCAGAGTACTCGCTGCTACCGGTGAGCCTGGTCTTTTAACGGACAAGAGGACACAACATGACCACGAGTCCCGCAATACAGGCAACTCTTAGTGTTGAGCCTTCATAGCCGTTCCTCTGGAGACAACCCAGCTCTGACTAGTTGCATAGGCTCGGGAAACGGTGACTCGCCAGTCTTCGGCCACTCTCGGGGAACCTTGGGTAGCCTCTGGTTCTCTTGGCAACGGGGCCGTAAGGGGACTTCAGGGATGCCTCGGAGGAATCCTTGGACGGGCGAGAGAAAATCAAATCTCCTCTCCCTCTGTCGGTCCCGTAGTCGCCCATCGATCCTGATGGTCAAGGCGATGAGGGAATCGAGATCCATCGGTAATTCCCGGGCTGCAAGCTCGTCCTTGACCTCCTCCGAGACTCTGTGTAGGAACATGTCGAACAGCGCTTCCTGGTTCCAGGCACTCTCAGCTGCCAATGTGCGGAAATCCACTGCATAGTCTGCCACACTGCAGGAGTCCTGCCAAAGCTGGAGTAGCTTCCGGGCAGCCTCTCTCCCGGAAAATGAGGCATCCAACACCTTTTTACCTCTCCCACAAACTCCTCCAGACTGACGCATATGGCCGGCTGTTGATCCCATACAGCTGTAGCCCAGGCGAGCGCCCTCCCGGACATCAGCGTGATAAGGTACACTATCTTAGAGCGGTTGGAGGGGAAGGAGGAAGGCTGAAGCTCGAAGATGAGGGCACACTGAGCTAGAAATGCCCGACAGGTGCCCGGCTCTCAATTGAAGCGTTCTGGGGGAGGTAAGCAGGGCTCCCGGGAAAGTGGAGTGACCGGTGAGGCGGCGCTGCTAACCGTTGAGTTACTGAGGGGCTGTGAGGGTACCGTCGTAGTAGGCTGCCTCCCAGCCAACCCGCGGAATTGCTCCAACAAGATGTCCAACGCCCGGTCATGTTGTGGACCCCCTCCATAATGCCACGAAGCAATTCCTCGTGCCTACCAATGATGGCTCCTTGGGAGGAGATGACATTGCGCAGCTGGTCCGAGTCTGCTGGGTCAGTCATCGCCAGTTAAGACCCAGAGGCAGACAACGTCCGAAGTAACAACAGTTTATTAATCTAACAGGGGCAGGCAATAGGAAGGTCAAGGTCAGGCAGAGGTCACTAATCCAGATAGGTGGGGCAAAGGTTCAGGACAGCAGGCAGGCTCAGGGCAGACAGAATGGTCAACACCGGGAAAATTAGGAAACAGGAACAATCGAGAGACAGGAGCAGAGGGAAAACCGATGGTAGGCTCGACGAAACAAAACAACCTGGCAACAGACAAACAGAAAACATAGGTATAAATACACAGGGGATAATGGGGAAGATGGGCGACACCTGGGTGTGGGTAGGCCTGCTACTAGCCTTTCTGTATAGCACTTTGTGAGAAGTGAGTAGAGGCTCCCGAGTGGCGCAGCAGTCTCAGGCACTGCATCTCAATACTAGAGGCGTCACTACAGACCCTGGTTCAAATCCAGGCTTTATCACAACTGGCCGTGATTGGGAGTCCCAAAGGGAGGTGGAAAATTGGCCCAGTGTTGTGGTGGTAGGCAGTCATTGTAAATAATACTTTGTTCTTAACTGACTTGCCTGGTTAAATTAAAAAAACATCTGCTGATGTAAAAAGGGCTTTATAAATACATTTGATTGACAGTTGAGAACCAGGCTCAAAGGTATGGAAACCCAACATAACCCTGATAATATTCCCAGCACTTACATGCCAATGGATGCACAATACGTAAAAATAGTAAACAAGTAGAAATCAGCTGAGCAAACAACAACTCTCTGGACAATAGAACTACACTCTAACCAGGAGAGGAAGCTTACAGTGTCCAGCAGCCATGCTACAAATTCTTCATCTTTGGAATTAAGGCGCATACACCGGCACCCTGTACTGGAGTGAAGGCCAGTCATGGCCTACCTACATTCAAATCTCTTCATTAGTCCTGTTCCTCTAAGAAAGTGAAATAGAGCCCTAGACACCCCTTTCCTCCCCTCCCCTCACTACACCACCCAGCCTCTCAGACCCTTTCACAAAATCTCTCCCTATCTACATCATATAGTTCACAAAATATCAACACATGCTCCACCATTTCCTCCCTTGAACACTCAACACACAGACCTGTTTCATGTCTCCCTATCATCCACAAAGTGGCATTCAAACTGTGTGCCCAAACTGTAGTCTACTCCACACAACTTTCTCTCTCCTACATCCCATACTCCCCACCTCTTTCTTAACTGACCGGTGCACGCAATAAAATGGCCAACCCTTACTACTAGCTTCCCACTCCCTTTGCCAAGGATCGAGCCCTTTTGCCCAGATCAAGGACTTGACTTCCCCGCGGCTCAGGGGGACCTGAATATCTACCCCTTCTCTCCACCAGATCAGCCTTCTCATTGCCCTCCACACCCACATGGGAAGAAACCGAACAGAAACTTACCACCACTCCCATCCTCTCCAATCCCATTAGCAGCACCATCATCTCAACAAACAATTCTCCCCTATCCGACCTGCCCATCTTCACACTACTCAACACTGCTCAACACTACACTACTCAACACTACACTGACACATAATCAGTTAACCGCTTACATACTCTAACATTAAAGTCTGGGATATACACCCCTGCCCCCACCCTACCACTGACTGGATCCTTTGAACCATATGTATATTTCCTTAAAAACGAATAAAAACGATTATCTATATCTCTCCACACACCATCTCATATCCTCACCCCATTCTCTCCTGCCTTCAATCTTGTCCACATCTACACTTGGTTTCAGAAACAGCCTCAGTGGAACGTTCCCCAATGCAATTGCTGGCCCTATCTCTCTGTCCCCCAATCTATATTCTACCACCTTCTGCCCGATTGTCCACCCATACGCCCTCTGCTTACCCACTCCTTGCTCCCAGCATTCCCCAGTTGCCGTGGATGCAGGATGTCCTTCTGAACTCCCTTTCATCCTCACCCAGTACGCTAATGCAAGCTTGTCCTGCCTTATCATCAGCGGCAGTTCCCCACAATCCACCTGTAATGCCTCAACATGTGTCGTCCTGAAGGCACCCACACACATTCTCAGGGCCCTTGAATGTATCATGTCCAGGCGCTGTAGTGCCGTTTTGGCTGCCGGTCCATTTCAAAAGCACCCATAATCCAAATATGACCTGATCAATGCCTGGTACATATATGAAGTGTTTGTCTATCTGACCCCCATGCTTGTCTTGCCACTGCCCTCATGAGGTTCAACACCTTCCTACACTTAATTTCAACATGTCTCTTCCACATAAGCTTCTCATCAGACCATATACCTAAATACTTAAACTCATACAACCTACCTATATCCTCACCGTATATGTGCAGCCTAACAAATTTAACCTTCCTCCTAGAACAGTGGTTCCCTACCAGGGGTACTACTGTAGGACCCCTGAGGGTACTTGGACTGTCCACAGAAGGTACTTGAGAAGACTTATGAGACCATAGGCCGACTGGTAAAATGTACATGAGTAGGTACTTCAGGAGTACTCCGGGCAGAGCAAAATTCAGTTGGTGGTACAGTAACCAAAAAACGTTGTGAAACACTGTCCTAGAATTCACCAGCAGGACTTGGCCACAGATATCCTAAACCCCCATGTTAAAAACAAATCTTCCATATTAGAAATTGGCAGAGGTGTGAAAGGTGATTGAGGTGGAAGAGAAACTAGGGTAGTTAGGTTGAGAGGGCTGGCCTTTTTAACATGAACTTTCTCAAGCAATAGCTTGTTCAATATTCATGTTCTTCAACTGCTTTATTGTGTTCCAAAAGACACACCAAGCTTTGACGTTCACATGCACACTATTCATTCAATATTAAACTGATTATGGCAATAGGCAGATTACTCAATGGTCAGGTAAACACCTTACTCTACTTATTTTAATCGGCGAAGGTCAAAATTGGTGTAAGGATACGCCGATTAAAACACCTGGTTTTCTGAGCAATCTTTTGAATTATTAGGACATGTAAACACCTTAATCGGCTTTCCAGCGTTGTATTTGATTTACCCGTGTGCCAGCACCAACCGAACAAGCCTCCCTCTTTATCGCTGATTGTAATGCGTTTTAGAAGTAATTTTCACATACAAACATAACATGTCAGAACTCAGAATCAAATATGCTTCCCAAAACATGGTCGATGTGGTAGAGCGTTTACTTTGATTGGCGATTTTCTGCATTTATCAGGGTGCCATCAGGTAGCCTGATTTCAGATTTGTCCATCTAAACAGGATTATTAGGGAAATTGTTCTTCTTGCAAAGCATGTAAAGATTTTAATCAAACTATTATATTAACCTGACTATCCACAATAATTGCATGTGACTGTTACTTGACTGAAAGTGGGGGTGCAACTCAATATTATAGTGAATATTGAGGATCATGTTACTGTATTTGGAATGTGTTGAATGTATTTTATATGTTGTACCTGCCAGAGTGGCTTGTTGAATAAATTGTATTTGCCGTAACATCAAATAAAATACCATTTTATTTGACACATGTGCCGAATACAAACGATGTAGACCTTACAGTGAAATGCTTACTTACAAGCCCTTAACCAACAATGCAGTTTTAAGAAAAATAAGTGTTAAGTCAAAAATAGATAAGTACAAAATTGTAAAATTAAAGGAACTATATATAATAATTAAAGAGCAGCAGTAAAATAAATGTAGCGAGGCTATATCCAGGGGGTACCGGTACAGAATCAATGTGTGGGGGCAGTCGAGGTAAGTGAGGTAATATGTACATGTAGGTAGAGTTAAAGTGACTATGCATAGATAATAAACAGAGAGTAGCAGCAGCGTAAAAGGGAGGGGGGCAATGCAAATAGTCTGAGTAGCCATTTGATGAGCTGTTTAGGAGTCTTGTGGCTTCGGGGTATTAGCTTTTAAAAAGCCTTTTGGACCTAGACTTGGCGCTCCGGTACCGCTTGCCGTGCGGTAACAGAGAGAACAGTCTATGACTAGGGTGGCTGGAGTCTGACAATTTTAGGGCTTTCCTCTGCCTGGTATAGCCACCCAAGTTATCTTAGCATCCTTGGGCAGAGAGACTATGGTGGTCTGCTTGAAACATGTTAGTATTACCGACTCAGTCAGGGACAGGTTGAAAATGTCAGTGAAGACACTTGCCAGTTGGTCAGTGCATGCTCGGACTACATGTCACTGGGCAGCTCGCGGCTGTGCTTCCCTTTGTAGTCTGTAATAGTTTGCAAGCCCTGCCACATTCGATAAGTGTCGGAGCCGGTGCAGTACGATTCAATCTTAATCCTGTATTTGACGCTTTGCCTGTATAACGACACAGGGCGAGACCCAGATTCAGACACCGGAGGCAGATGGTTCAAGTCTCTGATATTTATTGAAAAAAAGGGGCAGGTCAAGAACAGGCAGAAGTTCATAAACCAGGTCAGAGTTCAGAAGATACAGGGCGGCAGGCAGACTCAAGGTCAGGGCAGGCTGAATGGTAAGGAAGGCAGGTACAGTGTCAGGGCAGGCAAAGGGTCAGAATGGAAAAACATGCTGGTTGACTTGACAAGACAAGACGAACTGGCAACAGACAGAGGACACTGGTATAAATACACAGGGAATAATGGGAACAAATGGGAGACACCTGGTGGGGGTGGAGACAAGCACAAGACAGGTGAAACAGATCAGGGTCACCCCTCCAGGTGCATACCTGGTTGACCGGGGTGTCAGGGGTGAGGGCCGGGTCCAAGATGTCTTTAGCGGGGACCCAGCACCTCTCCCCGAGCCATAACCCTGGAAACTCCTGCCCCGTGTTCAAACCCTCAGGAGGCACTCACCGCGTACGCCAGATGGCCATTGATGAAACGGGAGGAGGGGTGGGCCTGGAAACAGAAGACAAAGGGCTGTGAGACAAGAGCTTAATCCTGGACACATTCGAAGTAGGATGTATACGGAGGGTAGGGGTAACAGAAGATGAACAGCAGTGGGACTAAGGACTTTAGAGCTGGGGAAACGACCAATTAAACAGGGAGAAAGTTTACGGGACTCCACCCGGAAGGGCAGGTCCCGTGTAGACAGCCATACCCTCTTCCCGAGACGATACCAGGGAGCCGGAGTCCGGTGGCGATCTGCTTATCGACGATCCCTGGAGGTGGTTTAGAGAAGAACCGACCAAGGTTTTTTCCAGGACGAACATCTGGATCAAGGGTATGTTGACTTCTTCTTCTTGCTCCGGAAAGAGTGGAGGATGATACCCCATGGAGCACTTAAAAGGGGAGAGCCCAGAGAGCCCTCCTATGATGAACATAATAAATGGCTCCCTGCCCACCGGATGTGTACCAAACTCACTAAAATTGGCAGTAATAAAGCCTCTCTTGAAAAAGCCAAACCTTGACCCAGAAAATATAAAAAATGATCTGCCTATATCGAATCTCCCATTCTTCTCAACATTTTTGGAAAAAGCTGTTGCGCAGCAACTCACTGCCTTCCTGAAAACAAACAATGTATACAAAACGCTTCAGTCTGGTTTTAGACCCCATCAAAGCAGTGAGAGGTGGTAAATTACATTTTAATGGCGTCAGACCAAGGCTCTGCATCTGTTCTCGTGCTCCTAGACCTTAGTGCTGATTTTGATACCATCGATCACCACATTCTTTTGGAGAGATTGGAAACCCAAAAATGTCTACACGGACAAGTTCTGGCCTGGTTTAGATCTTATTTTTCCGAAAGATATCACTTTGTCTCTGTGGATGGTTTGTCCTCTGGCAAATCAACTGTGAATTTCGGTGTTCCTCAAGGTTCCATTTTAGGACAACTATTGTTTTCACCATATATTTTGCCTCTTGGTGATGTTATTCGGAAACAAAATGTTAACTTTCAGGAGGCTGAAGAAATTTGGCTTGTCATCAAAAACAATCACAAACTTTTACAGATGCACAATCGAGAGCATCCTGTCGGGCTGTATCACTGCCTGGTATGGCAACTGCTCCACCCACAACCGTAAGCCTCTCCAGAGGGTAGTGAGGTCTGCACAATGCATCACCGGGGGCAAACTACATGCCCTCCAGGACACCTACACCACCCGATGTCACAGGAAGGCCAAAAAGATCATCAAGGACAACAACCACCCGAGCCACTGCATGTTCACCCCATTATCATCAAGAAGGCGAGGTCAGTACAGGTGCATTCAAGCTGGGACCGAGAGACTGAAAAACAGCTTCTATCTCAAGGCCATCAGACTGGTATATAGCCATCACTAACATTGAGTGGCTGCTGCCAACATAAATGTATCACTAGTCACTTTAAACATTGCCACTTTATATAATGGTTACATACTCTACATTACTCATCTCATATGTACATACTGTACTCTACACCATCTACTGCCTCTTGCCCATGCCGTTAGGCCATCCCTCATCCATACATTTATATGTACATATTCCTATTCATTCCTTAACACTTGTGTGTAAAAGGTAGTTGTGAAATTGTTAGATTACTTGTTAGATATTACTGCATGGTCGGAACTAGAAGCACAAGCGTTTCCCTACACTCACATTAACATGTGCTAAGAATGTGTATGTGACCAATACAATTTGATTTGATATAGAGTTGAAGTCTGAAGTTTACATACACCTTAGCCAAATACATTTCATCTCAGTTTTTCACAATTCTTGACATTTAATCTTAGTAAAAATTCCCTGTCTTAGGTCAGTTAGGATCACTTTATTTTAAGAATGTGAAATGTCAGAATAATAGTAGAGAGAATGATCTATTTCAGCTTTTATTTCTTACATCACAATCCCAGTGGGTCAGAAGTTTACATACTGTATACTCAATTAGTATTTGGTAGCATTGCCTTTAAATTGTTTAACTTGGGTCAAACGTTTCGGGTAGCCTTCCACAAGCTTCCCACAATAAGTTGGGTGAATTTGGGCCCATTCCTCCTGACAGGACTGGTGTAACTGAGTCAGGTTTGTAGGCCTCATTGCTCGCACACACTTTTTCAGTTCTGCCCACATATTTTCTATAGGATTGAGGTCAGGGCTTTGTGATGACCACCCCATTACCTTGACTTTGTTGTCCTTAAGCCATTTTGCCACAACTTTGGAAGTATCGTTGGGGTCATTGTCCATTTGGAAGAACCATTTGCGATCAAGCTTTAACTTCCTGACTGATGTCTGAGATATTGCTTCAATATATCCACCTAATTTTTCTTCCTCGTGGTGCCATCTATTTTGAGAAGTGCACCAGTCCCTCCTGCAGCAAAGCACCCCCACAACATGATTCTGCCACCCCCGTGGTTGGGATGGTGTTCTTCAGCTTGCAATTCTCACCTTTTCCCTCCAAACATAACGATGGTCATTATGGCCAAACAGTTAAATTTTTGTTTCATCAGACCAAAGGACATTTCTCCAAAAAGCACGATATTTGTCCCCATGTGCAGCTATTAAAGCTATGACATAATTTTCTGGAATTTTCCAAGCTGTTTAAATGCACAGTCAATTTAGTGTATGTGACTTCTGACCCACTGTGATACCGTGAATTATAAGTGAAATGATCTGTCTGTAAACAATTGTTGGAAAAATGACTTGTGTCATGCACAAAGTAGATGTCCTAACCGACTTTCCAAAACTATAGTTTGCTATCAAGAAACTTGTGGAGTGGTTGAAAATGAGCTTTAATGACTCTAACCTAAGTGTATGTACACTTCCGACTTCAACTGTACATAGACATCCACTCCTTGTCTTAACAGAGGTGGCTATTCTATCCTGCCGATACAGTGTAAAACCCGCTATCTGTATGTTATTCATGTCGTCATTCAGCCACGACTCAGTGAAACATAAGATATTACAGTTTTTAATGTCCCGTTGGTAGGATATATGTGATCGTAGTTTGTCTATTTTATTATCCAATGATTGTACGTTGGCTAATAGGACTGATGGTAAAGGCAGATTACCCACTCGCCGTCGGATCCTTACAAGGCACCCCGACCTACGTCTCTGTCTCTTTCTCCTGCGAATGACGGGGATGAGGGCTTTGTCAGGTGTTTGAAGTAAATCTTTTGCGTCCGACTCCTTAAAGAAAAAATATTCTTCCAGTACAAGGTGAGTAATCGCTGTTCTGATATCTCGGTCATAAGGGACGGTGGCAGAAACATTATGTACAAATGTTAAAAATAATGCAAAAAAACTCACACAATAGGACAATTGGTTAGGGGACCATAAAACGACAGACATCTCCTCCGGCACCATTATCTCATGTACACTGCCCTTTCATTCCCCTGTGTGCTTCTCCCTGAGTGTGAACTAAAGGTTACCATGTGTGCATTCCAAATGGCACCCTATTCCCTTTACTACAAGGGCTCTGGTCAAAAGTAGTGCAGTATATAGGGAATAGGAGGCCATTTGGGATGCACACATGTCAACCTAAGAGGATCAAATCCACTGGAAGCCAGAGGAGGGCTATTTCTTCTCCAAGTGATAAATGGCTCAATGTCTGCCTAACAATTAACTGTCAATGGAGGTCTTAGCCTTCTGCCATGGACCAGGGCCCACAGTATCTATTACCCCTGTCCTCTACAATACTGGACAGCACATCCCCTTCGTCTCCGCTGCGTCTGCTCTGCTGGGGCTCTTAGGTGGTGGGCAGTGTCACTCGAGACCTGGAGAACCAGGAGCGCTCTGAGCTGGAGGCAGGGGACTTCCTCCTCCCTGGCTGCCTGCCTCCCTCTCCCCCTAGCCCAGCCTCCCTCTTCCCTCAAGCCCCCCTTTTCCCTAGCCCAGCCTCTTGCTCTCAGCCCAGCCTCTCTCCCTCTCCCTTCAGCCCAACCTTCCTCTACCCCCAGCCCAGCCCAGCCCAGCCTCTTACCCTCTCCCCCCAGCATGGCCTCTCGCCCAGCCCAGCTCGATGGGCATCGATCCCCCAGCAGCGAGTCGACGCCGGTTCCCAGGGAGGGGTAAGGGGATCTACCTCGTTGCCTCCAACTATCCCTCTGCCCCTGTAGGGACAGGTCGTGGTAAATTAATAGAGTGTTTGTAGCCACTGGATATTGTTAATGTATTTGCTATTGATGGAGTGAGATAACATGAGTAGCTTCAGCCTTACTTAACACAAAACATAAATTCTCCAAGGCCATTGGGTATATAGGACAGGGTAGAGGTGGCAGGGGAGACTAGATGGGGCAGGATGGGGAAATTGGAATGGATGGGGTAGGTGAAGGCAAAGGAGGTAGGATGGGATAGGATGGGAAGGGTCCATGTAGGTGTATGGCACTGGTTTTGTTGACCGTAATTTCCGGTCACAACTTGCAGACTTGTTTACGTGTTACTGTGCATTTTGTTGCAAACCTTACTTTGCTACCTGACAAAGTTTTTTACTTTTTAACTACCGTTTATATTGTCAGTTTTTCCCTCACTCAACTTTTTTCTTATTCAACTTTTTCACTCCGGACTCTTTATCTGGACATGGTTCGTCAGGACCTCCAACAGCCGAAGCTAAGTAGTAACATTAACATGATGCCTTCTAATTGTAGTCTCTGTAATCATAAAATACAGGAGAACGATCGCCTTACGGCGAGGATAGCTGTGCTGCAAGCCCAGCTTCAGACAAGGGTAATTTCAGTGTAGGAAAGGATGAAACAGCGTCTGTGCCACCAGTAAGTACAGATAGTAACGTTAGTATAAATTCCCTCGCATGGTCCCCGCAGCCGGACAACTTTCTCATGGCTTCTGGAGGAAAATTATGTTGGAATGCACAACAGGTGTCGCTCATTCAGCCGACAGAAACTTTCAACTGGTTTTCCCCATCAAGCAGCGAGTCAGAGTCTGAGGCCGAGCCTTCTCTTGTCTCTACTCCTCTCATTACGGGGTCTGAGACGCCGAAGCTTCCCACCATTAGCTCTGACAAATTGAAAACCCTAGTCATTGGTGACTCCATTACCCTCAGTATTAGACTTAAAACGAATCATCCAGAGATCATACACTGTTTACCAGGGGGCAGACGTTAAGGCTAATCTGAAGATGGTGCTGGCTAAAGCTAAAACTGGCGAGTGTAGAGAGTAGAGATATTGTTATCCACGTCGGCACCAATGATGTTAGGACAGTCAGAGGTCACCAAGCGAAACATAGCTTCAGCGTACAAATCAGCTAGAAAGATGTGTCGGCATCGAGTAATTGTCTCTGGCCCCCTCCCAGTTAGGGGGAGTGATGAGCTCTACAGCAGAGTCTCACAACTCAATCGCTGGTTGAAAACTGTTTTCTGCCCCTCCCAAAAGATAGAATTTGTAGATAATTGGCCCTCTTTCTGTGACTCACCCACAAACAGGACCAAGCCTGGCCTGCTGAGGAGTGACAGACTCCATCCTAGCTGGAGGCGTGCTCTCATCTTATCTACCAACATAGACAGGGCTCTAACTCCTCTAGCTCCACAATGAAATAGGATGCAGGCCAGGCAGCAGGCTGGCAGCTTAATGGAGTCTGCCACTAGCACAGTCAGTGTAGTCAGCTCAGCTATCCCCATTGAGACCGTGTCTGTGCCTCGACCTAGGTTGGGCAAAACTAAACATGGCGGTGTTCGCCTTAGCAATCTCACTAGGATAAAGACCTCCTCCATTCCTGCCATTATTGAAAGAGATTGTGATACCTCACATCTCAAAATAGGGCTACTTAATGTTAGATCCCTCACTTCAAAGGCAGTTATAGTCAATGAACTAATCACTCATCATAATCTTGATGTGATTGGCCTGACTGAAACATGGCTTAAGCCTGATGAATTCACTGTGTTAAATGAGGCCTCACCTCCTGGCTACACTAGTGACCATATCCCCCGTGCATCCCGCAAAGGCAGAGGTGTTGCTAACATTTACAATAGCAAATTTCAATTTACAATTATTTTTTACAACTTTTCATCTTTTGAGCTTCTAGTCATGAAATCTATGCAGCCTACTCAATCACTTTTTATAGCTACAGGCTTCCTGGGCCATATACAGCGTTCCTCACTGAGTTCCCTGAATTCCTATCGGACCTTGTAGTCATAGCAGATAATATTCACATTTTTGTTGATTTTAATATTCACATGGAAACTGTCATAGTCATACTCTGGACCTAGTTTTGTCCCATGGAATAGATGTTGTGGATCTTAATGTTTTTCCTCATAATGCTTGACTATCGGACCACCATTTTATTATGTTTGCAATCGCAACAAATAATCTGCTCAGACCCCAACCAAGGAGCATCAAAAGTCGTGCTATAAATTCTCAGACAACCCAAAGATTCCTTGATGCCCTTCCAGACCCCCTCTGCCTACACAAGGACGTCAGAGGACAAAAATCAGTTAACCACCTAACTGAGGCACTCAATTTAACCTTGCGCAATACCCTAGATGCAGTTGCACCCCTAAAAACTAAAAACATTTGTCATAAGAAACTAGCTCCCTGGTATACAGAAAATACCCGAGCTCTGAAGCAAAGCTTCCAGAAAATTGGAACGGAAATGGCGCCACACCAAACTGGAAGTCTTCCGACTAGCTTGGAAAGACAGTACCATGCAGTATCGAAGAGCCCTCACTGCTGCTCGATCATCCTATTTTTCCAACTTAATTGAGGAAAACAAGAACAATCTAAAATGTATTTTTGATACTGTCGCAAAGCTAACTAAAAAGCAGCATTCCCCAAGAGAGGATGGCTTTCACTTCAGCAGTAATAAATTCATTAACTTCTTTGAGGAAAAGATCACGATCATTAGAAAGCAAATTACGGACTCCTCCTTAAATCTGCATATTCCTCCAAAGCTCAGTTGACCTGAGTCTGCACAACTCTGCCAGGACCTAGGATCAAGAGAGACACTCAAGTGTTTTAGTACTATATCTCTTGACACAATGATGAAAATAATCATGGCCTCTAAACCTTCAAGCTTCAGACTGGACCCTATTCCAACTAAACTACTAAAAGAGCTGCTTCCTGTGCTTGGCCCTCCTATGTTGAACATAATAAATGGCTCTCTATCCACCGGATGTGTACCAAACTCACTAAAAGTGGCAGTAATAAAAAAAGAAAAAGAAAACGTTGACCCAGAAAATATAAAAAGCTATCGACCTATATCGAATCTTCCATTCCTCTCAAAAAAAATTGAAAAAGCTGTTGCGCAGCAACTCACTGCCTTCCTGAAGACAAACAATGTTTACAAAATGCTTCAGTCTGGTTTTAGACTCCATCATAGCACTGAGACTGCACTTGTGAAGGTGGTAAATTACCTTTAATTGGTGTCAGACCGAGGCTCTGCATCTGTCCTCGTGCTCCAAGACCTTAGTGCTGCTTTTGATACCATCGATCGATCACCACATTCTTTTGGAGAGATTGGAAACCCAAATTGGTCTACACGGACAAGATCTGGCCTGGTTTAGATCTTATCTGTGCGAAAGATATCAGTTTGTCTCTGTGAATGGTTTGTCCTCTGACAAATCAAATGTAAATTTCAGTGTTCCTCAAGGATCCGTTTTAGAACCACTATTGCTTTCACTATATATTTTACCTCTTGGGGATGTCATTCGAAAACATAATGTTAACTTTCACTGCTATGCGGATGACACACAGCTGTACATTTCAATGAAACATGGTAAAGCCCCTAAATTGCCCTCGCTAAAAGCGTGTGTTTCAGACATAAGGAAGTGGATGGCGGGCAAACGTTCTACTTTTAAACTCGGACAAAACAGAGATGCTTGTTCTAGGTCCCAAGAAACCAAGAGATCTTCTGTTGAATTTGACAATTAATCTTGGTGGGTGTACAGTCGTCTCAAATAAAACTGTGAAGGACCTCGGCGTTACTCTGGACCCTGATCTCTTTTTTGATGATCATATCAAGACTGTTTCAAGGACAGCTTTTTTCCATCCGAGAAACATTGCAAAAATCAGAAACTTTCTGTCCAATAAGATGCAGAAAAATTAATCCATGCTTTTGTTACTTCTAGGTTAGACTACTGCAATACTCTACTTTCCGGCTACCCGGATAAAGCACTAAATAAACTTCAGTTAGTGCTAAATACGGCTGCTAGAATCCTGACTAGAACCAAAAAAATTGATAATATTACTCCAGTGCTAGCCTCCCTACACTGGCTTCCTGTTAAAGCAAGGGCTGATTTCAAGGTTTTACTGCTAACCTACAAAGCATTACATGGGCTTGCTCCTACCTATCTTTCCGATTTGGTCCTGCCGTACATACCTACACGTACGCTACAAGACGCAGGCCTCCTTATTGTCCCTATAATTTCTAAACAAACAGCTGGAGGCAGGGCTTTCTACTATAGAGCTCCATTTTTATGGAATGGTCTGCCTACCCATGTGAGAGACGCAGACTTGGTCTCAACCTTTAAGTCTTTACTGAAGACTCATCTCTTCAGTGGGTCATATGATTGAGTGTAGTCTGGCCCAGGAGTGTGAAGGTGAACGGAAAGGCTCTGGAGCAACGAACAGCCCTTGCTGTCTCTGCCTGGCCGGTTCTCCACTGTGATTCTCTGCCTCTAACCCTATTACAGGTGCTGAGTCACTGGCTTACTGGTGCTCTTTCATGCCATCCCTAGGAGGGGTGCATCACTTGAGTGGGTTGAGTCAATGAAGTGATCTTTCTGTCTGGGTTGGCGCCCCCCCCCTTGGGTTGTGCCGTGGCAGAGATCATTGTGGGCTATACTCTGCCTTGTCTCTGGATGGTAAGTTGGTGGTTGAAGATATCCCTCTTTTGGTATGGGGGCTGTGCTTTGGCAAAGAGGGTGGGGTTATATCCTGCCTGTTTGGCCCTGTCCGGGGGTATCATTGGTTGGGGCCACAGTGTCTCCCGACCCCTCCTGTCTCAGCCTCCAGTATGTATGTTGCAATAGTTTGTGTCGGGGGGCTAGGGTCAGTCTGTTATATCTGAAGTACTTCTCCTGTCTTATCCGGTGTCCTGTGTGAATTTAAGTATGCTCTCTCTAATTCTCTCTTTCTCTCTTTCTTACTGTCTCTCGGAGGACCTGAGCCCTAGGACCATGCCTCAGGACTACCTGGCCTGATGACTCCTTGCTGTCCCCAGTCCACCTGGCCGTGCTGCTGCTCCAGTTTCAACTGTTCTGCCTGCGGCTATGGAACCCTGACCTGTTCACTGGACGTGCTACCTGTCCCAGACCTGATGTTTTCAACTCTCTAGAGACAGCAGGAGCGGTAGAGATACTCTGAATGATCGGCTTTGAAAAGCCAACTGACATTTACTCCTGAGGTGCTGACTTGCTGCACCCTCGACAACTACTGTGATTATTATTATTTGACCATGCTGGTCATTTATGAACATTTGAACATCTTTGCCATGTTCTGTTATAATCTCCAACCGGCACAGCCAGAAGAGAACTGGCCACCCCTCATAGCCTGGTTCCTCTCTAGGTTTCTTCCTAGGTTTTTGCCTTTCTAGGGAATTTTTAGTAGTCACCTTAGTAGTCACCTAGTCACCTTGTTTCTACACCTGCATTGCTTGCTGTTTGGGGTTTTAGGCTGCGTTCCTGTACAGCACTTTGAGATATCAGCTGATGTACGAAGGGCTATATAAATACATTTGATTTGATGGGACCGGATGTGGTGGGGGGGTAGGATGGGGCAAACTGGGACAGGATGGGGTTGTATGTGGTAGGATGGGACAGGATGGGTAAGATTGGGCAGGATAAGTTAAGATTGGCACCCGATGGGGCATGATGGGATAAATTAGGGCAGGATGGGAACATTTGGGACTGGATGGGGTATTATGGGACAGGATGGAGCAGGACAGAGTAGTGAGGGTTGTTTCAGGTTTTTGTGGCACGTGTTTCCTGATGGTAGCTAGCGTATCAACCACAGTGAACTTTGATTTAAGATCAAAAGCATTATAAGACAAAAACACCACACATACAGTGCCTTGCGAAAGTGTTCGGCCCCCTTGAACTTTGCGACCTTTTGCCACATTTCAGGCTTCAAACATAAAGATATAAAACTGCATTTTTTTGTGAAGAATCAACAACAAGTGGGACACAATCATGAAGTGGAACGACATTTATTGGATATTTCAAACTTTTTTAACAAATCAAAAACTGAAAAATTGGGCGTGCAAAATTATTCAGCCCCTTTACTATCAGTGCAGCAAACTCTCTCCAGAAGTTCAGTGAGGATCTCTGAATGATCCAATGTTGACCTAAATGACTAATGATGATAAATACAATCCACCTGTGTGTAATTAAGTCTCCGTATAAATGCACCTGCACTGTGATAGTCTCAGAGGTCCGTTAAAAGCGCAGAGAGCATCATGAAGAACAAGGAACACACCAGGCAGGTCCAAGATACTGTTGTGAAGAAGTTTAAAGCTGGATTTGGATACAAAAAGATTTCCCAAGCTTTAAAAATCCCAAGGAGCACTGTGCATGCGATAATATTGAAATGGAAGGAGTATCAGACCACTGCAAATCTACCAAGACCTGGCCGTTCCTCTAAACTTTCAGCTCATACAAGGAGAAGACTGATCAGAGATGCAGCCAAGAGGCCCATGATCACTCTGGATGAACTGCAGAGATCTACAGCTGAGGTGGGAGACTCTGTCCATAGGACAACAATCAGTCGTATATTGCACAAATCTGGCCTTTATGGAAGAGTGGCAAGAAGAAAGCCATTTCTTAAAGATATCCATAAAAAGTGTCGTTTAAAGTTTGCCACAAGCCACCTGGGAGACACACCAAACATGTGGAAGAAGGTGCTCTGGTCAGATGAATCCAAAATTGAACTTTTTGGCAACAATGCAAAGCGTTATGTTTGGCGTAAAAGCAACACAGCTGAACACACCATCCCCACTGTCAAACATGGTGGTGGCAGCATCATGGTTTGGGCCTGCTTTTCTTCAGCAGGGACAGGGAAGATGGTTAAAATTGATGGGAAGATGGATGGAGCCAAATACAGCACCATTCTGGAAGAATGAACCTGATGGAGTCTGCAAAAGACCTGAGACTGGGACGGAGATTTGTCTTCCAACAAGACAATGATCCAAAACATAAAGCAAAATCTACAATGGAATGGTTCAAAAATAAACATATCCAGGTGTTAGAATGGCCAAGTCAAAGTCCAGACCTGAATCCAATCGAGAATCTGTGGAAAGAACTGAAAACTGCTGTTCACAAATGCTCTCCATCCAACCTCACTGAGCTTGAGCTGTTTTGCAAGGAGGAATGGGAAAAAATGTCAGTCTCTCGATGTGCAAAACTGATAGAGACATACCCCAAGCGACTTACAACTGTAATCGCAGCAAAAGGTGGCGCTACAAAGTATTAACTTAAGGGGGCTGAATATTTTTGCACGCCCAATTTTTCAGTTTTTGATTTGTTAAAAAAGTTTGAAATATCCAATAAATGTCGTTCCACTTCATGATTGTGTCCCACTTGTTGTTGATTCTTCACAAAAAAATACAGTTTTATATCTTTATGTTTGAAGCCTGAAATGTGGCAAAAGGTCGCAAAGTTCAAGGGGGCCGAATACTTTCGCAAGGCACTGTAGAATAGTTTTAACTCATATCTGCCACTCTTTGTAGCCTATGCTTTCTGTATGAAATTCCCCTCATCATTGTCATCCAGGATAATGAGGCTGTGGGGGATGGTATAACATTTCCTCTTCGGCAGATTCATACTGCAATAATTGCTCCCTCCGGACCGATCGATGGCTCCGCTTATTGACGACGGCATCACACACACAAGCACGCACACGCCACATACACACACACACAGCAGCTATGCTTACTGACAATAGCGCCTCAGAGTACCACTCAAGGACTAATCATATACACTACATGCCCCTCTCCTCTCCTTCTCATACCCCTCTCCTTCTCATCCCCCTCTGCTCTGCTTTTCATTTCCCTCTGCTCTCCTTCTCATCCCCCTCTACTCTCCTTCTCAAGCAAACAATGGAATCAACACTGTTTCAATCAACTCAGGACTGATGGATTTAACGCCAGATTCATTTTTCCTCTCTTCCTTTATAGGAAAGAAGAACTGACAACATCCAGAATGAGGCAGCCAGGGTCTCTAAACGGAGGAGGAGGTGTTGTTGTTTTATTTAGGTCCATTTCATTGAGTTTAATGAGAAGGAAATTACACTGACAAATCACTGTAAACTAGAGACAAATGAAGGACATTACTGTGTTGGGGCACATTTCTCACATTAGTCTGAATGGGATGAGACTGAGAGCAAGGTTCTACGGGGGACAAGGAGATGTATTGCTTACAGGGGGGTTGCGCTGGGATCCCAACAAGCTCTCTGTTGGATCGTCATTCCAACATGCGGTGACAAATGGCTAGGGAATAGGACAGAAAAAAACACCTGAGAATCAAATGAACTATGGAATGGATGTGGCTGTGAGTTGTGTATTCAGGGCATCCCATACCAGGAATGTCAGGACTAATGGTGACTGAGTTTTGTCCCACAACACAGCTTCTTATTAGAATCTAGCTGCACCAGTTAAATGCCATGACAACGAAACCCAGATTACATCTTGCATTAACATAGGGTTTACATGATCCGATCATGATCAAATCAAATTTTATTTGTCACATGCGCCGAATATCTGCTACTCTTTGACATGACTCAATAGCCCCGTTTACACTCACCTTGTCACGGAACCCTCCGGAACTGTCATTCCGCACACCTGGTCCCTATTCCCATTTGATTAGTAATTGTATAGTGTGCCCTTTGTTCACCATTGTCCTGTCGATTATTGTTCCAATGTCCGTTGGTCGTGTGAGTACATGTGCTGTGTTGTTTTGGCTTTCGTACCACGTGTAATGTGCAGATGATTACGGGTCTCGTCCCGTGTGATAATCATTGTGCGATTGTTTATTTATTCGAGGTACTCCTTGCTCTTTGTTTGGGTCTCAACTATATGTTTGGTATACGTGTTTGTTTAGTCTTCGTGCCTGTACATGGCACACTGTAATTTGGGTGAATAAAAAAAAAACTATTACGCATTCCTGCGCCTGTCTCCTGACCCATTATACCAACGTGACACACCTCTCTAAACTCACTCCATAGCGACCCCAGCCGTTGTGCTTAGTACAACTGCAGATCCGAGTCTGACGTCACCACTGTAACACGCATCTGTAACATGCATCACACTGCATGCTTAACAGTACCTCTTCCTCCCTCACCAGCTCACACTAAGACTGGATCTTGGGACCAGTGTCTTGTAAACTCACGACTGCCTTATTGATAACCTCTTAGCCAGCTGCACCGCCTAAAAGCTAGCAATTTTATGACATTTGAAGCTGACGAGTGAGGTTACCAACTCAGGCACCATGATGGCCGTGGTGTTTTGATAGACAGACTGATTGTGTTACACTGAGAGAGGACAGATGGGTTATATTATACTATTGGAAACAAGTCAAGAGACACTAAAATCCTCTGGCCTTATACGGCTTCCTCTTCAATAATGCAGATACCACCTCTGGAGAAATCATCAAATTGTGTTCTGCAGACATCAGGTCACGACATGGAACTCTTTTTCCGATATGGTAATCAAAAACTGATGTCACAATGATCTTTGAGCGTTTCTGGGTGACGTAGTATTGGATTGCAGCGCTTCTTGGATGAGAGCCTTTTTATTCCCATTGATTTAGGGCCATAGGGGGACGCTTGATACAATGGATGACCTCTACCAAAGTCAACACCATCACTAGTTGTTTCATTATCATCCAGTGGACAGTAGACATGTTTTATTTGGGGGGTTTTGTCACTTGTTACACTATTTGAGAAAGACATTTTATTGTCTGTTTCTGTGTTCATCTTGTTGATGGAATGTTTTGGGAAAATACAGCATGATCGGCAGGAATATTGGAGTTGCGTGTGTGGCCTGAAGAACAAGAAACAATAAAACAACTGCACAAGTTTCTGTAGCACAATAATGTGTGTTAAATTGTGAGCTCCCGTTCAAATTGACAAAACATTTGCTGATATGTTTATTTTATATATGAAAGCAGTGCAGGCACATCTCAGGTGAATAAGTAGCTATGCCTGCATCTGTAGTCTCATGTCAATTTAGATCATGATTATTCTAGACATTTTATCATTCAATATAAACTAGCGCTGTTGCCAAGCAACGTGAGAGTCCAATATCTACAAGGAGTCACTTTCTGAGAATAATCATTTCCATATGTCTAGTTTAGTTCGTCATGTGTGTCTTTATATAGATTTCAGAAATGACTTTGTTTGGTACTGATGGTCTAAGGGAGAAACTGGGAAATGATACGGTAATGTTAGAGCAGAATTATTTTGGTTAATGGAAAGTTTCCAAAAGTGATCTGCCAATTAAGAATATCCTCTCCTTCCTCAAAGAGTGTAATAAGGGAGTTATTAATATTAAATATTCAAAAATAAAGATCTCTGGTTGAAAACGGCCTATGTGGCATCGGTAGGTGTCATAATCATCAATTATAGTCCCCAAATTTACTGAAAAGTGAAATTAGGATAACTTTAGTCACAAAGTCATTATTTTACAAAACAGAGATTTGTGAGAATTAAGGAATTTATAACTTGGATATTTGAGGGTTGGGTTTGGATTTCAATCTTTCCCACTTTCCCACTAACACGGGATAGCTAGCAGCACCCATCTAAATTATCAGAGCAAAACACGCAAGGAGAATTGTCATGCAATGAGGGTGAACAGTGAAACAGCTGCGCGCTATCCAATTGTAGCAGCAGAATCAACCTACAGCCCATCCATTTCTATATAGACACCAGAACTACCCAATTGAGTCATTACACGCAGCGCCTCGGACTTGTTTGAGAGACGTGAGACAACGACACATACAACAAACATAACATTGCCAATGTTATGTTGAAAAAACGAGACTGTTCTTTATAAACTGTCACTCCCTGATCTGTTTCACCTGTCTTTGTGATTGTCTCCACCCTCTCCAGGTGTCGCCCATCTTCCCCATTATCCCCGGTGTATTTATACCTGTGTTCTCTGTTTATCTGTTGCCAGTTTGTCTTATTTGTCAAGTCAACCAGCATTTTGTTTCTCAGCTCCTGCTTTTTCCCAGTCTCTCTTTTCTCGCCCTCCTGGTTTTGACTGTTGCCTGTCCTGACTGGCCCGCCTGCCTGACCACTCTGCCTGCCCGTGACTCTGAGCCTGCCTACCGACCTGTACCTTTGCCCCCCTCCGCTGGATTTTTGACCTCTGCTTACCCTGAGCCTGCCTGCCATCCAGTACCGTTGCCTCACCTCTGGTTACTGACCCCTGCCTGCTTTGACCTGTCTATTGCCTGCCCCTATGGTATCATTATACTATTGTTTATTCAACGTGGTCTGCATCTAGGTCTTACCTTCATACCTGATATGAACGACTTGGGTGTTCTCCAACTCAAACATCCTCACATTCATGAGCTAACGTTGGCATCATAAGCACAACTGTTATTCCTTTAGCCAAAGTACCAATATACTGTATCTTTGGTACGGTGGCTGTTGGGATTATCTCAATCACGGTGAGTGAAGAGGAACAAACAACAGTACTGTCAGAGTAGGCTATAATGAACATAACACATTCACATTAAACCACACCCTCAAGATGCAAATTTCCTCTCCACAGTTGAATTGCTTAATGAGGAGGAGGAAAACTGAGCCGAAATCAGTGAGTTCACCCCTTTTTAATGGTAGGGTAAATTGAAAGACCTCATTTTGCTCACTGCCCAGTGCAGGGACGTCTAAAATATGCCATTTTGCTCACTGGGTACCCTGTCTGTCTTGTTCAACTTTGATACAGAGTTGATAAGGTCAGGTTAGGTTGTCAGCTAATCCATGAGTGCTTTTGTTCCGAACACGCTATGGTGCTTTAGCTGCTAAAGATTTTGACATGTTGCAGAAGTGTGTAGAAGGGAGATACCACAATGTGAGTAATGTGCAGGAGGGCACAGGGAGTGTAAAGTTAGGTTAAAGAAAGCACTGTGTGTCAACTGTGGGGGCGCCTGGTCCCAGCCTGGTCTCATAGATTAGATTTAACATAGTAAATGTAAATCTAGCACACTCAAATTAGTATGATATGTTACGTTTGGTATGGTTACATACCGCCAGCGGGACACCTGGCGACAACTTCCGGTGAAATTGGAGGGTGCGCAATTCAAATATATAATCATACAAATTATGGATATTAAACATCTAGGTACATACAAGTGTCTTATATTAGTTAAAAGCTTAAATTCTTGTTCATCTAACTGCATTGTCCGATTTACAATAGGCTTTACAGCGAAGGCATACCATGCGATTGTTTGAGGACGGCGCCTCACATCAAAATATTTTTCTACCAGCACAGGCTTCATAAAATCACAAATAGTGATTAAATATTAACTTACTTTTTGGAAATCTTCCTCTGATTTGCAATCCAAAGGGTTCCAGCTACAACATAGATGGTCGTTTTGTTAGATAAAATCCTTCTTTATATCCCAAAAGGTCTGTTTAGTTGGCACCATCGATTTGAGAAATCCACTTGTTCAACATGCGAAAAAAGGAATCCAAAAAGCTACCGCTAAACTTTGTTAAAACAAGTCAAAATACGTTTCTATGTAATCTTCAGGTACCCTAAAATGTAATTAAACTATAATATTTCATACGGAAAGAAGTATGTTCAATAGAAAAGTAAAATTAGCAGGTGCGTGTCCTCTTTGTCATGCGTGCACAGACTGATTTCCAACTCTGACTCCCAGTACCAAAACTCAAAATTCTTCCTCGTTTGGGAAGAAAAAAGCCTGAAACCTTGAACAAAGACTGTTGACATCTAGTGGAAGCCATAGGAATTGCAATCTGGGAGCTGGAATTGCATATGCCCCATAGCTTTCCATTGTAAGAGGATGGGCTCTCTCAAAAAAAACATTCTGGTTGGTTTTTCTTTGGATTTTCTCCTACCATATCAATTGTGTTATAGTCTCATACATTATTTTAAAATTTCTACAAACTTCAAAGTGTGTCTATCCAATGGTACCAATTATATGCATATCCTGGCTTCTGGGCCTGAGTAACAGGCAGTTTACTTTGGGCACGTCAGTCAGACAGGAAGTGGAGAGGAATAGACCCTAGCCTGATTAAGGCAAAAACGAAAGGAGGGTGGTTGGTCGGAGTGGATGAGTGGGTGTGTAACGGATGTGAAACGGCTAGCTTAGTTAGCGGTGCGCGCTAAATAGCGTTTCAATCGGTGACGTCACTTGCTCTGAGACCTTGAAGCAGTGGTTCCCCTTGTTCTGCAAGGGCCGCGGCTTTTGTGGGGCGATGGGTAACGATGCTTCGTGGGTGACTGTTGTTGATGTGTGCAGAGGGTCCCTGGTTCGCGCCCGGGTATGGGCGAGGGGACGGTCTAAAGTTATACTGTTAGATTGATGCTGTTGACCCGGATCACTGGTTGCTGCGGAAAAAGGAGGAGTTCAAAAGGGGGGTGAGTGTAACGGATGTGAAACTGCTAGCTTAGTTAGCGGTGCGCGCTAAATAGCGTTTCAATCGGTGACGTCACTTGCTCTGAGACCTTGAAGCAGTGGTTCCCCTTGTTCTGCAAGGGCCGCGGCTTTTGTGGGGCGATGGGTAACGATGCTTCGTGGGTGTCAGTTGTTGATGTGTGCAGAGGGTCCCTGGTTTGCGCCCGGGTATGGGCGAGGGGACGGTATAAAGTTATACTGTTACAGGTGCATAACATGAACGTCTAACAACCGAAAGGTTTTGAGTTTGAATCTCATCACGGACAACTTTAGCCACCTAGCTAACGTTAACCACAAGAAATTGGATTCGCAACACATTGTACGAATTGCAATTCGTAATATGTCATACAAAATGACTGATGGAAATCACAAATTAATACATACCATATGAAATGTAACATATCATACTAAATGGAGGGAGATAGATATACATTTACTATGTTACAGCTACCCCTGAGTCCAGGTTGGATAGATGTGGCAGCATCAGACATTTTTTTGTGTGTGAGAGATTTTAGTGCTGAAGATCTACAGGGGGTTTTGAGAGAAGGGATTCCATCCCAGCTAGCAATGAGGAATCGACCCAGAATGGGGCCCTATTCCGGAATTGTTTGAATCGGCCTTTGGAATCAGGTGCCGGAATCAGCCCCGAATCAAAATTAATGACTGCCCAGAATCGTCCGTTTCCGTATACCGGAATTGAGCCGACTTTGCCGGCATCTTACCAGAATCCCCCCAGAAGCGGCCTGATGCAAATTTAAATAAATGTATACGTATTTAGTCATTTTAAATATTACTATTATACATTTTATACATACAAATTATACCCATCCACAAAAAAAAAATGGTGTCAGACGAAACACCATACACCTGGTGACCGTGTCAACGTGCATGCACCTGGCCCACCACAGGAGTCGCTACAGCACAATGGGACAAAGTCATCCTGGGCCAGCCAAACTGTCCCTTAACTCGGGAGGGTTTAGCCGGCCGGCATGGGTCTCCCGGTCGCGGCCGGCACGGGTCTCGAACCAGGCTCCATCCACAAAGTTTATCAATTGCCTTGCACAAAGTATCAAATTACTAAAATACTACACAAGACTCTTAAATAATTTAATTTAAATGTTAATTGTATTTTTTGATCGCAGAAACAATGAGAAAATATGGACAAATAAATAATGAAACGTTAATTATATAAAGCACCCAGTGTAATCATCTGCCAGAGAGTAGCCCCAAATAATACATTTGGGCCAGATAACTCACACTGGAATCGCCCTTAGCTCAATCCTAGCCATAAATACTAGTGCCAGACTCGGGCCACATGACGTCTGCCGAATCTGACTCTCAGCCGAGTGCCCCGACTCTCACCTGGAATCGGCCCAGATCCATTGTGCTAGCTGGGATTCTTCCAGGCCGGCGGCCTAGTGTGGGATCTGTTAGGGCCAAAGTAGCGGGATGGGTTGGTGGGTTTTTGGGAGATATTGGTTTATATGTGCAGGGTTAGGTGGTGGTGAAATGCCTTTTTCCCCCTTCCATTTTTCCCTTTTTTGTGACCAAAATGTGCAATTCAAATTCCGAGCTGTAAAAGGCAGCAATACGCAAGAAAGCGTCTAGTCTGTCGTAAAGCCACACGAAGAAGAATTAGTTATGTTTCCATGACAATGACGTCAATAACAGTGTCGGGTAACCAAAGGTCAAAATAAATACAAGTGAGTGAAACGGAAGCAAACTGGAGAAATAAGTTTTAAACTGTTGCAAAAACAAAAGTAAAAGTAGGGGAAGTGGTTTGTTGTGAAGGGTAGCGCGTTTTAATATGCTGGGAATAGACGGAGAAGCTGGTGGTAAGGAATTGTCAAGTCATATCAGTAGAAAACCGTTAGCTAGCTGGGTACTTAGCAAGCTAGCTAACAATAGCTAGCCAGCAAAGTTAGCTAATCTTCAAGGGATGACTACAGGCACTGATATACCAAGCTAACTACTAGCGTTTGCCTATTGTTTTTACAAACATTTGAAAGAAGACTCGGGTAAGAAAGGAGAATGACTACTTGACACCTCATTCACTAAATAGCTTTGCTAGCTAACATTTACCATAATAACTAGTTAACGTTAGCTAGCAAAGTAGCTAGTTAGCTCAAAGTAGACCGGTTGCTGTCCAATAACCTTGTCAAACAACAACAAAGGGAAAGTTTGTTCTTGCTGATTTTGAGCTTGTTAGCCACCTTTAGGTAGCTAGCTAGGTAGCTACAGGCATCGGCAGACAACGCTTGTTTACCTGTGCCGTGTATGACTCCTGTTGCTGATTTATGGAAGGACACTATCTTAATTATTGTCTATTCTAGCTAAGCTAGCTAGCCAGCCAGCTGTATACTGATGGTTAGTAGCTAGTTGGGGGAAATTAGTGTCAATGATAGCGTTCCTTTATCTCATACCGTTTTTAAGCTCTTCTTTGTATCTATAATTATGATGAGGGTTGTTGCATGGTGTTTGAAGTGTCAACAGTCCAAGTTCAGACGAGGACAAAAGTCCCTCCAGTCAAGTCAATGTCAAAACAAAAATTGTAATTTGGAGCATCTTCATTTGGTTGTTGATTGTTTCATGTTGTCCTCAATTATGCCATTGTATTAATTCAATGTACTTTATATAGATTTTTGATGTATGTTCTCTTAGTCATTTGTATATCAACATAAACATTTTAAAAGAGAGCACTAGTGCTTGGCTTGGGAGACCAAGGATGATGGCTTGGGAGACCAAGAATTGGCCCTGTTCAAAAGTAGTACACTATATTGGGAATAGTCTGCCATTTGGTGATCACTTGAGCAACATCCTACCTCCCTCCATTCATCCTCTCTGGCCCCTCATGTCAGTGTTTTCCAGATGACCGCATTGTTTCTCAGTTGTCCAGACTGTGGCACATTGGGTTGGGAGAACAAGGGGCCAGGAGCTGATCCTTGGTGGAGGACCGTGTCATTGCTGTCCTGACCCAAACCCATTGTTAGACCAACCGGTGGCCTGGGCATCTTGGCTGGGAATCAGAGTTCTACCACATCTGTGGTGTGGTGGTGTGCATCCCAAATGGCATTCTATTCCTTATAGTGCTCTACTTTTGACCAAAGTGACTCTGGGGGCTGGACAGGAACAGCTCTGGTGACCCCTCTGACCCTAAACACATTGCCTCTCCCTGAACAAAGCTTTTCGGGATAGAGATGTGTCGTGTGTGGATAGCTATGTTTGACCCCAATCATAGGCTCTACTTTACATCACAATATCTTGCGTTGTGAGCAGTGTAATTGTTAATTGGGCTATTTTGAAGATGCAAGTGGGATGCATTTTTTTGTTGATCATGCAAACTGTCAAATAAGAGACATGTTATCCCACCTGGTTTGTGCCAAACGAGGGCTGTTTGAGGCTGTAAACATCCCCGACTGGAATCTGTTCTACATCATCAGAGCTTTCAGTCAGGTGTTTGCTGCTGCTGGCTGCCTCCAGCTCCTACTGGGAAACAGACCAGTGCCATGTGGTGCTTGACCTGCTAATGATACTGTTAGTACGACAGACTGCATCCTTACCAATGCCTTAGTTCAGTGTCCTTCAACCCTGGTCCTGGGAATCCACAAGCTGTGAAGGCTTGTGTGCCACTCCAGCTTGACTAACACACCAGATGTTGGAAAGCTAATGGTCAAGACTACAGTGCTGAGCCCAGTGGGCTGAATCAGAAGCCAGCAGTGCACACCCTGTTGGTCTCCAGGATCTAAATTGAAGAACACTTCTCTACTGATCTCAATGGAATGCTTAAATTAACTTATGATGACAACTGTTAATATGTGCATCTCAGTTGTAATTCTCAGTTGGCTCATACAGCTTATTCATAACAATACTCTAGAGGACACTATACAGACATACCATACAGTGCTAAGACTACAGTTAATGTAAACATCCTACACTCAGCTGTGAGTTGGCAGCAGAGGCTGGGAGCAGGCTGTTTACTTTAACTGGCTTGGATAGACACCCAACCAAACAGGAAGACAGACAGTCAGCAGGTCCATGCTATGGATGGAGGATCATTATCTACCAGGGTGATTCCTCACGAAACAAGGAAAGAATAATACCATGATTTTCATTCAGTTTAATCCATAGAATGGTCCTTTGGAGGAAGGATTGTTGACATATATTTGACATTTGTATCTTTAAAGCATAATTGAGAAATAATTAATTGAAGTTTGAACGTTTGTGACATTTTGGGCTTACAAGACTCCATAATGTTTCACCTGTAGATGCTTCAAAAAAATTGGTACCATTTGTTCTGTAATATGAGTAGTATTTTCATTTTTTTTATATATTTTTTTTTATTAATATTGAATAAGCTACTTTTGCTTTGGCTGATTTTCCTATATATTGTTGAATATAATATACTCTACAGCAGGGCTCTCTAACCCGGTTCCTGGAGAGCGACCATCCTATAGGTTTTCGCTCCAACCCTAATCTAGCACACCTGATTCTAATATTACCTGGTTGATCAACTGAATCATGTTAGTTACAACTGGTGTTGGTAAGTGTGAACCTACAGGAGGATAGCTCTCCAGGAACAGGGTTGGAGAGCCCTGAGCCACAGGCATATCAAAGTTCCATAGTAGGATCTCTGCTACCATTTTAGAGTTATGATCCAATTTCAAAGCATTATCAACATAATTACTGTGAGAATGGTTTCAGGATGTGCAATGATACAAGAAAAACAGGGCTATGATTGGTTACATTGCCTACAATGCCAATTTCTCTGTATAGAATGGGCCATAACTTTACAACTGGCAGAGATCCCACCCTGAAATGTTAAAATGCCTGTAGTGTATATTATGTTCAATGTATGAAGTTTGTATTTCTTGGTATGTGACTTGTCCCATTTTTTCTGTATTTGTTAATAATAAACGTGAACAAAAATACCTGACAATCTGTCAGCCCCTTTCCACTTCTGATTCACTCAGTTGTGTTTTATGAGAATGACAATACATTTTCTAAATGAATACTAAATTGGGGTTCATTTTTAATGAAGTCATCTTTCATAGCAATGACATGTCCAGTGGTGGAAAAAGTACCCAATTGTCATACTTGAGTAAAAGTTATGTACCTTAATAGAAAATGACTCAAGTGAAAGTCACCCAGTCAAATTCTAGTTAAGTAAACGTATTTGGTTTTACCAAATGGCACACTTTTTTTCTCCTTTTTACAGATAGCCAAGTGACTCAGACATAATTTACAAACAAAGCATTTGTGATTAGTGAGTCTGCCAGATCAGAGATCAGGGATGTTTTCTGGACCATTTTCCTGTCCTGCTAAGCATTCAAAATGTAACTTTTGGGTGTCAGGGAAATGTAAGGAGTAAAAAGTACATTTATTTTCTTTGAGTGTTGTTAAGTAAACGTTTTCAAAAATATAAATGGTAAAGTACAGATACCCCAAAAACCAACTTTAAATAGTACTTTGAAGTATTTTTACTTCAGTACTTTACTCCACTAAAAATGTCACATCTAACAATGTAAAACACGTTATCCCCGTGTTTAGCCTCTAGATGTCAGTGTTGTACTGAGGATCATACAGCCATGTGAAGTCCATACACACCAAAGTGCATGTAAGCCCTAACTGATGCAGGTGGTGTGTATTATTTTCCCCATCTTCATTGGGAACGTATAAATAAATTCATTCCAAGTAAGTAATAGTATCAAATTGTATTAGTCGCATGCGCCGAATACAACAGGTGTAGACCTTACAGTGAAATGCTTACTTATGTGCCCCTAACCAGCAATGCAGTTTAAAAAATAAAATAATGGATAAGATTAAGAAATAAAAGTAACAAGTAATTAAAGAGCAGCAGTAAAATAACAATAGCGAGACTATATACAGGGGGGTACCGGTTAGTTCAGGTAATATGTACATGTAGGTAGAGTTATTAAAGTGACTATGCGTAGATGATAACAAGTTCCTCGGCGTACACATCACAGACAAACTGAATTGGTCCACCCACACAGACAGCATCGTGAAGAAGGCGCAGCAGCGCCTCTTCAACCTCAGGAGGCTGAAGAAATTTGGCTTGTCACCAAAAGCACTCACAAACTTCTAGAGATGCACAATCGAGAGCATCCTGTCGGGCTGTATCACCGCCTGGTACGGCAACTGCTCCGCCCACAACCGTAAGGCTCTCCAGAGGGTAGTGAGGTCTGCACAACGCATCACCGGGGGCAAACTACCTGCCCTCCAGGACACCTACACCACCCGATGTCACAGGAAGGCCATAAAGATCATCAAGGACAACAACCACCCGAGCTACTGCCTGTTCACCCCGCTATCATCCAGAAGGCGAGGTCAGTACAGGTGCATCAAAGCTGGGACCGAGAGACTGAAAAACAGCTTCTATCTCAAGGCCATCAGACTGTTAAACAGCCACCACTAACATTGAGTGGCTGCTGCCAACACACTGACTCAACTCCAGCCACTTTAATAATGGGAATTGATGTAAAATATATCACGAGCCACTTTAAACAATGCTACTTAATATAATGTTTACATGCCCTACATTATTTATCTCATATGTATATGTATATACTGTACTCTATATCATCTACTGCATCTTTATGTAATACATGTATCACTAGCCACTTTAAACTATGCCACTTTGTTTACATACTCATCTCATATGTATATACTGTACTCGATACCATCTACTGCATCTTGCTTATGCCGCTCTGTACCATCACTCATTCATACAATTTTGCACGCCCAATTTTTCAGTTTTTGATTTGTTAAAAAAGTTTGAAATATCCAATAAATGTCTTTCCACTTCATGATTGTGTCCCACTTGTTGTTGATTCTTCACAAAAAAATACAGTTTTATATCTTTATGTTTGAAGCCTGAAATGTGGCAAAAGGTCGCAAAGTTCAAGGGGGCCGAATACTTTCGCAAGGCACTGTATATCTTTATGTACACATTCTTTATCCCTTTACACTTGTGTGTGTATAAGGTAGTAGTTTTGGAATTGTTAGCTAGATTACTCGTTGGTTATTACTGCATTGTCGGAGCTAGAAGCACAAGCATTTCGCTACACTCGCATTAACATCTGCTAACCATGTGTATGTGACAAATAAAATTTGATTTGATTTGAGTAGCAGTGGTGTAAAAGGAGGGGGCAATGCAAATAGTCTTGGTAGCCATTTGATTAGGTGTTCAGGAGTCATGGCTTGGGGGTAGAAGCTGTTTTGAGAATGACACAAATATTAATTTCCACAGTTTAATGCTTCAGTATCTTTAGATATTGTTGTCAGATGTTACTATGGAATACTGAAGTATAGTTACAAGCATTTCATAAGTGTCAAAGGCTTTTATTGACAATTACAAGAAGTTGATGCAAAGAGTCAATATTGGCAGTGTTGACCCTTTTTCAAGACCTCTGCAATCCGCTCTGGCATGCTGTCAATTAACTTCTGGGCCACATCCTGACTGATGGCAGCCCATTCTTGCATAATCAATGCTTGGAGTTTGTCAGAGTTTGTGGGTTTATGTTTGTCCACCTGCCTCTTGAGGATTGACCACAAGTTCTCAATGGGATTAAGGTCTGGGGAGTTTCCTGGCCATGGACCCAAAATATTGACGTTTTGTTCCCAGAGCCACTTAGTTATCACTTTTGCCTTATGGCAAGGTGCTCCATCATGGCCTCCCGGGTGGCGCAGTGGTTAAGGGCCCTGTACTGCAGCGACCAGCTGTGCCATCAGAGTCCCTGGGTTCGCGCCCAGGCTCTGTCGTAACCGGCCGTGGGGCGACGCACAATTGGCCTAGCGTCGTCCGGGTTAGGGAGGGCTTGGTCGGTAGGGATGTCCTTGTCGCACCAGCGACTCCTGTGGCGGGCCGGGCGCAGTGCGCGCTAACCAAGGTTGCCAAGTGAACGGTGCGGCTGGCTTCCGGGTTGGATGAGCGCTGTGTTAAGAAGCAGTGCGGCTGGTTGGGTTGTGTATCGGAGGACCTTCGTCTCTCCCGAGCCCGTACGGGAGTTGTAGCGATGAGACAAGATAGTAGCTACTACAGCAATTGGATACCACGAAATTGGGGAGAAAAAGGGGTACACATTTTTTAAAAAAAAAGGTCATGCTGGAAAAAGCATTGTTCATCACCAAACTGTTCCTGGATGGTTGGGAGAAGTTTCTCTCGGAGGATGTGTTGGTACCATTCTTTATTCATGGCTGTGTTCTTAAGCAAAATTGTGAGTGAACCCACTCCCTTGGCTGACACGTGAATGGTCTCAGGATTCTTTACTGTTGGCATGACACAGGACTGATGGTAGCGCTCACCTTGCGCTCACCAAGCTTTTTTCCGGATGCCCCAAACAATCGGAAAGGGGATTCATCAGAGAAAATGACTTTACCCCAGTCCTCAGCAGTCCAATCCCTGTACCTATTGTAGAATATCAGTCTGTCCCTTATGTTTTTCCTGGAGAGAAGTGGCTTCTTTTGGAGGACACCAGGCCATCATCCAAAAGTCTTCGCCTCACTGTGGGTGCAGATACACTCACACCTGCCTGCTGCCATTCCTGAGCAAGCTCTGTACTGGTGGTGCCCCGATCCCGCAGCTGAATCAACTTTAGGAGACGGTCCTGGCGCTTGCTGGACTTTCTTGGGCGCCCTGAAGCCTTCTTCACAACATTTGAACCGCTCTCCTTGAAGTTCTTAATGATCCAATAAATGGTTGATTTAGGTGCAAACTTACTGGCAGCAATATCCTTGCCTGTGAAGCCCTTTTTGTGCAAAGCAATGATGACGACACGTGTTTCCTTGCAGGTAACCATGGTTGACAGAGAAAGAACAATGATTCCCAGCACCAGCCTCCTTTTGAAGCTTCCAGTCTGTTATTCGAACTCAATCAGCATGACAGAGTGATCTCCAGCCTTGTCCTCGTCAACACTCACACCTGTGTTAACGAGAGAATCACTGACATGATGTCAGCTGGTCCTTTTGTGGCAGGGCTGAAATGTAGTGGAAATGTTTTTTAGGAGATTCAGTTAATTTGCATGGCAACGAGGGACTTTGCAATTAATTGCAATTCATCTGATCACTATTCATAACATTCTGGAATATGTGCAAATTGCCATCATACAAAGTGAGGCAGCAGACTTTATGAAAACGAATATTTGTGTAATTCTCAAAACTTTTGGCCACGACTGTAGACTTGGCGCTCCGGTACCGCTTGCTGTGCAGTAGCAGAGAGAACAGTCTATGACTAGGGTGGCTGACGTCTTTGACCATTTTCAGGGCCTTCCTCTGACAACACCTGGTATAGAGGTCCTGGATAGCAGGAAGCTTGGCCCCAGTGATGTACTGGGCCGTTCGCACTACCCTCTGTAGTGCCTTGCTTTCAGAGGCAGAGCAGTTGCCATTACAAGGCAGTGATGATGACCTCAATGGTGCAGCTGTAGAACCTTTTGAGTATTTTTAAATGTTTTATTTATTTCACCTTTATTTAACCAGGTAGGCTAGTTGAGAACAAGTTCTCATTTACAACTGCGACCTGGCCAAGATAAAGCGTAGCAATTCGACACATACAACAACACAGAGTTACACATGGAATAAACAAAACATACAGTCAATAATGCAGTAGAACAAAAAAATAATAATCTATATACAGTGTGTGCAAATGAGGTAAGGAAATAAATAGGCCATGGTGGCGAAGTAATTACAATATAGCAATTAAACACTGGAATGGTAGATCGGCAGAAGATGAATGTGAAGGTTGAGATACTGGGGTGCAAAGGAGCAAAATAAATAAATACCAGTATGGGGATGAGGAAGGTAGATAGATGGGCTGTTTACAGATGGGCTATGTACAGGATCTGAGAACCCATGCCAAACCTTTTCAGTCTCCTGGGGGGGAATAGGTTTTGTAGTGGCCTCTTCACGAATGTCTTGGTGTGCTAAGTTTGTTGGTGATGTGGACACCAAGGAACTTGAAGCTCTCAACCTGCTCCACTGCAGCGCCGTCGATGAGATTGGGGGCGTGCTCGGTGCTTTTTTTTCCTGTAGTCCACAATCATCTCCTTTGTCTTGTTCATGTTGAGGGAGAGGTTGTTGTCCTGGCACCACACGGCCAGGTCTCTGACCTCCTGTCGTGGAAATTTCCTCTATTTACCAAATCATGGGAGCAAACCACACACACACGTCAGAGTTAGTTATAAAAGTCCATCTTTAATTATATGAGCTCTATCACAATCCTGTGACTCTCAGATAAATTCAGTGTCTCTCAGTGAATTCTCTGAGAGCCCCCTTACAATGCAACTGAGTTCCTTTAATAGCAAAGACACACATAGTCAGACAGCATAGACATAATTCATCGTTCAGCTTTGTCTCCTTTCCCAAACCCCAGAACCATAAACCAAATCCTCCATATCAACAGGCATATATCAAATTGTCATTTAGATACAACCAATTCTAAATACAACCAATCCTGGACAAACTCACGGAGAGGAGAATGAGGCTATAGGTTAAGATAGAAACAACATTAGAGGGAGCATAGAATGATTCCAGACACTGCCACCCTTCTTTCCCCACAAGAAAAAGTAGGGAGTAAAATATATGTTTACACATGATGACACTTTGACCACTCCCCTCTCAGTGGCCCATGCAACTTAGTTTTGACATAGAACAGATAACTGCAACCTCGCCACAGTATTATAGAAAAATACCATTCTGATGAGAAGTAACTTACACACATTTGATGAATATTAAACATCTTACAAATGTTACCAACAAATTCTGATCCTTCCATGACACTCCTCCCTATAGGCTGTCTTGTTGTTTGTGATCAGGCCTACCACTGTTGTGTCATTGGCAAACTTAATGATGGTGTTGGAGTCGTGCCTGGCCGTTCAGTCATGAGTGAACAGGGAGTACAGGAGGGGACTGAGCACGCACCCCTGAGGGGCCCCTGTGTTGAGTATCAGTGTGGCGGATGTGTTGTGACCTACCTTTACCACCTGTGGGCAGCCCATCAGGAAGTCCAGGATCCAGTTGCAGAGGTAGGTGTTTTCTCCCAGGGTCCTTAGCTTAGTGGTGAGCTTTGAGGGCACTATGGTGTTGGAACACTGAGCTGTAGTCAATGAATAGCATTCTCACATAGGTGTTCCTTTTGTCCAGGTGGGAAAGGACAGTGTGAAGTGCACTAGAGATTGCATCATCTGTGGATCTGTTATGGCGGTATGCAAATTGGAGTTGGTCTAGGGTTTCTGTGATAATGATGTTTATGTGAGCCATGACCAGCCTTTCGAAGCACTTCATGGCTACAAACGTGAGTGCTACAGGTCAGTAGTCGTTTAGGCAGGTTACCTTAGAGTTCTTGGGCACAGGCACTATGGTGGTCTGCTTAAAACATGGTGTTACAGACTCGGACAGGGAGAGGTTGAAAATGTAAGTGAGGACATTTGCCAGTTGGTCAGAGCATGCTCGCAGTACATGTCCTGGTAATCCGTCTGGCCCTGCAGCCTCGTGAATGTTGACCTGTTTAAAGATCCTTCTCACATCGGCTGCGGAGAGCATGATCACAGTCTTCCGGAACAGCTGGTGCTCTCATGCATGTTTCAGTGTTATTTGCCTCTCGTGTCACTGGGCAGCACTCGGCTGTGCTTCCCTTTGTAGTCTGTAATGGCTTGCAAGCCCTGTCACATCCGACGAGTGTCAGAGCCGGTGTTGTATGATTCTATCTTTGTCCTGTATTGATGCTTTGTCTGTTTGATGGTTCGTCGGAGGACATTTAGGATTTATTATAAGCTTCAGGGTTAGAGTCCCGCTCCTTGAAAGCGGCAGCTCTAGCCTTTATCTCAGTGAGGATGTTGCCTGTAATCCATGGCTTCTAGATGGGGTATGTACAGGTCACTGTGGGGACGACATCATCAATGCACTTATTGATGAAGCCAGTGACTGATGTGGTGTACTCCTCAATGCCATCGGAGGAATCCTGGAACATATTCCAGTCTGTGCTAGCAAAACAGTCCTGTAGCTTAGCATCTGCTTAATCTGATCACTTTTTTATTGATCTAGTCACTGGTGCTTCCTGCTTTCATTTTTGCTTGTAAGCAAGAATCGGGAGGATAGAATTATGGTCAGATTTGCCAAATGGAGGGCGAGGGAGAGCTTTGTATGCGTCTCTGTGTGTGGAGTAAACGTGGTCCAGAGTTGTTTTTTTTCTTTTTTCCCTCTGGTTGCACATTTAACATGCTGATAGAAATGTGGTAAAACGGATTTAAGTTTGCCTATATTAAAGTCCATTGCTACTAGGAGTGCCAACTCTGGGTGAGTGTTTTCTTGTTTGATTATGGTGGAATACAGTTCATTCAATGCTGTCGTAGTGCCAACCTCTGACTGTGGTGGTATGCAAACAGCTACGAAAAATATAGATGAAACTCTCTAGGTCGGTGTAGTGTGGTCTACAGTTTATCATGAGATACTCTACCTCAGGCAAGCAATAGCTCGAGACTTCCTTAGATATCGTGCACCAGCTGTTATTTACAAAAATACATAGTCTGCCGCCCCTTGTCTTACCAGACTCCGCTATTCTATCTTGCCAGTGCAGCGTATAACCAGCCAGCTGTATGTTGATTGTCATTCAGCCACGTCTCAGTGAAGCATAAGATATTATGGTTTTGAATGTCCCGTTGGTGTTTAATCTTCCGCGTAGGTCATCTATTTTATTGTCCAAAGATTGCACGTTTGCTAGCAGAATGGAAGGAAGTGGGGGTTTATTCGATCGCCTACGAATTCTCAGAAGGCAGCCCACCCACTGGCCCCTTTTTCTCCACCCCTCTTCACACAAATCACGGGGATCTGGGCCTGTTCCCGAGAAAGCAGAATATCGTTTTTGTCAGACTCGTTAAAGGAAAAACAGGATTCTGCCAGTCTGTGGTGAGTAATCATAGTCCTAATGCCCAGAAGTTATTTTCGGTCATAAGAGACTGCAGCGGCAACATTATATACAAAATAAGTTACAAACAAAAAAACTATCGGGGGCACGTAAAACTTCTGTCTTCTTCCCCGGCGCCAATTTACAAAAAAAGATGGCGCCCGAGAGCCATGTGTCCTCCGAAACACGTCCCTGCCAAGTCGCGCTGCTTCTTGACACACTTAAAACGGAAGCAAGCTGCATTAATGTGTCGGAGGAAACACCGTCCAACTGACGACCGATGTCAGCTTGCAGGCGCCCGGCCTGCCACAAGGATTTGCTAGAGTGCGATGAGACAAGCACATCCCGGCCAGCCAAACCCTCCCCTAACCCGGACAACGCTGGGCCAATTCTATGCCGCCCCATGGGTCTCTCGGTCACAGGTGGCTGTGACACAGCCTGGGATCGAACCCGAAGCTGTAGTGGCGGTTCACTAGACCGCTGCGCCACTCGGGAGGCCCCATACATTGATATTCTAGACAATTCTGTGCTTCCAACTTTGTGGCAACAGTTTGGGAAAGGTCCTTTCCTGTTTCAGCATGACAATGCCCTCATGCGCAAAGCAAGGTCCATACCGAAGTGGTTTGTCGAGATCGGTGTGGAAGAACTTGACTTGCCCTGACCTCAACCCCATCGAACATCTTTGGGAGGAATTGGAATGCTGACTGCATGCCAGGCCTAATCGCCCAACATCAGTGCCCGACCTCATTAATTATCTTGTGGCTGAATGGAAGCAAGTCCCCGCAGCAATGTTTAACAGCTTCCAGAAGAATGGAGGCTGTTATAGCAGCAAAAGGGGGGACCAACTCCATATTAATGCCTATGATTTTGGAATGAGATGTGTCGTGGAAATGTCCTCTATTTACCAAATCATGAGAGCAAACCACAACACAAGTCAGAGTTAGTTATCAAAGTCCATCTTTAATTATATGAGCTCTATCACAACCCTGTGACTCTCAGATCAATTCAGTGTCTATCAATGAATTCTCTGAGAGCCCCTTACACATTGCAGCTGAGATCCTTTAATAGGAAAAAACACATAGTCAGACAGCATAGACATAATAAATCGTTCAGCTTTGTCTCCTTACTCAAACTCAGAACCATAAACCAATCCTCCATATCAACAGGCATATATCAAATCCATCCTATCTTGACAAGATCACAGAGACACACTGACTGACACACAGACATTGTGGAGCCAAGAGATACACGCTTGACCTCTCCCCTCTCTTGCCACAGAACAGATACTGCAACCCTGCCACAGTATTATACAAAAATAACATTCTGATGAGAAGTAACTTACAAACATATGATGAATATAAAACATCTTACCTATGTTACCAACCAATTCTGATTATTCCCCAACAGATGTTAAACGAGCATAATAATGTATGTTCAACATACATTACCAAAATTATCTTTAAAAAAAATTCCACTTTGACAGAGTATTTTGTGTAGATTGTTGACAAAATTATAATGAATTCAATTTTATTCCCACTTTAACACAATAATATTACAAGCATTACAAGTGCATCATACTGTCCAAGATAGTGCATTCCATATCATTAACTCGGTAGATGTATTATGGTAAAGTAATTAACCTTGCACCGGAATGGCTCATAGGACCAAGAGCCTATATCCTGTTTCTGTTGAGTGAGGCAGCTTGATATACAAGTACACTCCCTGGACATTGCATGGCCTTACCCCCAATCTATCTACTTAATGCTGAGTGGCAAGCAGAGACCACCGGGTCCCATTTTTGGTCTTCGGAATGACTCGGCCAGGGATTGAACTCCCAATCTCAGGGCGGACACTAACCACAAGGTCACTAGATGTATTATAATCCTAATAAATTGTCATGATCAACAAGGTGATTCACCAACTCTTTGTTGCCGTTTATCTTCGGCCTAAGAAGTAAATATGAGCTGTTGAATTAAAGAAGACTTTCATTTCATCCAGAGGTGCTATGTAATCTTTAAAAAATGCATGGTATAACAGACTGCTGGACTAATCAAAAGAGAATCTATAATAAGTGGTTACTCACAAAGTGATGTTCGATCCATTTGTGGTGGCGCCGGGTAGCCACTGAAGGTCCAGAGTCTTGAAAGGGATCATCAGGAACCTAGTGGTGTTGTCCACTCTCTGGGTACATGACTTTGTGCGTGGTCTGGCTTCCTACATCCTCATAGCCAAAGGTTGGAGCCATGTTCATTCTGAATAACACAGTAAAAATTACAGGGATCCATACCACAATATTTCAAAGCACTTGCATTCAAAATACATAGGGCCCACTTCCAACTTAGGGAATTATGCCGTTCTTATGCATGCCTTTCCTACACACTTCTCAGTTGTTGGTATTCAGACTTACCTTATTAAGGTACGCAACGTGTTTTGCTGATGTGGTTCCCTTGTGTTTGCTAAATAAATGTAGGCCCTAATTCAACTGCCGAAAACCCTGCCACTTGCTGGCCAGCAAATGTTCTTGTGGAGTTTTCATTCAATAGGGTTTTCAGTACATTTATCTTATGCCATCCCTTTAAATACAGTGTACCTTTTTTAAATAGAATTTTGTTGACAGACTAGAATACTTCAAGAGGATGGGTTCAGAAAATAGGGATCAATGAAATAATGCCGTCTATACATGTCTCCGTTTCAGCACCAACTGGTAGATTTAAAAAATACTCTGACCTTGTAGATCATTTAGGCACATTTTAGGGTTAGGAAAGTATATATGAATCATTAAAGAAACTGGTTTGGAGAGCCTTTACGCACTAAGTATATTGATGAATAGAAAAATACAATGGTTTGATTCATCCTGTAAATTCAATCCATGAAATATTGAAAGTTGAAAAAAAAGTGGACAATAAGGGTTGGACAATAGTCCTATGAATCTAACCTAATTCTCACTAATCATGGAACTGTATGACAATGGTCCAGTCGTGAACTGTGCTCCAGGTTTAACCTGCTGTGTGGTCGGAGTTCTTCTATGCAGATCCTCTAAAGCTCTGTCAGGTTGAATGGGGAGCATTGCTGCACAGATATTTTCAGGTCTCTCCAGAGATGTTCGATCGGGTTCAAGTCTGGACTCTGGCTGGGCCACTCGAGGACATTCAGAGACTTGTCCTGAAGCCACTCCTGCATTGTCTTGGCTGTGTGCTTAGGGTTGTTGTTATGTTGGAAGGTGAACCTTCGCCCCAGTCTGAGGTCCTGAGTGCTCTGGATCAGGTTTTCATCAAGGATCTCTCTGTACTTTGCTCCGTTCATCTTTTCCTCAATCGTGACTAGTCTCCCAGACCCTACCGCTGAAAAACATCCCCATAGCATGATGCTGCCACCACCATGCTTCACCGTAGGGATGTTGCCAGGTTTCCTCCAGACGTGATGCTTGCCATCCAGGCCAAAGAGTTCAATCTTGGTTTCATCAGACCAGAGAATGTTTGTCATGGTCTGAGAGTCTTTAGGTGCCTTTTGGAAAAATCCAAGTGGGCTGTCATGTGCCTTTTACTGAGGAGTCGCTTCCATTTGGCCACTCTACCATAAAGGCCTGCTTGTTGAAGTGCTGCAGAGATGGTTGTCCTTCTGGAAGTTTCTCCCATCTCCACAGAGGAACTCTAGAGCTCTGTCAGAGTGACCATCAGGTTTTTGGTCACCTCCCTGACCAAGGCCCTTCTCCACCGATTGCTCAGTTTGGCCGGCGGCCAACTCTAGGAAGAGTCCAAACTTCTTCCATTTAAGAATGATGGAGGCCACTGTGTTCTTGTGGACCTTCAATGCAGCAGACATTTTTTGGTACTCTTCCCCAGATCTGTGCCTCGACACAATCCTGTCTCAGAGCTCTATGTACAATTCCTTCGACCTGATAAGACTATAATGTAACGAAGTGGAAAAATTCAAAGTGTCTGAATACTTTACCAAGGCATTGTAGTATCTATTGTTGCTTGGTAGGTCTGTGTGTACAGGCTAGGTTGGCTTGGGGTTAAACACCCCCCAGCGTGGGCCTCCGAGTGGCGCAGTGGTCAAAGGCACTGCATCACAGTGCTAGATGTGCCACTAGAGATCCTGGTTCGAGTCCAGGCTCTGTCACGACCGGGAGACCCATGGAGCGGCGCACAATTTGCCCAGCGTTGTCTGGGTTAGGGGAGGGTTTGGCCGGCAGGGATGTTCTTTTCCCATCACGCTCTAGCGACTCCAGTAGCGGATATTCTCACAGCTACTTTGGTGCATTGCATCATTCTGTCGCATGAGTTCATCCTAATCCCCAAAACACAACGTAGTAGCTTGGTGTTTGTTTTTTCTGTCCTAACTACTCTTCAGGTTTGTCATGTCTGACACAGAACAGTTGGATCTCACAAGTCGTCAGCTCTCTCTTCTATCCTTCTCTTTCTCTCCTCATCCTCTCTTCCTCTCCTCCTCCTCTCTATCCTGTTCTTCTTTACTCCTCTCCTCCTTGGGTCAGGGACTCAAAGCGACACTGTGCCTTTGCAGTGCTTGCTGCAAGGTGGTAGCCATGGCACCTGTGGTTGACTGTGACCGTGTAGGATGGAGTGTCACTGTTGGTCTCCAATGAGTAATGTGAACTCTTCTGGTGAGCTGTAATGTAATTGCTTAGCTGAGATGAATGATAATGTAACAGGCCCGTACTGATGTATGGTGAGGTAATCGGTGGGACAATTGTTACTGCAGCTTACTGAACAGTCATTTATCAGACCCCCTTTAACAGATCTCATTCCTCACAGCTGGAACCACAGACAGCATGAAAAACAAACCTGAGAGAAAAGTTCTCTCTTAGATCATTGTTCTAGAGGAAAGTGTTTTGAAGAGGATGAGAGTTGTTCTCTCTCAGGAGGTTCCCTTTTAACCTGAACCCATATCTGTTTGTGCTGTCTTTGCCATCTGACCATAGGACTTATGGTATACAAACAGATCTGGGACCAGGCTAGTTCTCCTCACCTACAGGACCAGTCAAAGGTTTGGACACACTTACTCATTCAGTATTTTTTTATGTTTTTTTTAAAACTATTTTCTACATTGTAGACTAATAGTGAAGACATATAAAATATGAAATAGCACATATGGAATCATGTAGTAACCAAAAACTTTTAAACAAATCAAAATATATTTCATAGTTTCCTTGATTACAGTGTTGCACAATCTTGGCATTCTCTCAACCAGCTTCATGAGGAATGCTTTTCCAACAGTCTTGAAGGAGTTCCCACATATGCCGAGCACTTGTTAGCTGCTTTTCTTTCACTCTGCGGTCCAACTCATCCCAAACCATCAATTGGGTTGAGGTCGGGTGATTGTGGAGGCCAGGTCATCTGATGCAGCACTCCATCACTCTTCTTCTTGGTCAAATTGCCATTACACAGCCTGGAGGTGTGTTTTGGGCCAGTGTTCCGTTGAAAAACAAATTATAGTCCCACTAAGCGCAAACCAGATGGGATGGCGTATCGCTGCCGAATTCTGTGGTAGCCATGCTAGTTACGTGTGACTTGAATTCTAAGTAAATCACTGACAGTGTCACCAGCAAAGCACCATCACACCACCTCCTCCATGCTTCATGGTGCGAACCACACATGGGGAGATCATCCGTTCACGTACTCTGCATCTCACAAAGATGCAGCAGTTGGAACAAAAAAATCGCAAATTTGGACTGATCAGACCAACGGTCAGATTTCCACCGGTCTAATGTCCATTGCTCATGTTTCTTGGCCCAAGCAAGTCTCTTCTTATGATTGGTATCCTTTAGTAGTGGTTTCTTGCAGCAAATCAACAATGAAGGCCTGATTCACGCAGTCTCTGAACAGATGATGTTGAGATGTGTTATGACTGCCAACAGAAACCAAATAGGTCAGATCAGGTTTGCAATGAATGTCTTCAATCAGACCCCCTCTCACCCTGAGGGGGAAGGAAATAACTACTGGGCACTAACAACTCATGTCCTGTTGTAAATCAAGGGAGAAGATCCAGGCTCTCCCTCCACAAACTAATGTGCTTTTTCTCAACAGACCTTTTTCCCGCCGAAATGCTAACGCGTTGAAAAGCGAATACTGGAACAATATTTCTAACGTGAGGAATGGTCAGAGGCGATCTATAGAACACTAATGTAATTTTGTTTGTTATTTTGGGATGTAATTTAAAAATGTTATAAAGGAAATACTGTAACTTGGAAAGTATACCTACTACATATACGAAGTTTCCATACTATGTGTTTTGCACGTAATTTGTTAAGAGAGGGATGTGATTTGAGAAGCTATAAGAGATAATTGTTTTACATGAACTTTGCACAGTGACATGTCACGCGGCGAGTGAGGTCAGAGAGCGTGTCAGTCTGACGGAACTGCCCCTTTCGAACAAACTGTATGAATTGATGGGTTAAGAAATAAACATACTAGACCAGAAAAACATCAAGCTGCAGCTGCATGTTTAAAGTGGTTTGAATTTTGAATCTCAATACGAGGTAGAGATGATAAACTCACCTCCTGTACAATCGCTTACGGCTGATTAGCTGTCCTAAGTAAATTATCTTAGAAAGTGAATTTAAGTAAGACCCTTCTGTTACTCTGCTCAAACCATCGATACGGTTTCAAACCATCTAGCCTATCTTCAAAGAAGCATCTTCAAGAGCGAATGGAAGGAAATTAAACTCTGTAGTTCTGTTCAGGATTACACACCAAGTCACCGGCTACCGGACAACTACAAAGAAGGACAACAGTATAAGACTTATCAGAATGATTTTGTACAATCAGAGGCTTACAAGCGTGCCGTGAAAAGGCCCAACACCCTTTCCATTCATGATTTCTTACTCAAAAGAGGGCGTGGAGGGCCTCCCGGGTGGCGCAGTGGTTAAGGGCGCTGTACTGCAGCGCCAGCTGCGCCACCAGAGACTCTGGGTTCGCGCCCAGGCTCTGTCGTAACCGGCCGCGACCGGGAGGTCCGTGGGGTGACGCACAATTGGCCTAGCGTCGTCCGGTTTAGGGAGGGTTTGGCCGGTAGGGAAATCCTTTTCTCATCGCGCACCAGCGACTCCTGTGGCGGGCCGGGAGCAGTGCGCGCTAACCAAGGTTGCCAGGTGCACTGTGTTTCCTCCGACACATTGGTGCGGCTGGCTTCCGGGTTGGATGCGCGCTGTGTTAAGAAGCAGTCCGTCTTGGTTCGGTTGTGTATCGGCGGACGCATGACTTTCAACCTTCGTCTCTCCCGAGCCCGTACGGGAGTTGTAGCGATGAGACAAGATAGTAGCTACTAAAAACAGTTGGATACCACGAAATTGGGGAGAAAAAGGGAAGAAAAAAATTATTTAAAAAAAGAGAGCGGTGGTTTGTGTGCAAAGTATATGGTTACTGTAAGTGATAGTAGTTTCTAAATGTACCAATGTTAAGTGTCTGTCCCCCTCTCTCCATCTCTTTTGTAACAAGCAGCCATGTTGTCAGTCCGCCAGGGACCTGTTTTTAACGTACTAAGTGTGTATGTTTATCCTGTGTTACCATTTAATCAGCTAGTAAATAAATAATTAAACCAATTTGTGTAGTACTGAATCATAAGTAAGGCTTGGGTTTTTGCAGATGCAAGGAGGTTACGACTGTTCAGAATGATGATATGATACGAGGTTATGATTAATGAGTTGACTGTTTATAGATGGGTAAAGACCTTTTTAGAGTTTAATTCCGGAGATGGTAACTCTTTAAAGAACCGCTCTCGTGGTACCTCAGATCCTAATGAGTTAATTGTTACATGATTCATTTAATTGGTTAACAAATAAACATAGTTGATTAGATAAATAACAGTCTTCAGATTGATGTTAAAATCAAGTCACGACAGATGTGTCTGTTACTTGAACTCTGTGAGGTGCAGTTAATTGCCGATATCTGAGGCTGGTAACTTGAATGAACTTATTATGTGCAGCAGAGGTAACTCTGGGTTTTCCTTTCCTGTGGCGGTCCTCATTAGAGCCAGTTTCATCATAGCGCTTGATGGTTTTTACAACTGCACTTTAAGAAACTTTTAAAGTTCTTGAAATGTTCCAGATTGACTGACCTTAATGTCTTAAAGTAAAGATGGATTGTCATTTCTCTTTGCTTATTTGAGCTGTCTTTGCCATAATATGGACTTGGTCTTTTACCAAATAGGGCTATCATCTATATACCACCCCTACCTTGTCACAACACAACTGATTGGCTCAAACACATTAAGAAGGAAAGAAATTCCACAAATTATCTTTCAACAAGGCACACCTGTTATTTGAAATGCATTCCAGGTGACTACCTCATGAAGCTGGTTGAGAAAATGCCAAGAGTGTGCATCAAGGCAAAGGGTGGCTACTTTGTTTAACACTTTTTTGGTTACTACATGATTCCATATGTGTTATTTCATAGTTTTGATGTCTTCACTATTATAGTACAATGTAGAATGTAGAGTGAGTAGGTGAGTAAGAATTAGTTCTTAACTGACTTGCCTAGTTAAATAAATAAAAGTCAAATAGGTGTGTCCAAACCTTTGTAGGATCTTAATTTGATCACCCTGTTGCCTGCAATGCATTGTATTTAAAGTTTCAAAAGGCTTCTGAAGTTTGTCACTTCCACCTTGAATGTTCAGACTTTCCCTTTTCCCTTAAGAAAAATGTATCAACCCCTACAAAAATGTCCACATAATAGTTCACATTTCCTGTTGTTGTAGGATTATTTTCCCACTGTAGCAAACTGGCTTAAATTAAGATCCTACATATGTACAGCAATTGGGAATGTTTTCCAAGTCAAATAGCCAGAAAACACTGCATCTCCACAGATTTTGAAATTTGCTAAATCAGTACATTGTACAACTGCATCGATTGTCGGCCCAGCCTCTGACCCTGTGTATAGGGATTCCTTTGAATAATGCACAGATGTACATTGAGTCTGTGTACCTGCAGGATCTAAAGGACGAGTTTGTGTACCTCTGCGGTACCTCTACAGTACCAAGGAAATACTGCCAGGTAAGGCAGTAGGGGCTAGGTGCCATATTATATTATCAGAAAATTATAGAAAAGGTCCTGTCCCAGGATGCCTAACCCTAACTGGGCTCATGGGCGGTCCTCTGATTTAGTTAAACTCAAAAGGGAATTGGAGTTTCCTTCATTAAACAGTCCAAAATCACATAACACAATTTTACAAACAGTATCATCCTCACTCATTCATCGTATACAACAATTAGATGTAAACCTCATATCTGAGGCTATTATACAAACAGTGTTATGGTAATGTGGCCGCACCGTCTCCCATGAGCTTCACCAAAAAGCTATTTTCCCACACATCTCTCCTTCTCACTATCACGCATTAGTTTCGCTTCCCCACCCGCCATTTTTAAAAAGACCCGACGGAGCTCATTGCCTGCTTGAATCATGCAGAAATGGGTAGCGTTTAGGTCATGTAATTGATTCTGTTGGAAATGGGAGAAATTGTGCTTTACAATGATCTGGAAGTATTACGTTTTTGGGGCGCTAAAATAAGGTAAATTGTACGGACCAAGGCGATGTACAAAAGTGAGGGAGTTTACGTTAGTTGCTAATTACCTAAAATGCTAGTTGTCCGTGATGAGATTCGAACACTAGGCATTCGCATTGCTAGATGTCCTTTCATTTTTGCCTTTAAGATGTAATATGCAGAAATCACTCTGCCATTTCCTCGTTACAAAAATTCGAAACCACTGTGGTATACAAAACTGAACGTAAAGTTAAGAACGGGTTAAGAAAAAAAAAAAAAAAAAAAAAGTTAAGAACGGGAAGCAATGAGAGAGCGGCTAGATATACCGCTGCTTAGACTTGCTTTCAATGAGAATGACAGATCTATAACTCACATTTCTATGTGAATTTGCTTGGGTCGCGCAAAACGTTATATATTGTAGATTTAAGAAACCGTCTATATTATGTAACCATACCAAAACTTACATATACTAATTTGTCAAAATGTTTTGTCTAAGCTCATTTGTCCCAGATTTACATTTACTATCTCCTTAAGGATCGGACCCCTAAATGTTCACCTAAAATGACATACCCAAATCTAACTGTCTGTAGCTCAGGACCTGAAGCAAGGATATGCATATTCTGGATACCATTTGAAAGGAAACACTTTGAAGTTTATGGAAATGTGAAACTGTAGAACACAAGAAATTGTATCAAAACTATGCTACATTTTATCTCTGGGACCCTCAGGATATCAAATAAGAACAAGATTACTGAATGTAAGTACATTATTTAACTTCAGAGGTGAATGTATCCACCCAGTTGCAGTGACAAAACACTTTTATCACAGCAACTGTTTTTATACATTCACCTCTGAAGGTAAATAATGCACTCTCCTCAAACAATAGCATGGTATGTTTTCACTGTAATAGCTACTGTAAATTGGACACTGCAGTTAGATTAACAAGAATTTAAGCTTTCTGCCCATATAAGACATGTCTATGTCACGGAAACTTGGCTCTTGTATACAATGTCATTCTAGTCACATTAGTGCAAGTTAGAAAAAAACAACCGTCCCAGTTTAGGGACACGATCCCGTAGAGGCTATGTCTAGTGAGACCAGTCTGAATCGCATACTAAATCTTGACACTCAATGAACTGTAACTACTGTATGTCATGTTATATCTCATCATATATTGATTGCAGCAAATTAATTCTGCTTTGAGACAAAACTGTACAGATTAAATAATCACCTTTTGATGTTTATCATCAAGTAATTCGAGTACATCTGAGACTGACTCATCCATGAATGTATTAGACTGTCGTAAAACATCTGTAGCAGTTAGCATCTCTGCTAGCTCAGCAGGTTAACATCAACATCCAACACTCTGGGGAAGAACTAACATTAGAGAGATTCAGACTAAAATGATTGGAGCAGCATTTTATTGACCCCTCAGCTGTGCTATTTCACTAAATCTGCCTATTTTTAGAGATGAAGGAATTCAACTAAAAGGTTTTCACTAGATGACCATGCTGCAAAGTCAAATTTAGCTGCCATTTAAGAAAGGGTTTTTGGAAAGAAATAGTGCTGCCTCATTTCATTGCAGAATGGCTAGACATGCTGCCCAACACAAAGGCATCAGCAGGCTGCAGTCAGTCCTGAGAAAGAAACATCAATCAGTGTTAAGAGTGGGGATCACATCAGCTTAGCCACAGAATGTGCCTATAAATCTCTTAGTCCCAGCAGCTGTGGCGCTACTCTGTAATGTCTAGCTGATCTATGGGCTGCATTTAACACAGGAACTGGCTAAAGTCTCTGGGAAGCCATTCTGCCTCACTGACAGTGTGGCTGATGCTCTGTCTTCACTACAGCAATCAAGTTAGAAAGGTGTCTGTGTCTGTGTGTGTGTGGTGAGGAGGGGGTGGGGGAGATTACTCACCAGGAGATTTCTGGTGGCAATCAGGTTGTGATTCATATCTGGGTATCAGAATACAGTGTCAGAGAGGATAACCGCTCAAATTCACACAGAAGAGGGTGGGGTAAAGGCACACACTGCCATTTCAACAGCCTGACCCTGCCGTTTTGATAAACTGACAGATGGGGCAGACTAAGGCAGTGGTTCCTAACCAGGGGTACAAGGACCCCTGGGGGTACCACTCTCAGACAGAGAAATTACAACATAATGTAAACAAGACTAATACAGCCGAACATCTTGGATTAGGATAGGACATTATAATTGTACTAAACTCATATACCACATGACCAAAAGTATGTGGACACCTGCTCTTCAAACATCTTTTTCCAAAATCATGGGCATTAATATGGAGTTGGTCCTCCCTTTGCTATAACAGCCTCCACTCTTCTGGGAAGGCTTTCCACTAGATGTTGGAACATTGCTGCTGCGGGGACTTGGTTCCATTCATCCACAAGAGCATTAGTGAGGTCGGAAACTGATGTTAGGCGATTTGGCCAGGCTTACAGTCAGCGTTCCAATTCATCCCAAAGGTGTTCGATGGGGTTCTGGTCAGGGCTCTGTGCAGGCCAGTCAAGTTCTTCCACATCGATCTCAACAAACCATTTCTGTATGGACCTGCATGGGGGCATTGTTATGATGAAACAGGAAAGGGCCTTCCACAAACTGTTGCTACAAAGTTGGAAGCACAAAATCGTCTAGATTGTCACTGAAACTAAGGGGCCTAAGCCCAAACCATGAAAAACCACCCCAGACCATTATTCCTCATCCACGAAACCTTACAGTTGGCACTATGCATTGAGGCAGGTAGCGTTCTCCTGCAATCCACCAAATCCAGATTTGTCAGTCGGAAGAAGAACACGTAACCTACTTCATGAAGCTCCCAATAAACAGTTCTTGTGCTGACGTTTCTTCCAGAGGCGGTTTCGAACTCAGTTGTGAGTGTTGCAATAGAGGACAGACCATTTTATGTGCTTCAGCACTTGTCGGTCCCATTCTGCGAGCCTCTGTGGCCTACGACTTTGTAACTGAGCCATTGTTGCTCCTAGACGTTTAATCTTCAACATAATAGCCCTTACAGTTGGTGGTGGCAGCTCTAGCAGGGCAGAAATTTTACAAACTGACTTGTTGGAAAGGTGGCATACTATGACAATGCCACGCTGAAAGTTACTGAGCTCTTCAGTAAGGCCATTCTACTCCAATGTTTGTCTATGGAGATTGAATGGATGTGTGCTCAATTTGTTTACACCTTTCAGCAATGGGTGTGGCTGGAAACTAAAGCCATGCATTATACTGTCATCAAAGTATGTGAAGCATGCTATATTTGTCTGAAACTGGTTTGGCTTGAATCAGCATTAATTTGTTTCCTTCTCAGAATATATAGTGATGGTGCGTGAAAGGCTCACGGCATGTCGGCAGTTGCCTTTCTGTATGCACTGTTCATGTCCTTTAAACATGTACACAGTAAGACTATTTATTGGCAATAGCACTGGAGACATCTAATATAGCCATAAGGATGCATTTAAATTACAATAAGCTGCGTCTCAGTGCGTTGTTTACTAATTGACACAGAGTAGATGTTTGAATACACCTGAAGTGTGTTACTGCATTTCAGACACAATTCTTGCCATCACAAAATAGGAATCAAAATAGGAATAGAGAAACACAATGATGTTGTAGATGTTGAGACACATGCCCTTCTGTACATATAGACCCCTTTAAGCTCTGTATCTCTGAGGCTGGAGCTGCAACTCACCGTTTAACCTTTTCTTACTTCTGTTCAGTAGCATGCCGTCTGAGATATTACCCTATAAAAGAGCAGACGGATCTCCCATTACAGACTGATTGGAGCAACTGGTGAGCTTCCGGTTTGGAGTCCCGCTCCTTGAAAGCGGCAGCTCTAGCCTTTAGCTCAGTGCGGATGTTGCCTGTAATCCATGGCTTCTGGTTGGGATATGTACTGTGGTCACTGTGGGGGCGACGTCGTCGATGCACTTATTGATGAAGCCGGTGACTGAGGTGGTAAACTCCTCAAGGCCACTGGATGAATCCCAGAACATATTCCAGGCTGTGCAAGCAAAACAGTCCTGTAGTGAAGCATCCGCGTCATCTGACCACTTCCGTATTGAGCGAGTCACTGGTACTTCCTGCTTTAGTTTTTGCTCATAACCAGGAATTAGGAGGTTAGAATTATGGTCAGATTTGCCAAATGGAGGGCGTGGGAGAGCTTTGTATGGGTCTCTGTGTGTTGAGTAAAGGTGGTTTAGAGTTTATTTATCTGGTTGCACGTGACATTCTGGTAGAAATTAGGTAAAACAGATTTAAGTTTGCTTATATTAAAATCCCCGACCACTAGGAGCGCTGCTTCTGGATGAGCATTTTCTTGTTTGCTTATGGCCTTATACAGCTTATTGAGCTTAGTGCCAGCATTGGTTTGTGGTGGTAAATGGATGGCAACTTAAAAAAATATACAGTGGGGCAAAAAAGTATTTAGTCAGCCACCAATTGTGCATGTTCTCCCACTTAAAAAGATGAGAGAGGCCTGTAATTTTCATCATAGGTACACTTCAACTATGACAGACAAAATGAGGGGGGAAAAAATCCAGAAAATCACATTGTGTCTTCCCAGAGCATTGCCGTAGATGTTTCCATACTGGCTGTTACCATGTAATATTGGTGTTAAAGATTTCTAGTTTAAGAGTCAAGTGAGAAAGACAAGCTATTGTAACTAAAAAAATAATACTTCTGTAGAATCTATTTGCAAATTATGGTGGAAAATAAGTATTTGGTCACCTACAAACAAGCAAGATTTCTGGCTCTCACATACCTGTAACTTCTTCTTTAAGAGGCTCCTCTGTCCTCCACTCGTTACCTGTATTAATGGCACCTGTTTGAACTTGTTATCAGTATAAAAGACACCTGTCCACAACCTCAAACAGTCACACTCCAAACTCCACTATGGCCAAGACCAAAGAGCTGTCAAAGGACACCAGAAACAAAATTGTAGACCTGCACCAGGCTGGGAAGACTGAATGTGCAATAGCTGATGAACTCTCTCTCTTGGTAGATAGTGTGGTCTACAGCTTATCATGAGGTACTCTACCTCCAGGCGAGCAATACCTTGAGGCTTCATTAATATTAGACATTATGCACCAGCTGTTATTGACAAAAAGACACACACCCCCACCTCTTGTCTTACCGGACGTAGCTGTTCTGTCCTGCCGATGCACAGAAAAACCAGCCAACTGTAAATTACCTGTGTCGTCGTTCAGCCACGACTCAGTGAAACATAAGATATTACCGTTTTTAATGTCCCATTGGTAGGATAGTCTCGAACGGAACTCATCCAGTTTATTCTTCAGTGATTACACCTTGGACAATAGAACGGATAGTAGACGCGGGTTACCCACATCGACGACAAATTCTCGCAAGGCACCCCAATCTCCGTCCCCTGTATTTCCGTCGTCACGCGAATGATGACAGATGAAACTATCCAAGCATTAGATGTCTGTTAAATGTTTGTATTTGGCTGCGTTGTCTACCAAATACAATTCAGTAATGCTTTGTAATACAGTAAATCTTACAAACTAATATGACAGTATTTATTCAACCAATCAGTAGCACATCCATGGCCACATTTTAAGGTGAGCTTAATGTCATTATAAATGTATTCCTATGTAATCATAGGAAGTGTGCATGTTCAAGATGCAGATTGGCATTTATTGTCATGAGTCTTTTCCTGGAGGTAGCTCTACAGAAGGGTCACTAGCTGGCAAAGCCACAAAGTGTTAAGAGTGGGGATCACATTAGCTTAGCCACAGAATGGGCCTATAAATCTCTTAGTCCCAGCAGCTGTCGCGCTACTCTGTTATGTCTGGCTGATCTATGGGCTGTATTTAACACAGGAACTGGCTAAAGTCTCTGGGAAGCCATTCTGCCTCACTGACAGTGTGGCTGATGCTCTGTCTTCACTACAGCAATCCAGTTTGAAAGGTGTCTGTGTCTCGGTGTGTGTGTGTGGTGAGGAGGGAGTGGGGGAGATTACTCACCAGGAGATTTCTGGTGGCATTCAGGTTGTGATTCATATCTGGGTATCAGAATACAGTGTCAGAGAGGATAACCGCTCAAACTCACACGGAAGAGGGTGGTGTAAAGGCACACACTGCCATTTCAACAGCCTGACCCTGCCGTTTTGATAAACTGACAGATGAGGCAGACTAAGGCAGTGGTTCCTAACCAGGGGTACAAGGACCCCTGGGGGTACCACTCTCAGACAGAGAAATTACAACATAATGTAAACAAGACTAATACAGCCGAACATCTTGGATTAGGATAGGACATTATAATTGTACTAAACTCATATACCACATGACCAAAAGTATGTGGACACCTGCTCTTCAAACATCTTTTTCCAAAATCATGGGCATTAATATGGAGTTGGTCCTCCCTTTGCTATAACAGCCTCCACTCTTCTGGGAAGGCTTTCCACTAGATGTTGGAACATTGCTGCTGCGGGGACTTGGTTCCATTCATCCACAAGAGCATTAGTGAGGTCGGAAACTGATGTTAGGCGATTTGGCCAGGCTTACAGTCAGCGTTCCAATTCATCCCAAAGGTTTTCGATGGGGTTCTGGTCAGGGCTCTGTGCAGGCCAGTCAAGTTCTTCCACACCGATCTCGACAAACCATTTCTGTATGGACCTGCATGGGGGCATTGTTATGATGAAACAGGAAAGGGCCTTCCACAAACTGTTGCTACAAAGTTGGAAGCACAAAATCATCTAGATTGTCACTGTATGCTGTAGTGTTAAGATTTATCTTGACCGGAACTAAGGGGCCTCGGCCCAAACCATGAAAAACCACCTCAGACCATTATTCCTCCTCCACCAAACTTTACCGTTGGCATTGTGCATTGAGGCAGGTAGCGTTCTCCTGCAATCCACCAAACCCAGATTTGTCAGTCGGAAGAAGAACGTGTAACCTACTTCATGAAGCTCCCGATAAACAGTTCTTGTGCTGACGTTTCTTCCAGAGGCGGTTTGGAACTCAGTTGTGAGTGTTGCAATAGAGGACAGACCATTTTTATGCACTACGTGCTTCAGCACTCGTAAGTCCCGTTCTGTGAGCTTGTGTGGCCTACGACTTAGTAGCTGAGCCATTGTTGCTCCTAGACGTTTCATCTTCAACATAATAGCCCTTACAGTTGACTGTGGCAGCTCTAGCAGGGCAGACATTTTATGAACTGACTTGTTTGAAAGGTGGCATACTATGACAATGCCACGCTGAAAGTTACTGAGCTCTTCAGTAAGGCCATTCTACTCCAATGTTTGTCTATGGAGATTGAATGGATGTGTGCTCAATTTGTTTACACCTTTCAGCAATGGGTGTGGCTGGAAACTAAAGCCATGCATTATACTGTCATCAAAGTATGTGAAGCATGCTATATTTGTCTGAAACTGGTTTGGCTTGAATCAGCATTAATTTGTTTCCTTCTCAGAATATATAGTGATGGTGCGTGAAAGGCTCACGGCATGTCGGCAGTTGCCTTTCTGTATGCACTGTTCATGTCCTTTAAACATGTACACAGTAAGACTATTTATTGGCAATAGCACTGGAGACATCTAATATAGCCGTAAGGATGCATTTAAATTACTATAAGCTGCGTCTCAGTGCGTTGTTTACTAATTGACACAGAGTATATGTTTGAATACACCTGAAGTGTGTTACTGCATTTCAGACACAATTCCTGCCATCACAAAATAGGAATCAAAATAGGAATAGACAAACATAATGATGTTGTAGATGTTGAGACACATGCCCTTCTGTACATATAGACCCCTTTAAGCTCTGTATCTCTGAGGCTGGAGCTGCAACTCACTGGTTAACATTTTCTTACTTCTGCTCAGTAGCATGCAGTCTGAGATATTACCCTATAAAAGAGCAGACGGATCTCCCATTACAGGCTGATTGGAGCAACTGGTGAGCTTCCGGTTTGGAGTCCCGCTCCTTGAAAGCGGCAGCTCTAGCCTTTAGCTCAGTGCAGATGTTGCCTGTAATCCATGGCTTCTGGTTGGGATATGTACGTACGGTCACTGTGGGGGCGACGTCGTCGATGCACTTATTGATGAAGCCGGTGACTGAGGTGGTAAACTCCTCAAGGCCACTGGATGAATCCCAGAACATATTCCAAGCTGTGCAAGCAAAACAGTGCTGTAGCGTAGCATCCGCGTCATCTGATCACTTCCGTATTGAGCGAGACACTGGTACTTCCTACTTTAGTTTTTGCTCGTAAGCAGGAATTGTTAGGTTAGAATTATGGTCAGATTTGCCAAATGGAGGGCGAGGGAGAGCTTTGTATGGGTCTCTGAGTTTTGAGTAAAGGTGGTTTAAGAGTTTTTTTTTCTCTGGTTGCACGTGACATTCTGGTAGAAATTAGGTAAAACGGATTTAAGTTTGCCTATATTAAAATCCCCGACCACTAGGAGCGCTGCTTCTGGATGAGCATTTTCTTGTTTGCTTATGGACTTATATAGCTTATTGAGCTTAGTGCCAGCATCGGTTTGTGGTGGTAAATGGATGGCAACTAAAAAATATAGATGAACACTCTCTCTTGGTAGATAGTGTGGTCTACAGCTTATCATGAGGTACTCTACCTCCAGGCGAGCAATACCTTGAGGCTTCCTTAATATTAGACATCACGCACCAGCTGTTATTGACAAAAAGACACACACCCCCACCTCTTGCCTTACCGGGCGTAGCTGTTCTGTCCTGGCGATGCACAGAAAAACCAGCCAACTGTATATTACCTGTGTCGTCGTTCAGCCACGACTCAGTGAAACATAAGATATTACAGTTTTTAATGTCCCATTGGTAGGATAGTCTCGAACAGGACTCATCCAGTTTATTCTCCAGTGATTACACCTTGGCCAATAGAATGGATAGTAGATGCAGGTTACCCAGATCAACAACAAATTCTCGCAAGGCAACCCAATCTCCGTCCCCTGTATTTCCGTCTTCACGCGAATGACAGGGATTTGGGCCTAGTCTTGGAGAAGCAGTATATCATTCGCATTGGACTCATTAAAGAAATAACCTGGATTGCATTTGAGATTACATTAAAAGTAGCCTATATTGTGCAAGTGATCAATGCTGTTCAAGATTCTGCGCAGATAATTATTGCAATTTTGAAGATCTCCACAGACCTTTGGCATTTGCATGCAATCTTGAACACGGGTTGATGTTTATTGTCATAAGTCCTTGCCCTGGAGGCAGAACTGAGCGGTTTCCACTAGATTGCCCTGCTGCAAAGTCAAAATTGGCTATATCGTAAAACTTCATGAATATAAAAATTAGCTTTTTGGTCTTAAATTAAGGGTTATGGGTTATGCATTAGGGTTAGCAGTGCGGTTAGGATTTGGTTTAAAATAATATTTTATGACTTTGTGGCTTTGCCAGGTAGTGACCCTTCTGTAGAGCTACCTCCAGGAAAAGACTCATAAATGCCAATCTGCATCTTGAACATGCACACTTCCTATGATTACATAGGAATACATTTATAATGACATTAAGCTGCTTCTTAACCTTAAAATGTGGCCATGGATGTGCTACTCATTGTTGAATAAATACTGTAATATTAGTTTGTAAGATTTACTGTATTACAAAGCATTACTGAATTGTATTTGGTTGACAACGCAGCCAAATACAAACATTTAACGGACATCTAATGCTTGGATAGTTTTATCTGACCCACTGGCTTAATCCTATTCTTTAACTTTTATTTTTGGTTAAGTTGAAGATGTGAATCCAGCATATCATTTGTTAACTTGTTGACAAGTTAATATGCTATTTACCTCATTGCAAAAGTATAATTGAATTGTGTTTGGTTGTCAATGCAACCAAATATCAACATTTGAAGGAGATGTATCTTTTGTGCCACTGATTTAGTCTGGCTTTAATTCCAGTTTGTCTACATATTAATAATTTATATGTTGGATTCATATGTTCATATTTTCTCAACCAACAATCAAAGTTAAAGAATAGGACTAAATCAGATCAAACTTTATTTAAAGTGATTTGATTCAGTCCTATTCTTTAACTTAGATTTTTGGTTTAGATGGAGACATGAATTTAACATATTATCTATTTATCTGTCTATCTATCAAGTATCATCAATTTTTTGTTGAACCCTGTGTTGAATTGAAAGGCCTAACTAGTATAATTGATGATAATGATGTATTAAGTATGGTTACATTTAATTTGCTGTATGATGTATGATAGATAATAACACTGTCTGGCTTTGGATGGGTCCCAAGTGTTTCTGTGAAAACACTGCTGTCTTTAGACTTTAGAGAACATGTCTGGTACATTGTGGGGTAAAACACAGATACCTCTTGGAACCATAGAGTGGTCGTTGCTGGATTACGCAAACATATTCATGTCACTTGGATAGTGACAAGTCATCTCTGTTGCTCACCTCAACTACTGTATTCAGGTTTAACTTTTTTTTCTCTTTTTTTTCTGTTTGTCCAAACAGTGGTAGGTTTCACCCACAAGAGCTGTGCAAATCATAGGATATATTTTTTATGTGGGCCATCAACACCTAACTCTTGGGTGCGGCAGGTAGCTGACAAGGGGAAACATCTGTCAATGTTCCCTTGAGCAAGGCTATTAACCCTACATGCTTCAGGGTTGCTGTTAAAATGGGTCTCTTTGGGACATGCAAAATGTGTTTTATCTAATACACACTTTTGGGCTGACGTGTGAAATAGGACAAATATAAGCACCGCCAAATTATATTATTGTAAAGATAGTGTGGCCAGAGCTGAGAGTGTGTAACAAGCTGTTACGAAACCAAATCCCTATTCTTAACCAAGCATTGTCCTGTCAGTCACTTCTATAACACCCCTCAAGTATACAGCTTGAATAGACTTATCAGTGACCCAAGACCAGCTCAATTAATCCCTTGTGTCACTGAGTTGTGCAAATGTGAATTTTTCCAGGGCCGTTGGAAAATACAACTTGCTAATAACAGATGACATTTATATTCTGACTCTCTCTGAAACTCGCTTAATAATACCTTTGATGATACAGTGGTAGCAATACATGGTTATAATATTGACAGAAAATACAGAAATGCCAATGGGGGAAGTGTTGCGGTCTATATTCAGAACCACATTCCTGTAAAGCTTAGAGAGGATCTCCTGTTAAATACTGCTGAAGTAATATGGCTGCAGGTTCATTTGCCTCACCTAAAGCCCATTCTGGTGGGAAGCTGCTATAGACCACCAAGTGCTAATGTAACAGTGTTGCTTCCGTCCCTCTCCTCGCCCCTACCTGGGCTCGAACCAGGGAACTTCTGCACACATCAACAACTGACACCCTTGAAGCATCGTTACCTATCGCTCCACAAAAGACAAAAAAAAAGACAAAAAACAACTACTTCAAGGTCTCAGAGCGAGTGACGTCACCGATTGAAATGCTATTAACGCGCACCCCGCTAACTATTGAATTTACCACAGGTGAACTCCAATCAAGTTGTAGAAACATCTCTATGATTATCAATGGAAACAGGACGCACCTGAGATCAATTTTGAGTCTCACCTGAGATCAATTTTGAGTCTCATAGCAAAGGGTCTGAATGCTTATGTAAAAAATGGCAGAAGTCAAAGGGTCTGAATACTTTCCTGGGGCACAGTAAGAGGTCGTACAATAAGTTTTGTAGTGATTCCGATGTTGATGATGTGAAGAATATTTGCTGGTCTGTGCTGTGTAATGACGAGCAACCAGACGCTGCACTTGCCACATTTATAAAAAAGCTTTTTCCAGTTACCAATAAGCATGCCCCCCATTAAGAAAATGACTTCAAAACTGTTAAATCCCCTTGGATTGATTAGGAATTGAAAAATTATATGGTTGAGAATGATGAGGCAAAAGGAATGGCAAATAATTCTGGCTGCACAACCGATTGGCAAACGTACTGCAAATTGAGAAATCATGTGACCCAAACTGAATAAAACAAAGAAGAAACTATACCATGAAACAAAGATAAATTATATAAAGAATGATAGTATAAAGCACCTTAATTGAAATTTTGGGCAAAAAGGCAAACTCTGCTCTTTTTTTCATTGGGAACATTCGCAAACTTAGGTATAAAATGCCAGCAACAAACGCGGACACTACACATCCAAGTATAACTGACCAAATTATGAAAGAAAAGCATTGTAATTTTGAATTCCGTAGTGTGGAAGAGGTGAAAAAAAACAGACAAGCCACCGAGGTCTGACAACTTGGATGGAAAAATACTGAGGATAATAGTTGACGATGATGCCACTCCTATTTGCCATATCTTCAATCTAAGCCTACTAAAAAGTGTATGCCTTCAGGCCTGGAGGGAAGCCAGAATAGAATAGTACAGCCCCCTTTACTGGCTCAAATACCCAACCAATCAGCCTGTGACCAACCCTTAGTAACCTTTTGGAATAAAACGTGTTTTACCAGATACAATGCTATTTTTCAGTAAATAAATTGACAACAGACTTTTTCAGCATTCTTATAAGGAAGCACATTCAACAAGCACAGCATTTACACAAATTACTGATGATTGGCTGAGAGATGATTAAAAGATTGTGGGGGCTGTTTTGTTAGACTTCAGTGCGGCTTTTGACATTATCGATCATTAAAAAAATAAATGTGTTATGGCTTTACACCCCCTGCTTTATTGTGGATAAAGAGTTACCTGTCTAACAGAACACAGAGGGTGTTCTTTAATGGAATCCTATCCAACATAATCCAGGTAGAATCAGGAATTCCCCAGTAAAGCCAGTGTGTCTATGTATGCGATGACTCAACACTATACACGTCAGCTACTAGAGCGACTGAAATGACTGCAACACTTAACAAAGAGCTGCAGTTAGTTTCAGAAATGGTGGCGAGGAATAAGTTAGTCCTAAATATTTCAAAAACTAAAAGCCTTGTATTTGGGACAAATTATTCACTAAACCTCAACTAAATCTTGTAATGAATAATATAGGAATTGATCAAGTTGAGGTGACTAAAACTGCTTGGAGTAACCCTGGATTGTAAAACTGTCATGGAGCTAAGATGGGGAGAAGTCTGTCGATAATAAAGCGCCTGCTCTGCCTTTTTAACGACACTATCAACAAGGCAGGTCCTACAGGCCCCAGTTTTGTTGCATCTGGACAACTGTTCAGTCGTGTGGTCAGGTGCCACAAAGAGAGATCTCAGAAAATTACAATTGTCTCAGAACAGGGAAGCACGGCTGGTCTTTAAATGTACATTGAGAGCTAACATTAATAATATGCATGTCAATCTCTCATGGTTCAAAGTGGAGGAGAGATTGACTTCATCACTACTTGTTTTTGTAATAAGTGTTGACAAGTTGAATGCACAAGCTGTCTGTTTAAACTGCAAAGCACAGACAACCCCACAAGACATGCCACCAGAGGTCCCTTCAAGTCCATAACAGACTATGGGAGGCACACAGTACTACATAGAGCCATGACTTCATGGAACTCTATTCCCCATCAGGTAACTGATGCAAGCAGTAGGATCAGATTAAAATAACTGATAAAAAAATACACCTTATGGAACAGCGGGGACTGTGAAGAGACACAAACACACACACTCTACACACATACGTTGTAATATTGTTGTATGATGTATTGTTTTATCTTTTGCTTTATGCATGATGTAAGTGCCTTAATGTGTTTGGACCCCAGGAAGAGTAGCTGCAAGGCAGCAGCTAATGGGGGATCTCTAATAAATACAAATAAACATGAATAAAAATGTAATAAATCAAATATAGCAGTTGCATAAGTATTCAGCTCCCTGAGTCCAAACATATGGCAGCAATTACAGCTGTGAGTCAGTCTTCTTGGGTAAGTCTCTAAGAGCATTGCGCAACTGGATTGTGTAATATTTGCCTATTATTCTTTTCATAATCTTTCAAGCTCTGTTGGGGATCATGGCTAGACATCAATCATTAAGTCTTGCCATAGTATTTCAAGCAGACGTATGTCAAAACTGTAATCTGGCCACTAAGGAACATTCACGGTCTTCTTGGTAAGCAACTCCAGTGTAGATTTGGCCTTGTGTTGTAGGTTATTTTCCTGCTTAAAGGTGAAATCATCTCCCAGTCTCTGGTGCAGGTTTTCTTCTAGGATTCAGCCTGTGCTTAGCCCTATCCCATTTCTTTTTATCCTGAAAAACATCCCAATATTTGCCGATGTCAAGCATACCCATAACATGATGCAGCCTCCACCATGCTTAAAAATAAGGAGGCAATTACTCAGTGATGTGTTGTATTTAACCCAAATATAGAGCTTTGCATTTAGGCCAAAACATGGATTCATTTGCCATGTTGTTTTGCAGTATTAGTTTAGTGCAATGTTGCATACACAATGAATGTTTTATTTTATTTTGTATATTTGCATTCTTCTTTTCACTCTGTCAATCAGGTCATTATTGTGGATTTACTACAATGTTGTTGATCCATCATCAGTTTTCTCCCATCACCGCCATTGAATTCTGTAGCTGTTTTAAATTCGTAACATCCCTGAGCAGTAGCATCCTTGTCCTGCAGCTCAGTTCAGAAGGACGACTGTATCTTTGATGTGTCTGGGTAATTTAATACATAATACACAGCATATTAACTAGACCATGCTTAAAGAGATATTCAATGTCTGATTTGATATTGTTACCCATCTACCAATCACTATCCTTTTTTATGAGGCTTTTGAAAGGCTCCCTGGTCTTTGTAGTTGAATCTGTGCTTGAAATTCAATACTTGACTGAGGCACCTTACATATGTATGTATGGGCGACAGAGGATGGGTGTGTCATTTTAAAAAATCATGTCAACCCCTATTATTTCACATTGAGTGAGTCCATGTAACTTTTTATGTGATATGGTAAGCCACATTTTACTCCTGAATTCATTTAGTCTTTCCAAAGCAAAGGGGCTGAATACTTATGCAATGACTACATTTTAGTTATTACATTTTTTATTCATATTTTTTTATCACATTTTTCTTCCACTTTGACATAACATAGTATTTTGTGTATATTGTAGACTTTTTTTTTTTTTTTTTACAATTAAATAAACTTTAATCCCACTTTTTAACACAATAAAATGTGAAGAAATCTAAGGAGTCTGAATAGTTTTGCAAGGCACTATTAAGACTATTAAGTTCTAGTTAGCCTGGCCTATAACTCCCTCCTGTCCTGCGAGAGAAACACAATATAATTAGAAAAATTATGGATAACAAAAGAGATTCAAAATAATCTAACCTTGACAGAGAAAAAAATTGAAAATGTATGTGAGGAAAATGGAACCGCACCTATTTAGACTGAACATTTAATTCATGGAAATCTCTCAAGGCCCAGTGTTTTTCTCTTCTAAAGGGCCTTGGTGTCTTATGAATCTCTCTGGCAGCTAGCTGGGTTAAATCATTGCGGCTGCATCTGAAATTGCACCATAATCCCTATGTAGAGTACTACATTCCTAGTCAAAAGTAGTGCACTATGTAAGGAATAGGGTACCATTTTGGATGCATTCTGGGTTTGTAATATATCAGAGAGCCTGAATGAGGCGTAACAGAGAGAACAGAACAGATGCTTTACTGATGTAAAGGATGACAAGTCTCAGGCTTAATGTTTTATAGAACATAAAGCTTGCAGGACGAAGGAGATTGCATCACGCCATCATGTTACAATTCGGTCACACTATAAATCTGACAAGAAGACACAGTGGCACAATAAATTCATCACAAAATCGAAGAGCAACCTCTGTCTGGTGAAGTCCACAAAGCATATTGCATGTAACAAACAGTTACATGACCTACATGGTCAAGCAAGTTAATGTTTCCAACATTTTCGGCCCACTAAACAACTATTGATTTAGAAAACCACAGAGACTTACCGCAAATCGTAAAGAAAACAGGAGCTGTATTCCAGCACCATTTCAACTTCAACATCATCAAATCACCTATGCTTAGTCTAATACAGTGACAACTAAAATATAGACCATAAAACTTGCGAGGCGAAGGAGATTGCATCATGCCATCATATTATAATTAGGTCATACTATATCCGGTGAACACAAACGGTACCCTATTTCCTATATAGTAGTAGACTATTGTTGACCATAGGGTTCTGGTCATAAGTAGCGCACTATATAAGGAATAGGGTGCTCTTTAGGACTCAGTTACTGTCTGTGCATGTCAATTATTCCTTACAAGTACTCTTTACCATGTTAATTAATTACTTCACATGATTTAATGCAGCTATCATGATGGAATGATGAATCAAATCAAATCAAATGTATTTATATAGCCCTTCATACATCAGCTGATATCTCAAAGTGCTGTACAGAAACCCAGCCTAAAACCCCAAACAGCAAGCAATGCAGGTGTAGAAGCACGGTGGCTAGGAAAAACTCCCTAGAAAGGCCAAAACCTAGGAAGAAACCTAGAGAGGAACCAGGCTATGTGGGGTGGCCAGTCCTCTTCTGGCTGTGCCGGGTGGAGATTATAACAGAACATGGCCAAGATGTTCAAATGTTCATAAATGACCAGCATGGTCAAATAATAATAAGGCAGAACAGTTGAAACTGGAGCAGCAGCACGGTCAGGTGGACTGGGGACAGCAAGGAGTCATCATGTCAGGTAGTCCTGGGGCATGGTCCTAGGGCTCAGGTCCTCCGAGAGAGAGAAAGAAAGAGAGAAGGAGAAAATTAGAGAACGCACACTTAGATTCACACAGGACACCGAATAGGACAGGAGAAGTACTCCAGATATAACAAACTGACCCTAGCCCCCCGACACATACTGCAGCATAAATACTGGAGGCTGAGACAGGAGGGGTCAGGAGACACTGTGGCCCCATCCGAGGACACCCCCGGACAGGGCCAAACAGGAAGGATATAACCCCACCCACTTTGCCAAAGCACAGCCCCCACACCACTAGAGGGGGGGGGGGGCGCACCAACCCAGACAGGATGACCACATCAGTGAATCAACCCACTCAGGTGACGCACCCCCTCCAGGGACGGCATGAGAGAGCCCCAGTAAGCCAGTGACTCAGCCCCTGTAATAGGGTTAGAGGCAGAGAATCCCAGTGGAAAGAGGGGAACCGGCCAGGCAGAGACAGCAAGGGCGGTTCGTTGCTCCAGAGCCTTTCCGTTCACCTTCACACTCCTGGGCCAGACTACACTCAATCATACGACCCACTGAAGAGATGAGTCTTCAGTAGAGACTTAAAGGTTGAGACCGAGTTTGCGTCTCTGACATGGGTAGGCAGACCGTTCCATAAAAATGGAGCTCTATAGGAGAAAGCCTGCCTCCAGCTGTTTGCTTAGAAATTCTAGGGACAATTAGGAGGCCTGCGTCTTGTGACCGTAGCGTACGTGTAGGTATGTACGGCAGGACCAAATCAGAGAGATAGGTAGGAGCAAGCCCATGTAATGCTTTGTAGGTTAGCAGTAAAACCTTGAAATCAGCCCTTGCTTTGACAGGAAGCCAGTGTAGGGAGGATAGCACTGGAGTAATATGATCAAATTTTTTGGTTCTAGTCAGGATTCTAGCAGCCGTATTTAGCACTAACTGAAGTTTATTTAGTGCTTTATCCGGGTAGCCGGAAAGTAGAGCATTGCAGTAGTCTAACCTAGAAGTGACAAAAGCATGGATTAATTTTTCTGCATCATTTTTGGACAGAAAGTTTCTGATTTTTGCAATGTTACGTAGATGGAAAAAAGCTGTCCTTGAAATGGTCTTGATATGTTCTTCAAAAGAGAGATCAGGGTCCAGAGTAACGCCGAGGTCCTTCACAGTTTTATTTGAGACGACTGTACAACCATTAAGATTAATTGTCAGATTCAACAGAAGATCTCCTTGTTTCTTGGGACCTAGAACAAGCATCTCTGTTTTGTCCGAGTTTAAAAGTAGAACGTTTGCAGCCATCCACTTCCTTATGTCTGAAACACATGCTTCTAGCAAGGGCAATTTTGCGGCTTCACCATGTTTCATTGAAATGTACAGCTGTGTGTCATCCGCATAGCAGTGAAAGTTAACATTATGTTTTCGAATAACATCCCCAAGAAGTAAAATATATAGTGAAAACAATAGTGCTTGAACAGGACCTTAAACACTTACAAATTCGTAACATATACAAATTGCAGGATTACAAAATAATTATAATTTGCAGTGTGTAACATCATATGAAATGGATGACGTTGTGCACAATTTTCAGGGATCCATTTTGGCTCGTGAGCACTACTTCAAAACTCCTGGCTGAAATTAAACAAAACCTTTTTGTAGCGCATCTTTTAATGGATTTATAAAACATAGAGCCATTGACTGCACGGAGTCGCGTTAACAGACATCCCGTTCAGCCGTGTTTAGTTGGAACACTAGAATGTAAGATGTAATCTACATCTCCATTATTATTGGACACAATGTTGATTCAACCAGTGATTGACCAGTGGGTAGTGACTAGTTTCTTGTTTCTGTTTGCTGAACATTCAACCGAGCAGTCAGGACACCTGTCTACCTGTCAATCTGCCTCGCCCCTCCCTGATGTCCTTCAACAACTCCTTTCAATTGCTGAAACTATTTCTCTAAGCTGACTTCTATGTTGGCTTTCAATCTACCCAGAAAATTGAATCACAGATGGGAAATAAAGGAATGGAAGTAAGATGCATTTAATCTTGTTGTGCTAAAGGGAACTAATAGTGTCTGAGTACTGCCCTTCTCAAAAGGTTGTTAGAATTTCACACGCAGCTAAGTGAAGGAAATATGTTGCCATGGAATATATCTGCTGGAAGGTTGAGAGGTTTGTAAACCTGGAAGCATCTAGAATTCATTGGTAGTTCATGAAAGGGATTCAAACCAAGGTCAGCAGAACAACACTAGCATCTACAAAGCAAACAGTACTGTCCTCTAGCTTAGCTACTGTAATTGCACAACTAGTAGACCTCAGAGCTATCAGACTTGTGACCTTGGCTTGAACAGTTCAAAGACCAGATTCAGTCAATCGAAATTGTAGTCCAGGGAAAATGCACCATATAACCTGGAGTCATTTTAAGGTGCTGAGTGAATTTTAAAAAAATCTAAGTGATTTAAACATTGTAAGAGCAATGTTCTCCAGCAGTTCGCTTCAACAGGAAATCCCCACAGTTAAAACAGAGTGGACTGGATCCATCGATCTGCAACAAGGTTATTATAGTTTTGTGTTTTTATCGTTGTTTTGATTTATATTAGTTTAGTTTGTTTTCAGACCTGATTTACTAGTTTTTATTTAGAGGTCGTACAATAAGTTTTGTAGTGATTCCGATGTTGATGATGTGAAGAATATTTGCTGGTCTGTGCTGTGTAATGACGAGCAACCAGACATGACACATTCATAAAAAAGCTTTTTCCAGTTACCAATAAGCATGCCCCCCATTAAGAAAATTACTTCAAAACTGTTAAATCCCCTTGGATTGATTAGGAATTGAAAAATGATATGGTTGAGAATGATGAGGCAAAAGGAATGGCAAATAATTCTGGCTGCACAACCGATTGGCAAACGTACTGCAAATTGAGAAATCATGTGACCCAAACTGAATAAAACAAAGAAGAAACTATACCATGAAACAAAGATAAATTATATAAAGAATGATAGTATAAAGCACCTTAATTGAAATTTTGGGCAAAAAGGCAAACTCTGCTCTTTTTTTCATTGGGAACATTCGCAAACTTAGGCATAAAATGCCAGCAACAAACGCGGACACTACACATCCAAGTATAACTGACCAAATTATGAAAGAAAAGCATTGTAATTTTGAATTCCGTAGTGTGGAAGAGGTGAAAAAAACAGACAAGCCACCGAGGTCTGACAACTTGGATGGAAAAATACTGAGGATAATAGCTGACGATGATGCCACTCCTATTTGCCATATCTTCAATCTAAGCCTACTAAAAAGTGTATGCCTTCAGGCCTGGAGGGAAGCCAGAATAGAATAGTACAGCCCCCTTTACTGGCTCAAATACCCAACCAATCAGCCTGTGACCAACCCTTAGTAACCTTTTGGAATAAAACGTGTTTTACCAGATACAATGCTATTTTTCAGTAAATAAATTGACAACAGACTTTTTCAGCATTCTTATAAGGAAGCACATTCAACAAGCACAGCATTTACACAAATTACTGATGATTGGCTGAGAGATGATTAAAAGATTGTGGGGGCTGTTTTGTTAGACTTCAGTGCGGCTTTTGACATTATTGATCATTAAAAAAATAAATGTGTTATGGCTTTACACCCCCTGCTTTATTGTGGATAAAGAGTTACCTGTCTAACAGAACACAGAGGGTGTTCTTTAATGGAATCCTATCCAACATAATCCAACTAGAATCAGGAATTCCCCAGTAAAGCCAGTGTGTCTATGTATGCGATGACTCAACACTATACACGTCAGCTACTAGAGCGACTGAAATGACTGCAACACTTAACAAAGAGCTGCAGTTAGTTTCAGAAATGGTGGCGAGGAATAAGTTAGTCCTAAATATTTCAAAAACTAAAAGCCTTGTATTTGGGACAAATTATTCACTAAACCTCAACTAAATCTTGTAATGAATAATGTAGGAATTGATCAAGTTGAGGTGACTAAAACTGCTTGGAGTAACCCTGGATTGTAAAACTGTCATGGAGCTAAGATGGGGAGAAGTCTGTCGATAATAAAGCGCCTGCTCTGCCTTTTTAACGACACTATCAACAAGGCAGGTCCTACAGGCCCCAGTTTTGTTGCATCTGGACAACTGTTCAGTCGTGTGGTCAGGTGCCACAAAGAGAGATCTCAGAAAATTACAATTGTCTCAGAACAGGGAAGCACGGCTGGTCTTTAAATGTACATTGAGAGCTAACATTAATAATATGCATGTCAATCTCTCATGGTTCAAAGTGGAGGAGAGATTGACTTCATCACTACTTGTTTTTGTAATAAGTGTTGACAAGTTGAATGCACAAGCTGTCTGTTTAAACTGCAAAGCACAGACAACCCCACAAGACATGCCACCAGAGGTCCCTTCAAGTCCATAACAGACTATGGGAGGCACACAGTACTACAAAGAGCCATGACTTCATGGAACTCTATTCCCCATCAGGTAACTGATGCAAGCAGTAGGATCAGATTAAAATAACTGATAAAAAAATACACCTTATGGAACAGCGGAGACTGTGAAGAGACACAAACACACACACTCTACACACATACGTTGTAATATTGTTGTATGATGTATTGTTTTATCTTTTGCTTTATGCATGATGTAAGTGCCTTAATGTGTTTGGACCCCAGGAAGAGTAGCTGCAAGGCAGCAGCTAATGGGGGATCTCTAATAAATACAAATAAACATGAATAAAAATGTAATAAATCAAATATAGCAGTTGCATAAGTATTCAGCTCCCTGAGTCCAAACATATGGCAGCAATTACAGCTGTGAGTCAGTCTTCTTGGGTAAGTCTCTAAGAGCATTGCGCAACTGGATTGTGTAATATTTGCCTATTATTCTTTTCATAATCTTTCAAGCTCTGTTGGGGATCATGGCTAGACATCAATCATTAAGTCTTGCCATAGTATTTCAAGCAGACGTATGTCAAAACTGTAATCTGGCCACTAAGGAACATTCACGGTCTTCTTGGTAAGCAACTCCAGTGTAGATTTGGCCTTGTGTTGTAGGTTATTTTCCTGCTTAAAGGTGAAATCATCTCCCAGTCTCTGGTGCAGGTTTTCTTCTAGGATTCAGCCTGTGCTTAGCCCTATCCCATTTCTTTTTATCCTGAAAAACATCCCAATATTTGCCGATGTCAAGCATACCCATAACATGATGCAGCCTCCACCATGCTTAAAAATAAGGAGGCAATTACTCAGTGATGTGTTGTATTTAACCCAAATATAGAGCTTTGCATTTAGGCCAAAACGTGGATTCATTTGCCATGTTGTTTTGCAGTAGTAGTTTAGTGCAATGTTGCATACACAATGAATGTTTTATTTTATTTTGTATATTTGCATTCTTCTTTTCACTCTGTCAATCAGGTCATTATTGTGGATTTACTACAATGTTGTTGATCCATCATCAGTTTTCTCCCATCACCGCCATTGAATTCTGTAGCTGTTTTAAATTCGTAACATCCCTGAGCAGTAGCATCCTTGTCCTGCAGCTCAGTTCAGAAGGACGACTGTATCTTTGATGTGTCTGGGTAATTTAATACATAATACACAGCATATTAACTAGACCATGCTTAAAGAGATATGCAATGTCTGATTTGATATTGTTACCCATCTACCAATCACTATCCTTTTTTATGAGGCTTTTGAAAGGCTCCCTGGTCTTTGTAGTTGAATCTGTGCTTGAAATTCAATACTTGACTGAGGCACCTTACATATGTATGTATGGGCGACAGAGGATGGGTGTGTCATTTTAAAAAATCATGTCAACCCCTATTATTTCACATTGAGTGAGTCCATGTAACTTTTTATGTGATATGGTAAGCCACATTTTACTCCTGAATTCCTTTAGTCTTTCCAAAGCAAAGGGGCTGAATACTTATGCAATGACTACATTTTAGTTATTACATTTTTTATTCATATTTTTTTATCACATTTTTCTTCCACTTTGACATATTATTTTGTGTATATTGTAGACTTTTTTTTTTTTTTTTACAATTAAATAAACTTTAATCCCACTTTTTAACACAATAAAATGTGAAGAAATCTAAGGGGTCTGAATAGTTTTGCAAGGCACTATTAAGACTATTAAGTTCTAGTTAGCCTGGCCTATAACTCCCTCCTGTCCTGCGAGAGAAACACAATAAAATTAGAAAAATTATGGATAACAAAAGAGATTCAAAATAATCTAACCTTGACAGAGAAAAAAATTGAAAATGTATGTGAGGAAAATGGAACCGCACCTATTTAGACTGAACATTTAATTCAGGGAAATCTCTCAAGGCCCAGTGTTTTTCTCTTCTAAAGGGCCTTGGTGTCTTATGAATCTCTCTGGCAGCTAGCTGGGTTAAATCATTGCGGCTGCATCTGAAATTGCACCATAATCCCTATGTAGAGTACTACATTCCTAGTCAAAAGTAGTGCACTATGTAAGGAATAGGGTACCATTTTGGATGCATTCTGGGTTTGTAATATATCAGAGAGCCTGAATGAGGCGTAACAGAGAGAACAGAACAGATGCTATAATGATGTAAAGGATGACAAGTCTCAGGCTTAATGTTTTATAGAACATAAAGCTTGCAGGACGAAGGAGATTGCATCACGCCATCATGTTACAATTCGGTCACACTATAAATCTGACAAGAAGACACAGTGGCAGAATAAATTCATCACAAAATCGAAGAGCAACCTCTGTCTGGTGAAGTCCACAAAGCATATTGCATGTAACAAACAGTTACATGACCTACATGGTCAAGCAAGTTAATGTTTCCAACATTTTCGGCCCACTAAACAACTATTGATTTAGAAAACCACAGAGACTTACCGCAAATCGTAAAGAAAACAGGAGCTGTATTCCAGCACCATTTCAACTTCAACATCATCAAATCACCTATGCTTAGTCTAATACAGTGACAACTAAAATATAGACCATAAAACTTGCGAGGCGAAGGAGATTGCATCATGCCATCATATTATAATTAGGTCATACTATATCCGGTGAACACAAACGGTACCCTATTTCCTATATAGTAGTAGACTATTGTTGACCATAGGGTTCTGGTCATAAGTAGCGCACTATATAAGGAATAGGGTGCTCTTTAGGACTCAGTTACTGTCTGTGCATGTCAATTATTCCTTACAAGTACTCTTTACCATGTTAATTAATTACTTCACATGATTTAATGCAGCTATCATGATGGAATGATGAATCAAATCAAATCAAATGTATTTATATAGCCCTTCATACATCAGCTGATATCTCAAAGTGCTGTACAGAAACCCAGCCTAAAACCCCAAACAGCAAGCAATGCAGGTGTAGAAGCACGGTGGCTAGGAAAAACTCCCTAGAAAGGCCAAAACCTAGGAAGAAACCTAGAGAGGAACCAGGCTATGTGGGGTGGCCAGTCCTCTTCTGGCTGTGCCGGGTGGAGATTATAACAAAATGGATCCCTGAAAATTGTGCACAACGTCATCCATTTCATATGATGTAATGCTTTGTAGGTTAGCAGTAAAACCTTGAAATCAGCCCTTGCTTTGACAGGAAGCCAGTGTAGGGAGGATAGCACTGGAGTAATATGATCAAATTTTTTGGTTCTAGTCAGGATTCTAGCAGCCGTATTTAGCACTAACTGAAGTTTATTTAGTGCTTTATCCGGGTAGCCGGAAAGTAGAGCATTGCAGTAGTCTAACCTAGAAGTGACAAAAGCATGGATTAATTTTTCTGCATCATTTTTGGACAGAAAGTTTCTGATTTTTGCAATGTTACGTAGATGGAAAAAAGCTGTCCTTGAAATGGTCTTGATATGTTCTTCAAAAGAGAGATCAGGGTCCAGAGTAACGCCGAGGTCCTTCACAGTTTTATTTGAGACGACTGTACAACCATTAAGATTAATTGTCAGATTCAACAGAAGATCTCCTTGTTTCTTGGGACCTAGAACAAGCATCTCTGTTTTGTCCGAGTTTAAAAGTAGAACGTTTGCAGCCATCCACTTCCTTATGTCTGAAACACATGCTTCTAGCAAGGGCAATTTTGCGGCTTCACCATGTTTCATTGAAATGTACAGCTGTGTGTCATCCGCATAGCAGTGAAAGTTAACATTATGTTTTCGAATAACATCCCCAAGAAGTAAAATATATAGTGAAAACAATAGTGCTTGAACAGGACCTTAAACACTTACAAATTCGTAACATATACAAATTGCAGGATTACAAAATAATTATAATTTGCAGTGTGTAACATCATATGAAATGGATGACGTTGTGCACAATTTTCAGGGATCCATTTTGGCTCGTGAGCACTACTTCAAAACTCCTGGCTGAAATTAAACAAAACCTTTTTGTAGCGCATCTTTTAATGGATTTATAAAACATAGAGCCATTGACTGCACGGAGTCGCGTTAACAGACATCCCGTTCAGCCGTGTTTAGTTGGAACACTAGAATGTAAGATGTAATCTACATCTCCATTATTATTGGACACAATGTTGATTCAACCAGTGATTGACCAGTGGGTAGTGACTAGTTTCTTGTTTCTGTTTGCTGAACATTCAACCGAGCAGTCAGGACACCTGTCTACCTGTCAATCTGCCTCGCCCCTCCCTGATGTCCTTCAACAACTCCTTTCAATTGCTGAAACTATTTCTCTAAGCTGACTTCTATGTTGGCTTTCAATCTACCCAGAAAATTGAATCACAGATGGGAAATAAAGGAATGGAAGTAAGATGCATTTAATCTTGTTGTGCTAAAGGGAACTAATAGTGTCTGAGTACTGCCCTTCTCAAAAGGTTGTTAGAATTTCACACGCAGCTAAGTGAAGGAAATATGTTGCCATGGAATATATCTGCTGGAAGGTTGAGAGGTTTGTAAACCTGGAAGCATCTAGAATTCATTGGTAGTTCATGAAAGGGATTCAAACCAAGGTCAGCAGAACAACACTAGCATCTACAAAGCAAACAGTACTGTCCTCTAGCTTAGCTACTGTAATTGCACAACTAGTAGACCTCAGAGCTATCAGACTTGTGACCTTGGCTTGAACAGTTCAAAGACCAGATTCAGTCAATCGAAATTGTAGTCCAGGGAAAATGCACCATATAACCTGGAGTCATTTTAAGGTGCTGAGTGAATTTAAAAAAAATCTAAGTGATTTAAACATTGTAAGAGCAATGTTCTCCAGCAGTTCGCTTCAACAGGAAATCCCCACAGTTAAAACAGAGTGGACTGGATCCATCGATCTGCAACAAGGTTATTATAGTTTTGTGTTTTTATCGTTGTTTTGATTTATATTAGTTTAGTTTGTTTTCAGACCTGATTTACTAGTTTTTATTTAGAGGTCGTACAATAAGTTTTGTAGTGATTCCGATGTTGATGATGTGAAGAATATTTGCTGGTCTGTGCTGTGTAATGACGAGCAACCAGACATGACACATTCATAAAAAAGCTTTTTCCAGTTACCAATAAGCATGCCCCCCATTAAGAAAATGACTTCAAAACTGTTAAATCCCCTTGGATTGATTAGGAATTGAAAAATGATATGGTTGAGAATGATGAGGCAAAAGGAATGGCAAATAATTCTGGCTGCACAACCGATTGGCAAACGTACTGCAAATTGAGAAATCATGTGACCCAAACTGAATAAAACAAAGAAGAAACTATACCATGAAACAAAGATAAATTATATAAAGAATGATAGTATAAAGCACCTTAATTGAAATTTTGGGCAAAAAGGCAAACTCTGCTCTTTTTTTCATTGGGAACATTCGCAAACTTAGGCATAAAATGCCAGCAACAAACGCGGACACTACACATCCAAGTATAACTGACCAAATTATGAAAGAAAAGCATTGTAATTTTGAATTCCGTAGTGTGGAAGAGGTGAAAAAAACAGACAAGCCACCGAGGTCTGACAACTTGGATGGAAAAATACTGAGGATAATAGCTGACGATGATGCCACTCCTATTTGCCATATCTTCAATCTAAGCCTACTAAAAAGTGTATGCCTTCAGGCCTGGAGGGAAGCCAGAATAGAATAGTACAGCCCCCTTTACTGGCTCAAATACCCAACCAATCAGCCTGTGACCAACCCTTAGTAACCTTTTGGAATAAAACGTGTTTTACCAGATACAATGCTATTTTTCAGTAAATAAATTGACAACAGACTTTTTCAGCATTCTTATAAGGAAGCACATTCAACAAGCACAGCATTTACACAAATTACTGATGATTGGCTGAGAGATGATTAAAAGATTGTGGGGGCTGTTTTGTTAGACTTCAGTGCGGCTTTTGACATTATTGATCATTAAAAAAATAAATGTGTTATGGCTTTACACCCCCTGCTTTATTGTGGATAAAGAGTTACCTGTCTAACAGAACACAGAGGGTGTTCTTTAATGGAATCCTATCCAACATAATCCAACTAGAATCAGGAATTCCCCAGTAAAGCCAGTGTGTCTATGTATGCGATGACTCAACACTATACACGTCAGCTACTAGAGCGACTGAAATGACTGCAACACTTAACAAAGAGCTGCAGTTAGTTTCAGAAATGGTGGCGAGGAATAAGTTAGTCCTAAATATTTCAAAAACTAAAAGCCTTGTATTTGGGACAAATTATTCACTAAACCTCAACTAAATCTTGTAATGAATAATGTAGGAATTGATCAAGTTGAGGTGACTAAAACTGCTTGGAGTAACCCTGGATTGTAAAACTGTCATGGAGCTAAGATGGGGAGAAGTCTGTCGATAATAAAGCGCCTGCTCTGCCTTTTTAACAACACTATCAACAAGGCAGGTCCTACAGGCCCCAGTTTTGTTGCATCTGGACAACTGTTCAGTCGTGTGGTCAGGTGCCACAAAGAGAGATCTCAGAAAATTACAATTGTCTCAGAACAGGGAAGCACGGCTGGTCTTTAAATGTACATTGAGAGCTAACATTAATAATATGCATGTCAATCTCTCATGGTTCAAAGTGGAGGAGAGATTGACTTCATCACTACTTGTTTTTGTAATAAGTGTTGACAAGTTGAATGCACAAGCTGTCTGTTAAAACTGCAAAGCACAGACCCCACAAGACATGCCACCAGAGGTCCCTTCAAGTCTATAACAGACTATGGGAGGCACACAGTACTACATAGAGCCATGACTTCATGGAACTCTATTCCCCATCAGGTAACTGATGCAAGCAGTAGGATCAGATTAAAATAACTGATAAAAAAATACACCTTATGGAACAGCGGGGACTGTGAAGAGACACAAACACACACACTCTACACACATACGTTGTAATATTGTTGTATGATGTACTGTTTTATCTTTTGCTTTATGCATGATGTAAGTGCCTTAATGTGTTTGGACCCCAGGAAGAGTAGCTGCAAGGCAGCAGCTAATGGGGGATCTCTAATAAATACAAATAAACATGAATAAAAATGTAATAAATCAAATATAGCAGTTGCATAAGTATTCAGCTCCCTGAGTCCAAACATATGGCAGCAATTACAGCTGTGAGTCAGTCTTCTTGGGTAAGTCTCTAAGAGCATTGCGCAACTGGATTGTGTAATATTTGCCTATTATTCTTTTCATAATCTTTCAAGCTCTGTTGGGGATCATGGCTAGACATCAATCATTAAGTCTTGCCATAGTATTTCAAGCAGACGTATGTCAAAACTGTAATCTGGCCACTAAGGAACATTCACGGTCTTCTTGGTAAGCAACTCCAGTGTAGATTTGGCCTTGTGTTGTAGGTTATTTTCCTGCTTAAAGGTGAAATCATCTCCCAGTCTCTGGTGCAGGTTTTCTTCTAGGATTCAGCCTGTGCTTAGCCCTATCCCATTTCTTTTTATCCTGAAAAACATCCCAATATTTGCCGATGTCAAGCATACCCATAACATGATGCAGCCTCCACCATGCTTAAAAATAAGGAGGCAATTACTCAGTGATGTGTTGTATTTAACCCAAATATAGAGCTTTGCATTTAGGCCAAAACATGGATTCATTTGCCATGTTGTTTTGCAGTATTAGTTTAGTGCAATGTTGCATACACAATGAATGTTTTATTTTATTTTGTATATTTGCATTCTTCTTTTCACTCTGTCAATCAGGTCATTATTGTGGATTTACTACAATGTTGTTGATCCATCATCAGTTTTCTCCCATCACCGCCATTGAATTCTGTAGCTGTTTTAAATTCGTAACATCCCTGAGCAGTAGCATCCTTGTCCTGCAGCTCAGTTCAGAAGGACGACTGTATCTTTGATGTGTCTGGGTAATTTAATACATAATACACAGCATATTAACTAGACCATGCTTAAAGAGATATTCAATGTCTGATTTGATATTGTTACCCATCTACCAATCACTATCCTTTTTTATGAGGCTTTTGAAAGGCTCCCTGGTCTTTGTAGTTGAATCTGTGCTTGAAATTCAATACTTGACTGAGGCACCTTACATATGTATGTATGGGCGACAGAGGATGGGTGTGTCATTTTAAAAAATCATGTCAACCCCTATTATTTCACATTGAGTGAGTCCATGTAACTTTTTATGTGATATGGTAAGCCACATTTTACTCCTGAATTCCTTTAGTCTTTCCAAAGCAAAGGGGCTGAATACTTATGCAATGACTACATTTTAGTTATTACATTTTTTATTCATATTTTTTTATCACATTTTTCTTCCACTTTGACATATTATTTTGTGTATATTGTAGACTTTTTTTTTTTTTTTTACAATTAAATAAACTTTAATCCCACTTTTTAACACAATAAAATGTGAAGAAATCTAAGGGGTCTGAATAGTTTTGCAAGGCACTATTAAGACTATTAAGTTCTAGTTAGCCTGGCCTATAACTCCCTCCTGTCCTGCGAGAGAAACACAATAAAATTAGAAAAATTATGGATAACAAAAGAGATTCAAAATAATCTAACCTTGACAGAGAAAAAAGTTGAAAATGTATGTGAGGAAAATGGAACCGCACCTATTTAGACTGAATATTTAATTCATGGAAATCTCTTAAGGCCCAGTGTTTTTCTCTTCTAAAGGGCCTTGGTGTCTTATGAATCTCTCTGGCAGCTAGCTGGGTTAAATCATTGCGGCTGCATCTGAAATTGCACCATAATCCCTATGTAGAGTACTACATTCCTAGTCAAAAAGTAGTGCACTATGTAAGGAATAGGGTACCATTTTGGATGCATTCTGGGTTTGTAATATATCAGAGAGCCTGAATGAGGCGTAACAGAGAGAACAGAACAGATGCTTTACTGATGTAAAGGATGACAAGTCTCAGGCTTAATGTTTTATAGAACATAAAGCTTGCAGGACGAAGGAGATTGCATCACGCCATCATGTTACAATTCGGTCACACTATAAATCTGACAAGAAGACACAGTGGCACAATAAATTCATCACAAAATCGAAGAGCAACCTCTGTCTGGTGAAGTCCACAAAGCATATTGCATGTAACAAACAGTTACATGACCTACAGCACGGTCAAGCAAGTTAATGTTTCCAACATTTTCGGCCCACTAAACAACTATTGATTTAGAGAACCACAGAGACTTACCGCAAATCGTAAAGAAAACAGGAGCTGTATTCCAGCACCATTTCAACTTCAACATCATCAAATCACCTATGCTTAGTCTAATACAGTGACAACTAAAATATAGACCATAAAACTTGCGAGGCGAAGGAGATTGCATCATGCCATCATATTATAATTAGGTCATACTATATCCGGTGAACACAAACGGTACCCTATTTCCTATATAGTAGTAGACTATTGTTGACCATAGGGTTCTGGTCACAAGTAGCGCACTATATAAGGAATAGGGTGCTCTTTAGGACAGTTACTGTCTGTGCATATCAATTATTCCTTACAAGTACTCTTTACAATGTTAATTAATTACTTCACATGATTTAATGCAGCTATCATGACGGAATGATGAATAAAAGAGTTTGAACAGGATCTTAAACACTTACAAATTCGTAACATATACAAATTGCAGGATGACAAAATAATTATAATTTGCAGTGTGTAACATCATATGAAATGGATAACGTTGTGCACAATTTTCAGGGATCCATTTTGGCTCGTGAGCACTACTTCAAAACTCCTGGCTGAAATTAAACAAAACCTTTTTGTAGCGCATCTCTTAATGGATTTATAAAACATAGAGCCATTGACTGCACGGAGTCGCGTTAACAGACATCCCGTTCAGCCGTGTTTAGTTGGAACACTAGAATGTAAGATGTAATCTACATCTCCATTATTATTGGACACAATGTTGATTCAACCAGTGATTGACCAGTGGGTAGTGACTAGTTTCTTGTTTCTGTTTGCTGAACATTCAACCGAGCAGTCAGGACACCTGTCTACCTGTCAATCTGCCTCGCCCCTCCCTGATGTCCTTCAACAACTCCTTTCAATTGCTGAAACTATTTCTCTAAGCTGACTTCTATGTTGGCTTTCAATCTACTCACAAAATTGAATCACAGATGGGAAATAAAGGAATGGAAGTAAGATGCATTTAATCTTGTTGTGCTAAAGGGAACTAATAGTGTCTGAGTACTGCCCTTCTCAAAAGGTTGTTAGAATTTCACACGCAGCTAAGTGAAGGAAATATGTTGCCATGGAATATATCTGCTGGAAGGTTGAGAGGTTTGTAAACCTGGAAGCATCTAGAATTCATTGGTAGTTCATGAAAGGGATTCAAACCAAGGTCAGCAGAACAACACTAGCATCTACAAAGCAAACAGTACTGTCCTCTAGCTTAGCTACTGTAATTGCACAACTAGTAGACCTCAGAGCTATCAGACTTGTGACCTTGGCTTGAACAGTTCAAAGACCAGATTCAGTCAATCGAAATTGTAGTCCAGGGAAAATGCACCATATAACCTGGAGTCATTTTAAGGTGCTGAGTGAATTTAAAAAAAATCTAAGTGATTTAAACATTGTAAGAGCAATGTTCTCCAGCAGTTCGCTTCAACAGGAAATCCCCACAGTTAAAACAGAGTGGACTGGATCCATCGATCTGCAACAAGGTTATTATAGTTTTGTGTTTTTATCGTTGTTTTGATTTATATTAGTTTAGTTTGTTTTCAGACCTGATTTACTAGTTTTTATTTAGAGGTCGTACAATAAGTTTTGTAGTGATTCCGATGTTGATGATGTGAAGAATATTTGCTGGTCTGTGCTGTGTAATGACGAGCAACCAGACATGACACATTCATAAAAAAGCTTTTTCCAGTTACCAATAAGCATGCCCCCCATTAAGAAAATGACTTCAAAACTGTTAAATCCCCTTGGATTGATTAGGAATTGAAAAATGATATGGTTGAGAATGATGAGGCAAAAGGAATGGCAAATAATTCTGGCTGCACAACCGATTGGCAAACGTACTGCAAATTGAGAAATCATGTGACCCAAACTGAATAAAACAAAGAAGAAACTATACCATGAAACAAAGATAAATTATATAAAGAATGATAGTATAAAGCACCTTAATTGAAATTTTGGGCAAAAAGGCAAACTCTGCTCTTTTTTTCATTGGGAACATTCGCAAACTTAGGCATAAAATGCCAGCAACAAACGCGGACACTACACATCCAAGTATAACTGACCAAATTATGAAAGAAAAGCATTGTAATTTTGAATTCCGTAGTGTGGAAGAGGTGAAAAAAACAGACAAGCCACCGAGGTCTGACAACTTGGATGGAAAAATACTGAGGATAATAGCTGACGATGATGCCACTCCTATTTGCCATATCTTCAATCTAAGCCTACTAAAAAGTGTATGCCTTCAGGCCTGGAGGGAAGCCAGAATAGAATAGTACAGCCCCCTTTACTGGCTCAAATACCCAACCAATCAGCCTGTGACCAACCCTTAGTAACCTTTTGGAATAAAACGTGTTTTACCAGATACAATGCTATTTTTCAGTAAATAAATTGACAACAGACTTTTTCAGCATTCTTATAAGGAAGCACATTCAACAAGCACAGCATTTACACAAATTACTGATGATTGGCTGAGAGATGATTAAAAGATTGTGGGGGCTGTTTTGTTAGACTTCAGTGCGGCTTTTGACATTATTGATCATTAAAAAAATAAATGTGTTATGGCTTTACACCCCCTGCTTTATTGTGGATAAAGAGTTACCTGTCTAACAGAACACAGAGGGTGTTCTTTAATGGAATCCTATCCAACATAATCCAACTAGAATCAGGAATTCCCCAGTAAAGCCAGTGTGTCTATGTATGCGATGACTCAACACTATACACGTCAGCTACTAGAGCGACTGAAATGACTGCAACACTTAACAAAGAGCTGCAGTTAGTTTCAGAAATGGTGGCGAGGAATAAGTTAGTCCTAAATATTTCAAAAACTAAAAGCCTTGTATTTGGGACAAATTATTCACTAAACCTCAACTAAATCTTGTAATGAATAATGTAGGAATTGATCAAGTTGAGGTGACTAAAACTGCTTGGAGTAACCCTGGATTGTAAAACTGTCATGGAGCTAAGATGGGGAGAAGTCTGTCGATAATAAAGCGCCTGCTCTGCCTTTTTAACAACACTATCAACAAGGCAGGTCCTACAGGCCCCAGTTTTGTTGCATCTGGACAACTGTTCAGTCGTGTGGTCAGGTGCCACAAAGAGAGATCTCAGAAAATTACAATTGTCTCAGAACAGGGAAGCACGGCTGGTCTTTAAATGTACATTGAGAGCTAACATTAATAATATGCATGTCAATCTCTCATGGTTCAAAGTGGAGGAGAGATTGACTTCATCACTACTTGTTTTTGTAATAAGTGTTGACAAGTTGAATGCACAAGCTGTCTGTTAAAACTGCAAAGCACAGACCCCACAAGACATGCCACCAGAGGTCCCTTCAAGTCTATAACAGACTATGGGAGGCACACAGTACTACATAGAGCCATGACTTCATGGAACTCTATTCCCCATCAGGTAACTGATGCAAGCAGTAGGATCAGATTAAAATAACTGATAAAAAAATACACCTTATGGAACAGCGGGGACTGTGAAGAGACACAAACACACACACTCTACACACATACGTTGTAATATTGTTGTATGATGTACTGTTTTATCTTTTGCTTTATGCATGATGTAAGTGCCTTAATGTGTTTGGACCCCAGGAAGAGTAGCTGCAAGGCAGCAGCTAATGGGGGATCTCTAATAAATACAAATAAACATGAATAAAAATGTAATAAATCAAATATAGCAGTTGCATAAGTATTCAGCTCCCTGAGTCCAAACATATGGCAGCAATTACAGCTGTGAGTCAGTCTTCTTGGGTAAGTCTCTAAGAGCATTGCGCAACTGGATTGTGTAATATTTGCCTATTATTCTTTTCATAATCTTTCAAGCTCTGTTGGGGATCATGGCTAGACATCAATCATTAAGTCTTGCCATAGTATTTCAAGCAGACGTATGTCAAAACTGTAATCTGGCCACTAAGGAACATTCACGGTCTTCTTGGTAAGCAACTCCAGTGTAGATTTGGCCTTGTGTTGTAGGTTATTTTCCTGCTTAAAGGTGAAATCATCTCCCAGTCTCTGGTGCAGGTTTTCTTCTAGGATTCAGCCTGTGCTTAGCCCTATCCCATTTCTTTTTATCCTGAAAAACATCCCAATATTTGCCGATGTCAAGCATACCCATAACATGATGCAGCCTCCACCATGCTTAAAAATAAGGAGGCAATTACTCAGTGATGTGTTGTATTTAACCCAAATATAGAGCTTTGCATTTAGGCCAAAACATGGATTCATTTGCCATGTTGTTTTGCAGTATTAGTTTAGTGCAATGTTGCATACACAATGAATGTTTTATTTTATTTTGTATATTTGCATTCTTCTTTTCACTCTGTCAATCAGGTCATTATTGTGGATTTACTACAATGTTGTTGATCCATCATCAGTTTTCTCCCATCACCGCCATTGAATTCTGTAGCTGTTTTAAATTCGTAACATCCCTGAGCAGTAGCATCCTTGTCCTGCAGCTCAGTTCAGAAGGACGACTGTATCTTTGATGTGTCTGGGTAATTTAATACATAATACACAGCATATTAACTAGACCATGCTTAAAGAGATATTCAATGTCTGATTTGATATTGTTACCCATCTACCAATCACTATCCTTTTTTATGAGGCTTTTGAAAGGCTCCCTGGTCTTTGTAGTTGAATCTGTGCTTGAAATTCAATACTTGACTGAGGCACCTTACATATGTATGTATGGGCGACAGAGGATGGGTGTGTCATTTTAAAAAATCATGTCAACCCCTATTATTTCACATTGAGTGAGTCCATGTAACTTTTTATGTGATATGGTAAGCCACATTTTACTCCTGAATTCCTTTAGTCTTTCCAAAGCAAAGGGGCTGAATACTTATGCAATGACTACATTTTAGTTATTACATTTTTTATTCATATTTTTTTATCACATTTTTCTTCCACTTTGACATATTATTTTGTGTATATTGTAGACTTTTTTTTTTTTTTTTACAATTAAATAAACTTTAATCCCACTTTTTAACACAATAAAATGTGAAGAAATCTAAGGGGTCTGAATAGTTTTGCAAGGCACTATTAAGACTATTAAGTTCTAGTTAGCCTGGCCTATAACTCCCTCCTGTCCTGCGAGAGAAACACAATAAAATTAGAAAAATTATGGATAACAAAAGAGATTCAAAATAATCTAACCTTGACAGAGAAAAAAGTTGAAAATGTATGTGAGGAAAATGGAACCGCACCTATTTAGACTGAATATTTAATTCATGGAAATCTCTTAAGGCCCAGTGTTTTTCTCTTCTAAAGGGCCTTGGTGTCTTATGAATCTCTCTGGCAGCTAGCTGGGTTAAATCATTGCGGCTGCATCTGAAATTGCACCATAATCCCTATGTAGAGTACTACATTCCTAGTCAAAAAGTAGTGCACTATGTAAGGAATAGGGTACCATTTTGGATGCATTCTGGGTTTGTAATATATCAGAGAGCCTGAATGAGGCGTAACAGAGAGAACAGAACAGATGCTTTACTGATGTAAAGGATGACAAGTCTCAGGCTTAATGTTTTATAGAACATAAAGCTTGCAGGACGAAGGAGATTGCATCACGCCATCATGTTACAATTCGGTCACACTATAAATCTGACAAGAAGACACAGTGGCACAATAAATTCATCACAAAATCGAAGAGCAACCTCTGTCTGGTGAAGTCCACAAAGCATATTGCATGTAACAAACAGTTACATGACCTACAGCACGGTCAAGCAAGTTAATGTTTCCAACATTTTCGGCCCACTAAACAACTATTGATTTAGAGAACCACAGAGACTTACCGCAAATCGTAAAGAAAACAGGAGCTGTATTCCAGCACCATTTCAACTTCAACATCATCAAATCACCTATGCTTAGTCTAATACAGTGACAACTAAAATATAGACCATAAAACTTGCGAGGCGAAGGAGATTGCATCATGCCATCATATTATAATTAGGTCATACTATATCCGGTGAACACAAACGGTACCCTATTTCCTATATAGTAGTAGACTATTGTTGACCATAGGGTTCTGGTCACAAGTAGCGCACTATATAAGGAATAGGGTGCTCTTTAGGACAGTTACTGTCTGTGCATATCAATTATTCCTTACAAGTACTCTTTACAATGTTAATTAATTACTTCACATGATTTAATGCAGCTATCATGACGGAATGATGAATAAAAGAGTTTGAACAGGATCTTAAACACTTACAAATTCGTAACATATACAAATTGCAGGATGACAAAATAATTATAATTTGCAGTGTGTAACATCATATGAAATGGATAACGTTGTGCACAATTTTCAGGGATCCATTTTGGCTCGTGAGCACTACTTCAAAACTCCTGGCTGAAATTAAACAAAACCTTTTTGTAGCGCATCTTTTAATGGATTTATAAAACATAGAGCCATTGACTGCACGGAGTCGCGTTAACAGACATCCCGTTCAGCCGTGTTTAGTTGGAACACTAGAATGTAAGATGTAATCTACATCTCCATTATTATTGGACACAATGTTGATTCAACCAGTGATTGACCAGTGGGTAGTGACTAGTTTCTTGTTTCTGTTTGCTGAACATTCAACCGAGCAGTCAGGACACCTGTCTACCTGTCAATCTGCCTCGCCCCTCCCTGATGTCCTTCAACAACTCCTTTCAATTGCTGAAACTATTTCTCTAAGCTGACTTCTATGTTGGCTTTCAATCTACTCACAAAATTGAATCACAGATGGGAAATAAAGGAATGGAAGTAAGATGCATTTAATCTTGTTGTGCCAAAGGGAACTAATAGTGTCTGAGGACTGCCCTTCTCAAAAGGTTGTTAGAATTTCACACGCAGCTAAGTGAAGGAAATATGTTGCCATGGAATATATCTGCTGGAAGGTTGAGAGGTTTGTAAACCTGGCAGCATCTAGAATTCATTGGTAGTTCATGAAAGGGATTCAAACCAAGGTCAGCAGAACAACACTAGCAGCTACAAAGCAAACAGTACTGTCCTCTAGCTTAGCTACTGTAATTGCACAACTAGTAGACCATTCTATATACTTCCGGCCCGTCCTTGGACACTGTGCTATCTAACCTCCAAACGAGCTTCAATGCCATACAACACTCCTTCCGTGGCCTCCAACTGCTCTTAAACGCTAGTAAAACCAAATGCATGCTTTTCAACCGTTCGCTGCCTGCACCCGCATCCCTGACTAGCATCACCACCCTGGATGGTTCCGACCTTGAATATGTGGACATCTATAAGTACCTAGGTGTCTGGCTAGACTGTAAACTCTCCTTCCAGACTCATATCAAACATCTCCAATCGAAAATCAAATCTAGAGTCGGCTTTCTATTCCGCAACAAAGCCTCCTTCACTCACGCCGCCAAACTTACCCTAGTAAAACTGACTATCCTACCGATCCTCGACTTCGGCGATGTCATCTACAAAATAGCTTCCAACACTCTACTCAGCAAACTGGATGCAGTTTATCACAGTCCGTTTTGTCACTAAAGCACCTTATACCACCCACCACTGCGACCTGTATGCTCTAGTCGGCTGGCCCTCGCTACATATTCGTCGCCAGACCCACTGGCTCCAGGTCATCTACAAGTCCATGCTAGGTAAAGCTCCGCCTTATCTCAGTTCACTGGTCACGATGGCAACATGCGCTCCAGCAGGTGTATCTCACTGATCATCCCTAAAGCCAACACCTCATTTGGCCGCCTTTCGTTCCAGTTCTCTGCTGCCTGTTACTGGAACGAATTGCAAAAATCGCTGAAGTTGGAGACTTTTATCTCCCTCACCAACTTCAAACATCTGCTATCTGATTAGCTAACCGATCACTGCAGCTGTACATAGTCTATCGGTAAATAGCCCACCCATTTTTACCTACCTCATCCCCATACTGTTTTTATTTATTTTATTTTCTGCTCTTTTGCACACCAATATCTCTACCTGTACATGACCATCTGATCATTTATCACTCCAGTGTTAATCTGCAAAATTGTAATTATTCGCCTACCTCCTCATGCCTTTTGCACACAATGTATATAGACTCTCCTTTTTTCTACTGTATTATTGACTTGTTAATTGTTTACTCCATGTGTAACTCTGTGTTGTCTGTTCACACTGCTATGCTTTATCTTGGCCAGGTCGCAGTTGCAAATGAGAACTTGTTCTCAACTAGCCTACCTGGTTAAATAAAGGTGAAATAAAAAAAATATATATAAAAAAGACCTCAGAGCTATCAGACTTGTGACCTTAGCTTGAACAGTTCAAAGACCAGATTCAGTCAATCTAAATTGTAGTCCAGGGAAAATGCATCATATAACCTGGAGTCATTTTAAGGTGCTGAGTGAATTTTTTTTAAATCTAAGTGATTTAAACATTGTAAGAGCAATGTTCTCCAGCAGTTCGCTTCAACAGGCAATCCCCACAGTTAAAACAGAGTGGACTGGATCCATCGATCTGCAACAAGGTTATTATAGTTTTGTGTTTTTATCGTTGTTTTGATTTATATTAGTTTAGTTTGTTTTCAGACCTGATTTACTAGTTTTTATTTAGAGGTCGTACAATAAGTTTTGTAGTGATTCCGATGTTGATGATGTGAAGAATATTTGCTGGTCTGTGCTGTGTAATGACGAGCAACCAGACATGACACATTCATAAAAAAGCTTTTTCCAGTTACCAATAAGCAGGCCCCCCATTAAGAAAATGACTTCAAAACTGTTAAATCCCCTTGGATTGATTAGGAATTGAAAAATTATATGGTTGAGAATGATGAGGCAAAAGGAATGGCAAATAATTCTGGCTGCACAACCGATTGGCAAACGTACTGCAAATTGAGAAATCATGTGACCCAAACTGAATAAAACAAAGAAGAAACTATACCATGAAACAAAGATAAATTATATAAAGAATGATAGTATCAAGCCTTGGGGCACCTTAATTGAAATTTTGGGCAAAAAGGCAAACTCGGCTCTATCGTTCATTTATTCAGTTGGCTCAATCATCACAAAAACCACTGATATTGCCAACATTTGAATTATTTTTTTCATTGGGAAGATTTGCAAACTTAGGCATAACATGCCAGCAACAAACGCGGACACTACACATCCAAGTATAACTGACCAAATTATGAAAGAAAAGCATTGTAATTTTGAATTCCGTAGTGTGGAAGAGGTGGAAAAAAACAGACAAGCTACCGAGGTCTGACAACTTGGATGGAAAAATACTGAGGATAATAGCTGACGATGATGCCACTCCTATTTGCCATATCTTCAATTTAAGCCTACTAAAAAGTGTATGCCTTCAGGCCTGGAGGGAAGCCAGAATAGAATAGTACAGCCCCCTTTACTGGCTCAAATACCCAACCAATCAGCCTGTGACCAACCCTTAGTAACCTTTTGGAATAAAACGTGTTTTACCAGATACAATGCTATTTTTCAGTAAATAAATTGACATCAGACTTTTTCAGCATGCTTATAGGGAAGCACAATCAACAAGCACAGCATTTACACAAATTACTGATGATTGGCTGAGAGAAATTGATGATAAAAAGATTGTGGGGGCTGTTTTGTTAGACTTCAGTGTAGCTTTTGACATTATCGATCATTAAAAAAATGTATGTGCTTTACACCCCCTGCTTTATTGTGGATAAAGAGGTACCTGTCTAACAGAACACAGAGGGTGTTCTTTAATGGAATCCTATCCAACATAATCCAGGTAGAATCAGGAATTCCCCAGTAAAGCCAGTGTGTCTATGTATGCGATGACTCAACACTATACACGTCAGCTACTAGAGCGACTGAAATGACTGCAACACTTAACAAAGAGCTGCAGTTAGTTTCAGAAATGGTGGCGAGGAATAAGTTAGTCCTAAATATTTCAAAAACTAAAAGCCTTGTATTTGGGACAAATTATTCACTAAACCTCAACTAAATCTTGTAATGAATAATGTAGGAATTGATCAAGTTGAGGTGTCTAAAACTGCTTGGAGTAACCCTGGATTGTAAACTGTCATGGAGCTAAGATGGGGAGAAGTCTGTCGATAATAAAGCGCCTGCTCTGCCTTTTTAACAACACTATCAACAAGGCAGGTCCTACAGGCCCCAGTTTTGTTGCATCTGGACAACTGTTCAGTCGTGTGGTCAGGTGCCACAAAGAGAGAGCTCTGAAAATTACAATTGTCTCAGAACAGGGAAGCACGGCTGGTCTTTAAATGTACATTGAGAGCTAACATTAATAATATGCATGTCAATCTCTCATGACTCAAAGTGAAGGAGAGATTGACTTCATCACTACTTGTTTTTGTAATAAGTGTTGACAAGTTGAATGCACAAGCTGTCTGTTTAAACTACAAAGCACAGACACTCCCACAAGACATGCCACCAGAGGTCCCTTCAAGTCCATAACAGACTATGGGAGGCACACAGTACTACATAGAGCCATGACTTCATGGAACTCTATTCCCCATCAGGTAACTGATGCAAGCAGTAGAATCAGATTAAAATAACTGATAAAAAAATACACCTTATGGAACAGCGGGGACTGTGAAGAGACACAAACACACACACTCTACACACATACGTTGTAATATTGTTGTATGATGTACTGTTTTATCTTTTGCTTTATGCATGATGTAAGTGCCTTAATGTGTTTGGACCCCAGGAAGAGTAGCTGCAAGGCAGCAGCTAATGGGGGATCTCTAATAAATACAAATAAACATGAATAAAAATGTAATAAATCAAATATAGCAGTTGCATAAGTATTCAGCCTTCAGGATGACCACATCAGTGAATCAACCCACTCAGGTGACGCACCCCCTCCAGGGACGGCATGAGAGAGCCCCAGTAAGCCAGTGACTCAGCCCCTGTAATAGGGTTAGAGGCAGAGAATCCCAGTGGAAAGAGGGGAACCGGCCAGGCAGAGACAGCAAGGGCGGTTCGTTGCTCCAGAGCCTTTCCGTTCACCTTCACACTCCTGGGCCAGACTACACTCAATCATATGACCCACTGAAGAGATGAGTCTTCAGTAGAGACTTAAAGGTTGAGACCGAGTTTGCGTCTCTGACATGGGTAGGCAGACCGTTCCATAAAAATGGAGCTCTATAGGAGAAAGCCCTGCCTCCAGCTGTAACGGTCTTCTTGGTGAGAAGGAGAGTCGGACCAAAATGCAGCGTGTAGATTGCGATCCATGTTTTAATAACCAAACGTAAAACACGAATCAATACAAACACTACAAAATAAAGAACGTAATGAACGTAACGAAAACCTAAACAGCCCTATCTGGTGAAAACACATAGACAGGAACAATCACCCACCAACACACAGTGAAAACCAGGCTACCTAAATATGGTTCCCAATCAGAGACAATGACGAACACCTGCCTCTGATTGAGAACCATATCAGGCCGAACATAGAACTGGACAAACTAGACATGTAATATGGAATGCCCACTCAGATCACACCCTGACCAACCAAAACATAGAAACATACAAAGTAAACTATGGTCAGGGTGTGACAGTACCCCCCCCCCCAAGGTGCGAACTCCGGCCGCAAAACCTGAACCTATAGGGGAGGGTCTGGGTGGGCATCTGTCCGCGGTGGCGGCTCTGGCGCTGGACGTGGACCCCACTCCATAATAGTCTTAGTCCACCTCCTTAGCATCCCTAGATAGGTTACCCTCCTTAATGACAGCTCGGGACAGAGGGGCAGCTCGGGACAGAGGGGCAGCTCGGGACAGAAGGGGCAGCTCGGGACAGAAGGGGCAGCTCGGGACAGAAGGGGCAGCTCGGGACAGAAGGGGAAGCTCGGGACTGAGGGGAAGCTCGGGACTGAGGGGAAGCTCGGGACTGAGGGGAAGCTCGGGACTAAGGGGAAGCTCGGGACTGAAGGGAAGCTCGGGACTGAAGGGAAGCTCGGGACTGAAGGGAAGCTCGGCACTGAAGGGAAGCTCGGCACTGAAGGGAAGCTCGGCACTGAAGGGAAGCTCGGCACTGAAGGGAAGCTTGGCACTGAGAGGAAGCTCGGCACTGAGAGGAAGCTCAGCACTGAGAGGAAGCCCAGGCAGGTAGTTGGATCTAGCAGATCCTGGCTGACTGGCAGATCCTGGCTGTGGCAGATCTGGCAGATCCTGGCCGACTGGCGGATCTGGAAGAGTCTGGTTGACTGGCAGATCTGGAAGAGTCTGGTTGACTGGCAGCTCTGGCTGCTCCATGCTGACTGGCTGCTCCATGCTGACTGGCAGCTCTGGCTGCTCCATGCTGACTGGCAGCTCTGGCTGCTCCATGCTGACTGGCAGCTCTGGCTGCTCCATGCTGACTGGCAGCTCTGGCTGCTCCATGCTGACTGGCAGCTCTGGCTGCTCCATGCTGACTGGCAGCTTTGGCTGCTCCATGCTGACTGGCAGCTCTGGCTGCTCCATGCTGACTGGCAGCTCTGGCTGCTCCATGCAGACTGGCAGCTCTGGCGGCTCCATGCAGACTGGCAGCTCTGGCGGCTCCATGCAGACTGGCAGCTCTGGCGGCTCCATGCAGACTGGCAGCTCTGGCGGCTCCATGCAGACTGGCAGCTCTGGCTGCTCCATGCAGACTAGCAGCTCTGGCGGCTCCATGCAGACTGGCAGCTTTGGCGGCATCCTGCAGACTGGCAGCTCTGGCGGCTCCTTGCAGACTGGCAGCTCTATGCAGACTGGCAGCTCTATGCAGACTGGCAGCTCCTTGCAGACTGGCAGCTCCTTGCAGACTGGCAGTTCTGAACAGGCGGGAGACTCCGGCAGCGCTGTAGAGGCGGAAAGCTCTGACAGCGCTAAACAGGCGGGAGACTCCGACAGCGCTGGAGAGGAGGAAGGCTCCGGCAGCGCTGGACAGGCGAGGCGCACTGTAGGCCTGATGCGTGGTGCTGGCACTGGTGGTACTGGGCCGAGGACACGCACAGGAAGCCTGGTGCGGGGAGCTGCTACCGGAGGGCTGGGGTGTGGAGGTGGTACTGGGTAGACCGGACCGTGCAGGCGCACTGGAGCTCTTGAGCACCGAGCCTACCCAACCTTACCTGGTTGAATGCTCACGGTCGCCCTGCCAGTGCGGCGAGGTGGAATAGCCCGCACTGGGCTATGCAGGCGAACCGGAGACACAGAGCGCAAGGCTGGTGCCATGTAAGCCGGCCCAAGGAGACGCACTGGGGACCAGCTGCGTAGAGCCGGCTTCATGGCACTTGGCCGCACCGGGCTATGCACCCGCACTGGAGACACCATGCGCACCACTGCATAACACGGTGCCTGTCCGGTCTCTCTAGCCCCCCGGTAAGCACAGGGAGTCTGCCCAGGTCTCCTACCTGGCGTAGCCATACTCCCTGTTAGCCCCCCCCCAATACATTTTTGGGGCTGCCGCTCAGGCTTCCATCCGTGTCGCCGTGCTGCCTCCTCATACCAGCGCCTCTCTGCTATCGCCGCCTCCAGTTCCTCTTTGGGGCGGCGATATTCTCTAGGCTGTGCCCAGGGTCCTTTACCGTCCAAATCGTCCTCCCAAGTCCACTTCTCCAAGTAATGCAGCCTCTCCCACTGCTGCTGCTGCTCCTGCCTCTGTTCCTTCTCCTGCTGCTGCTGCCTGTTGACACGCTGCTTGGTCCGTTGGTGGTGGGTGATTCTGTAACGGTTTTCTGTATGAGAAGGAGAGTCGGACCAAAATGCAGCGTGTAGATTGCGATCCACGTTTTAATAACCAAACGTAAAACACGAATCAATACAAACACTACAAAATAAAGAACGTAATGAACGTAACGAAAACCTAAACAGCCCTATCTGGTGAAAACACATAGACAGGAACAATCACCCACCAACACACAATGAAAACCAGGCTACCTAAATATGGTTCCCAATCAGAGACAATGACGAACATCTGCCTCTGATTGAGAACCATATCAGGCCGAACATAGAACTGGACAAACTAGACATGTAACATAGAATGCCCACTCAGATCACACCCTGACCAACCAAAACATAGAAACATACAATGTAAACTATGGTCAGGGTGTGACACCAGCTGTTTGCTTAGAAATTCTAGGGACAATTAGGAGGCCTGCGTCTTGTGACCGTAGCGTACGTGTAGGTATGTACGGCAGGACCAAATCAGAGAGATAGGTAGGAGCAAGCCCATGTAATGCTTTGTAGGTTAGCAGTAAAACCTTGAAATCAGCCCTTGCTTTGACAGGAAGCCAGTGTAGGGAGGCTAGCACTGGAGTAATATGATCAAATTTTTGGGTTCTAGTCAGGATTCTAGCAGCCGTATTTAGCACTAACTGAAGTTTATTTAGTGCTTTATCCGGTAGCCGGAAAGTAGAGCATTGCAGTAGTCTAACCTAGAAGTGACAAAAGCATGGATTAATTTTTCTGCATCATTTTTGGACAGAAAGTTTCTGATTTTTGCAATGTTACGTAGATGGAAAAAAGCTGTCCTTGAAATGGTCTTGATATGTTCTTCAAAAGAGAGATCAGGGTCCAGAGTAACGCCGAGGTCCTTCACAGTTTTATTTGAGACGACTGTACAACCATTAAGATTAATTGTCAGATTCAACAGAAGATCTCCTTGTTTCTTGGGACCTAGAACAAGCATCTCTGTTTTGTCCGAGTTTAAAAGTAGAAAGTTTGCAGCCATCCACTTCCTTATGTCTGAAACACATGCTTCTAGCAAGGGCAATTTTGCGGCTTCACCATGTTTCATTGAAATGTACAGCTGTGTGTCATCCACATAGCAGTGAAAGTTAACATTATGTTTTCGAATAACATCCCCAAGAAGTAAAATATATAGTGAAAATAATAGTGCTTGAACAGGATCTTAAACACTTACAAATTCGTAACATATACAAATTGCAAAGCGCATCTTTTAATGGATTTATAAAACATAGAGCCATTGACTGCACGGAGTCGCGTTAACAGACATCCCGTTCAGCCGTGTTTAGTTGGAACACTAGAATGTAAGATGTAATCTACATCTCCATTATTATTGGACACAATGTTGATTCAACCAGTGATTGACCAGTGGGTAGTGACTAGTTTCTTGTTTCTGTTTGCTGAACATTCAACCGAGCAGTCAGGACACCTGTCTACCTGTCAATCTGCCTCGCCCCTCCCTGATGTCCTTCAACAACTCCTTTCAATTGCTGAAACTATTTCTCCAAGCTGACTTCTATGTTGGCTTTCAATCTACTCACAAAATTGAATCACAGATGGGAAATAAAGGAATGGAAGTAAGATGCATTTAATCTTGTTGTGCCAAAGGGAACTAATAGTGTCTGAGGACTGCCCTTCTCAAAAGGTAAACCTGGCAGCATCTAGAATTCATTGGTAGTTCATGAAAGGGATTCAAACCAAGGTCAGCAGAACAACACTAGCAGCTACAAAGCAAACAGTACTGTCCTCTAGCTTAGCTACTGTAATTGCACAACTAGTAGACCTCAGAGCTATCAGACTTGTGACCTTGGCTTGAACAGTTCAAAGACCAGATTCAGTCAATTGAAATTGTAGCATTAACCTGGAGTCATTTTAAGGTGCTGAGTGAATTTTTAAAAAATCTAAGTGATTTAAACATTGTAAGAGCAATGTTCTCCAGCAGTTCGCTTCAACAGGCAATCCCCACAGTTAAAACAGAGTGGACTGGATCCATCGATCTGCAACAAGGTTATTATAGTTTTGTGTTTTTATCGTTGTTTTGATTTATATTAGTTTAGTTTGTTTTCAGACCTGATTTACTAGTTTTTATTTAGTTTTAGTATAAAAAACAACAACTTGTCTTTCATTTTAATATTATTTAGTTTGTTTTAGTGTTAGGTGCGGAAAGTAGGAGATGTATTTCCTGTTAGCTAGTGATAGTAGTGCACAAGCTATGCCTATTTGAAACATCACCATCTGCTGCCAACATTTACCCGCCAGATTCAGAAGCTAAGAGTGGCTGCAGATCTGACTTCCCTGGAGGACTATTCCTGACAGCTAAAGCTTCTGCGGATGTGGGAGATTCTCTACTTTACGCACATTCTCTGTTCTTCTCATTCAGCTGCCCTGAGAACAGACCAGGCTACTCTGGCGAATGGTGCTCATTTAAATAAGTTAGATCAAAGGTCAATCCATGTCTGCAAGAGTACATAATGCTTGTATTCTGCATAACAGAGCCAAATATAATGGCATAGCATAACATTACTGTAAGAGATTTTAGGGGGATTGTGCAAATGGTCGCATTTGTCTCTCATGTGGCCAAAACTCGACATTGTGCGCCACTAGGCAAAATATGCGCTATGATTGAAACTAAATACAGATATGCTCCAGTTTAACACCATCGGTTCTAACATTTGCTCTTAGTCAGTGGCGGTGTGTGGGTAAAATCACTGGGGAAGCCAGACAAAAATGGCATATTACAACCTTATATTACAACCAAAAGAGCAAAAGGGTGGCTACTTTGGAGAATCTAAAATCTAAAATATATTTTGGTGTGTTTAACACTTTTTTGGTTACTACATGATTACATGTGTTATTTTATAGGTTTGAGGTCTTCACTATTATTCTACATTGTAGAAAATAGTAAAAATAAAGAAAAACCCTTGAATGAGTAGGTGTGTCAAATTTTGACTGGTACTGTACATTACGCCTCTTGCAAATTGAAGGAAAATTAAGAAACACTGAGAAACTAAAGATAAATGATTTAATATGCTTCAAAAAAAATGTATTGGTACAGTTTTTGGGGAAGCCTGGATTTCCTTGGCATCTATGTACACACTCCAAAACTGTACATAATGCAAAACAACACCATGGGCTACTTTGAAACAACACTGTTTAAATCAAGAAGGTGTTTCATGGTAAAACTTTAAGAATTATCATTCACGATTGTCAGTCAAAAATGTGAAGGGAAGGCGACCACAAATATTGTTGCATAAAGTAGAGGTAAAGAAACACATGCGCAGAACGGGGGGCGGGATGCGGGTGTTTGGAGAAAAAGTTTGAAAACCCCAAGTTTCGAAGAAAAAAATGTAAAACTGAACATAATTAATTATGGTTTTTATTTTATTTTAGATAGTTTTTGTGTCAATGATAATAGTTTAATTTGTTTTAGTTTTTCAAACGTTAATTATTTAATTTGTTTTATGATTAGTTTTCGTTTTCTTTTATAACCTAGATCTGTAATCAATCAAAGGAATTTAGGAATGCACTTGGCATTTCCCTCTCCCAATTCTTTATTTCAGCAGTAAATAGAAAATTCCTTCCCCAGCCAGCTGATGAAGCAGTATGGTGGTTCAGTCTGGGACTTCACTGGGTTATCTGTCACATAACCAGCAGTCATTTCTAACAGGGTTCGGATCAATAGTCTTATCCTACTTTTACGTCATAGTAATTGAAAGAAGTCAATTCAGGAAGTGAAATTCAATTCAATAATTGAAAAAGGGCAATTATTTTCAATGACTTGAAATGTAATGTAATGTAGAAGCTTGAAATGTAGAAGCTATACTGAACAAATATATAAACGCAACATGCAACAATTTAATTCATTTTAATGAGTTACAGTTCATATGAGTAAATCGGTCAATTGAAATGAATTCATTAGAACCTAATCTATGGATTTTACATGACTGGGAATACAGATATCCATCTGTGGGTCACAGATGCCTTTAAAAAAATGGGCCTCACAATGGGCCTCAGGACCTCGTCACAACATTTGTGTGCATTCAAATTGCCATCATTAAAATGAAATTGTGTTAGTTGTCCGTAGGTTGTTCCTGCGCATACCATAACCCCACTGCCACCATGGGGCACTCTGTTCACAACGTTGACATCAGCAAACCACTCGCGAGGGCTGTTGGACGTAATGCCAAATTCTCTAAAACGACGTTGGAGGGGGTTTATGATAGAGAAATGAACATTTAAATTCACCGTCAAAAGCTCTGGTAGACAATCCTGCAGTCAGCATTCCAATTGCATGCTCCCTCAACACTTGAGACATCTGTGGCATTGTGTTGTGTGACAAAACTGCACATTTGTAATGTTCAATCAGTTCTTGATATGCTACACCTGTCAGGTGGATGGATTATCTTGACAAAAGAGAAATGCTCACTAACAGGGATGAAAACAAAGTTTCTTGTGCGTATGACCAACTTCTTACATAACGTTTATATTTTTGTTCAGCGGATTTATTTCAAAACATTTTGCATTTTGGGATTTTAAATTCAAATAACTTCCTGAATTGACTGCTTTCAATTCGAATTGACCCCAACACTAATTTCTAAGTCTTAGTTATTCTGTAGTAAAATAGTTTGGAAAGGAATACCACCCACTAGGTTTTTTCAGATAATGATGACGGTGTTATTCCTGCCGTCAGTCTCAATTGAGCATCCTCCAACCTCTCCTCCTCATCTTCCTATTCACACTAAACACTCCAGTTATTTTCTTCCTGGAAGTCAATTGAGCATCCTCCAACCTCTCCTCCTCATCTTCCTATTCACACTAAACACTCCAGTTATTTTCTTCCTGGAAGTCACTTTAGTTTGACACGTCAAGGTTTGCCAAGGTTACAGTCAAGTGATGATTGCTGTATTATATATGGCACTATGTATGTCTACCACACTTTAAACCAACCTCCTCATATCACTGGTTGTCCCCTATACTGTTTGTCAATGATTTATCCTGTACTGGTATTTTGGCCCCTATATGTCAATGTCCTCCTATTTGTCCTATTATGTCCCTGGCAGGCGTCTCCTGTCCAGCTCCGTTTCATAGCAGTGTTACAAAACGTCAGCATTAAACACAAAGAAATCAGAGCAGATAAAATAAGCTGCGAAGCCCATGTGCAGTACAAGTCAGCATGGATAATGTGATGTACAGCTGAAGTCGGAAGTTTACATACACTTAGGTTGGAGTCAATAAAACTCGTTTTTCAAACACTCCACAAATTTCTTGTTAACAAACTATAGTTTTGGCAAGTCGGATAGGACATCTACTTTGTGCATGACACAAGTACTTTTTCCAACAATTGTTTACAGAAAGATTATTTCACTTATAATTCAGAATATCACAATTCCAGGCCTATTTCAAGGCCTACCTTCAAACTCAGTGACTCTTTGCTTGACATCATGGAAAAATCAAAAGAAATTAGCCAAGACCTCAAATTTCTTGTTATCAAACTATAGTTTGGGTAAGTCGGTTAGGACATCTACTTTGTGCATGACAAGACATTTTTCCAACAATTGTTTACAGGTAGATAATTTCACTTATAATTCACTGTATCACAATTCCAGTGGGTCAGATGTTTACATACACTAAGTTGACAGTGCCTTTAAACAGCTTGGAAAATTCCAGAAAATGATGTCATGGCTTTAGAAGCTTCTGATAGGCTAATTGATATCATTTGAGTCAATTGGAGGTGTACCTGTGGATGTATTTCAAGGCCTACCTTACAACTCAGTGCTTCTTTGCTTGACATCATGGGAAAATGGGGCGGCAGGGTAGCCTAGTGGTTAGAGCGTTGGACTAGTAACCGGAAGGTTGCAAGTTCAAACCCCAGAGCTGACAATGTACAAATCTGTCGTTCTGCCCCTGAACAGGCAGTTAACCCACTGTTCCTAGGCTGTCATTGAAAATAAGAATTTGTTCTTAACTGACTTGCCGAGTTAAATAAAGGTTAAATAATCAAAAGAAATCAGCTAAGACCTCAGAAAAAAACTGTAGACCTCCAACAGTCTGGTTCATCCTTGGGAGCAAGTTCCAAACACCTGAAGGTACCACATTCATCTGTACAAACAATAGTACGCAAGTATAAACACCATGGGACCACGCAGCTGTCATACCGCTCAGGAAGGAGACGTGTCCTAGAGATGAACTGCACACGGGGACAAAGATCGTACTCTTTGGAGAAATGTCCTTCGCAACATAGATGGCATCATGAGGAGGAAAATTACGTGGATAAGCAACATCTCAAGACATCAGTCAGGAACTTAAAGCTTGGTCGCAAATGGGTCTTCCAAATGGACAATGACCCCAAGCATACTTCCAAAGTTGTGGCAAAATGGCTTAAGGACAACAAAGTCAAGGTATTGGAGTGGCCATCACAAAGCACTGACCTCTATCCTACAGAAAATGTGTGGGCAGAACTGAAAAAGCGTGTGCGAGCAAGGAGGCCTACAAACCTGACTCAGTTACACCAGCTCTGTCAGGAGGAATGGGCCAAAATTCACCCAACTTACTGTGGGAAGCTTGTGGAAGGCTACGCAAAACATTTGACCCAAGTTAAACCATTTAAAGGCAATGCTACCAAATACTAATTGAGTGTATGTAAACGTCTGACCCACTGGGAATGTGACGAAATAACTAAAAGCTGAAATGAATCACTCTCTGCTATTATTCAGATTTTTACTAGGATTTGTGAAACTGAGTTTAAATGTATTTGGCTAAGGTGTATGTAAACTTCCAACTTCAACTGTATATGGATCCAGACCATATACAGCACTGCAGCTTGAAATGTGGCCTACACGTTTTGTGCTCTTGTAGGAAGCAGTTACTCCCCATTGCTTACCTATACTTATCTATAACTGGGCTAATAACTCGCAAACTAGCAAAGAATATCAACAAATGTGAACAAGTGCGGCTCTGATCTGAACTGATCTAAAAAAAAGTCCATTGACTAGCTGGTGATTGAAAGATTGATAGAATGCCAATAGAATTCTACTCTGTTGTGCTCTGATTCTGCCTACAATTAATCACAGACTCAATCTTGCAAAGTTACATTGTTTTGGTTTGTTGCATTGAAGAGAGGCTAATATAATGTTGATTCGATCACAGAACATTTTTGAATCTATATAGGGCAAACTAATGGGGTGAACTCAGAGAAGTTCAATCTGTTGCATCTTTGCACGGCATGGCATTTCTTCTGCGCAGTCCTGGAGGAGCCGCTCACACTTGCAGCTTAGAGAGAATATTGGTTATGGATATGCTTATAACCAACTTTGGTTTTAGAAGTTGGGGGGGACATAATTTGTATTACATTTTTATTAAAAAAATATTTTTATAAACCCTCCCATTTTCTCCAAAACACAATACAATAGAGGCAGGATACTTGTCCACATGATTAAGCATGTATATAATGTAGCAAAAATGACTAACAAATTTTCCACCAAATGAGCAGTTACTGTCTTTTTACTTGGTAGGGCAGTACAGTATTTTCACTGTTTGGTTTTTGAGTGTGATGTGTGGAATAGATTTTATTCTGGGAAGATTCGATTGTCCTGTCTTTCTGAGCTGTGATGAATGTTGAAAAGGTTCCTTTCCTTGACCAAGTTCACTTCACCTCCACTGCTTTCACAATACATGGGAAGCCAACAGACCATAGGGCTTTCAATCTGTTAGTTTATGTCTCAAAACGGCACGCTATTCCCTAAATAGTGCACTACTTTTGACCAGAGCCTATAAGGAACAAGGCTGTAACTGTTGGGCTTTGGTCAAAAGTAGTGCCCTATAAAGGGTATAGGGTGACATTTGAGATGGAAACTCAGTCTACCAGTGAGCAGCGTTCTCTAAATCTTGTCATTCAAGGGTTTAATGAAGATACACACACACACACACACACACACACACACATACAACACCACTCTCTCTTATACTAATTGTGGTTCTGTAAAGAAAAGAGGAGAACTTAGGCAGTAACAACACACAGTATGTGAAAAATATGCCCTTTTGCATGTCAACAAACTAAACAGACTATGTGGACCCAAACACATGCTAACAAATTTTTCCCCAACACCCTAACTTTGGACACTCTTTAGCAGTTGGAGGATTAAGTCACCTCGAGTTCAACATTTAAGGACTGGAAAATAACAGTAGGTTTTGAGACTAAAGACACCCTTCTAGCTAGCTGACCACCAATTATCATTGCAGTTTATGTAACTTCAGTTAGGTTTTGAGAGTTTTCAAGAAAATGATATATATATATACATATATACATTTTGTGCAACAACCTGTATATTGTAAAATTCGACTGCGCGACAGACCACACACATCATTTAACATCCAACTTTTTACCAAAATTATTCATACTCATTTATATGTTAGTATTAAACTGTTATCTACTTTCTCAAAACATACAATCTGTAAAATAAATAATGACACATTATTTGGTTTTAACACTGAAGAATATGTTGGTGAAGAACCATTTTTAAGAGGCTACATGAGGGTGCACCGGGCTACGCATTGAAAAGTTAGCTATCGAGTAAACACTTCGGAAACAAGGTTGGTGTCTTTTCTTGAACAAAATTAAACGGATATATCATGTAATTGAACAAAATAGTCAAGTGGCCAATAACTGGTATGCCGATGATACGGGATGTTTTTTTTTCCTAAACCACTTATCAAAAAGCTGATAGTGTTTCCACTGAAATGTCAAACATTCTAATTGCTGACCCGTCAGCTAACATTTCTACAACACCAATCATCACAAAACACTGATGGCTTGATCATAAGATAACACGTGAAGGTAATATATTTCTTAAACGCTGTTGAATATGCTGATAATACGGGGTGCTACGCTAGATGCACAAAGAAACAATAGAGCAATGTAGAAATATCTACACATTATAAAACATAATAAGCATGAACGATCTACAACCAAGAATAGCCTAGCACCCCAGCCAAGTGCTCACAAACGCTAGCATTTAGTAATGCATACCGGATGACAATGCTAATGCTAACGGTAGTGGGAGGACACGAGCTAGATAGCAGGATTACCACAAATGGTACATATTTACAACAGGCAGTATTTAGCTCCAAACAACAAGACATCAGGATTTTGGCACTTACATTTTGCTGCATGCACAATAAACATCAGAAAGAAAATACATTTTTTCTAAGGAGATAAAATAAGGAGGAGAGAACCCAGTTGGTCATCAGAATGGAAACTATAGACTGTCTGAGGCCTTGCCTGGTTGGGTATTATGCTAAGTCTCTGGGAAAAAGGGCTGCTGATTGGCTAATAAAAGTATAATGATTGCTGTGATCTTATTTCAATAAGAAAATCACAAGAAGTTTGGGGTCTTGGAAAGGAGATGAGCTGGCCGTTTTTACTCCAAGCGTCGGCTGGAGTGGTGTAAAGCTCGCCACCATTGGACTCTTGGGCAGTTCTCTGGAGTGATGAATCACACTTCACCATCTGGCAGAATCTGGGTTTGGCAGATGCCAGCAGAACGCTACCTGCCCAAATGCATAGTGCCAATTCTGAAGTTTGGTGGAGGAGGAATAATGGTCTGGGGCTGTTTTTCATGGTTTGTGCTAGGGCCCTTAGTTCCAGTGAAGGGAAATCTTAAGGCTACAGCATACAATACAATTCTAAACAATTCTGTGCTTCCAACTTTGTGACAACAGTTTGGGGAAGCCCTTTCCTGTTTCAGCATGACAATGACCCTGTGCACAAAGCGAGGTCCATACAGAAATGGTTTGTCAAGATCGGTGGAAGAACTTGACTGGCCTGCACAGAGCCCTGACCTCAACCCCATCGAACACCTTTGGGATGAATCATAACGCCGACTGTGAGCAAGGCCTTATCACTCAAAATCAATGCCCGATCTCACTAATTGTTTTGTGGCTGAATAGAAGCAAGTCCCCGCATCAATGTTCCAACATCTAGTGGGAAGGATTCCCATAATAGTGGAGGCTGTTACAGCAGCAAAGGGGAGACAAAATCCATATTAATGCCCATGATTTTTATAATTAAATGTTTGACGAGTAGGTGTCCACATACTTTTGGTAATGTAGTGTATGTATACCCCCTTCAAATGTTTTTATTTTTATTTAACCAGACAAGTCAGTTAAGAACAAATTCTTATTTAAAATGACGGCCTACCCCGGCCCTAACTTGGACAACGCTGGGCCAATTGTGCGCCGCACTACGGGACTCCCGATCACGGCCGGTTGTGATACAGTACGGAATGCAGTGCCTTAGACCGCTGCCCCACGTGGAGTCACGTGGAGTCGCAAGTAGTCTGCTGTGATTCCCTAAAGACAACGTTAATATCATTTATTCTGTTATTTATGTGAGCCATAGAATTACATTGAACCATATGTAGCTGTATGTGAATTACATAATCCTATGTACAGTACTATCCTGTACCTGTATGTGAAGTACATAATCATATGTACACTGTGCACAGATTATTACATAATCCTATATCACTATGCCATGAGCAGTAACTAGAAGTAGATGATCTGTTCTCACCTGTTTGAGAGAGAGAGAGAAGGGGTTACCTTTTCTACTATTACATTTTTTTTTTAAATCTATGCAAATGTTATTATTTGCATTACTGAATATGAAAAGCACTTTGACAACACTGATGATCGCCAGCACCACCCATATGTAAAATATGCATGCATGACAGCTTTGGATTAAAACATCTGCTAAATGGACTATATACACTGTAATACACATATAGTTGATTCAACTAACAATTATTTAGTAACTGGTTCCACAGCCTTTTTTAGTTTACATTTTTCAGTCTGTTACTTGAACTTTAAATTGTTGGCCCAAACTTGAAAAGACATCTACACACAATACTCAATAATGACAAAGTGAAAACATGTTTTTAGAAATGTTGCAAATGTATTTCAAATGAAATACAGCAATTTCTCATTTACATAAATATTCACACCCCTGAGTCAATACATGTTAGAATCACCTTTGGCACTGAGTCTTTCTGGGTAAATCTCTAAGCGCTTTGCACACCTGGATTGAACAATATTCTTTTAAAAATTCTTCAAGCTCTGTCAAATTGGTTGTTGATCATTGCTAGACAACCATTTTCAAGTCTTACAATAGATTTTCAAGCAGATAAGTCAAAACTGTAACTCGGCCACTGAGGAACATTCACTGTCTTCTTGATAGACAACTAGGTTATTGTCCTGCTGAAAGGTGAATTAATCTCCCAGTGTCTGGTGGAAAGCAGACTGAACCAGGTTTTCCTCTAGGATTTTGCCTCTGCTTAGCTACATTCAATGTATTTATTTACCTGAACAACTCCCCAGTCGTTAACGATTACAAGCATACCCATAACATGATACAGCCACCACCATGCTTGAAAATATGCAGTGTTACTCAATAATGTGTTGTCTTGAATTTGCTCCAAACATAATCATTTGCTTTACTTTAGTGCCTTGTTGCAAACAGGATGCATGTTTTGGAATATTTGTGTTCTTTACAAGCTTCCTTCTGTTTACTCTATCAATTAGGTTTATCAATTAGGAGTGTCACACCCTGATCTGTTTCACCTGTCTTGTGCTCATCTCAACCCTTACCAGGGGTCTCCCTTTTTTCCACCTTATCTCCTGTGTATTTATACCTACGTTTTCTACTGTTGCCATTTCATCTTATATTGTCAGGTTGTACCAGCGTGTTCTCACATTTTTGTTTCTAGTCTTTTTTTTTTTTTCACCTTTATTTAACCAGGTAGGCTAGTTGAGAACAAGTTCTCATTTGCAACTGCGACCTGGCCAAGATAAGGCATAGCAGTGTGAACAGACAACACAGAGTTACACATGGAGTAAACAATTAACAAGTCAATAACACAGTAGAAAAAAGGGGAGTCTATATATACATTGTGTGCAAAAGGCATGAGAAGGTAGGCAAATAATTACAATTATGCAGATTAACACTGGAGTGATAAATGATCAGATGGTTATGTAAAGGTAGAGATAGAGATATTGGTGTGCAAAAGAGCAGAAAAATAAATAAATAAAAACAGTATGGGGATGAGGTAGGTGAAAATGGGTGGGCTATTTACCAATAGACTATGTACAGCTGCAGCGATCGGTTAGCTGCTCAGATAGCAGATGTTTGAAGTTGGTGAGGGAGATAAAAGTCTCCAACTTCAGCGATTTTTGCAATTCGTTCCAATCACAGGCAGCAGAGAACTGGAACGAAAGGCGGCCAAATGAGGTGTTGGCTTTAGGGATGATCAGTGAGATACACCTGCTGGAGCGCGTGCTACGGATGGGTGTTGCCATCGTAACCAGTGAACTGAGATAAGGCAGAGCTTTACCTAGCATGGACTTGTAGATGACCTGGAGCCAGTGGGTCTGGCGACGAATATGTAGCGAGGGCCAGCCGACTAGAGCATACAAGTCGCAGTGGTGGGTGGTATAAGGTGCTTTAGTGACAAAACGGATGGCACTGTGATAAACTGCATCCAGTTTGCTGAGTAGAGTGTTGGAAGCAATTTTGTAGATGACATCGCCGAAGTCGAGGATCGGTAGGATAGTCAGTTTTACTAGGGTAAGTTTGGCGGCGTGAGTGAAGGAGGCTTTGTTGCGGAATAGAAACCCGACTCTTGATTTGATTTTCGATTGGAGATGTTTGATATGGGTCTGGAAGGAGAGTTTAGAGTCTAGCCAGACACCTAGGTACTTATAGATGTCCACATATTCAAGGTCGGAACCATCCAGGGTGGTGATGCTGGTCAGGCGTGCGGGTGCAGGCAGCGAACGGTTGAAAAGCATGCATTTGGTTTTACTAGCGTTTAAGAGCAGTTGGAGGCCACGGAAGGAGTGCTGTATGGCATTGAAGCTCGTTTGGAGGTTAGATAGCACAGTGTCCAAGGACGGGCCGGAAGTATATAGAATGGTGTCGTCTGCGTAGAGGTGGATCAGGGAATCGCCCGCAGCATGAGAAACATCATTGATATATACAGAGAAAAGAGTCGGCCCGAGAATTGAACCCTGTGGCACCCCCATAGAGACTGCCAGAGGACCGGACAGCATGCCCTCCGATTTGACACACTGAACTCTGTCTGCAAAGTAATTGGTGAACCAGGCAAGGCAGTCATCCGAAAAACCGAGGCTACTGAGTCTGCCGATAAGAATACGGTGATTGACAGAGTCGAAAGCCTTGGCAAGGTCTATGAAGACGGCTGCACAGTACTGTCTTTTATCGATGGCGGTTATGATATCGTTTAGTACCTTGAGCGTGGCTGAGGTACACCCGTGACCGGCTCGGAAACCAGATTGCACAGCGGAGAAGGTACGGTGGGATTCAAGATGGTCAGTGATCTGTTTGTTGACTTGGCTTTCGAAGACCTTAGATAGGCAGGGCAGGATGGATATTGGTCTGTAACAGTTTGGGTCCAGGGTGTCGCCCCCTTTGAAGAGGGGGATGACTGCGGCAGCTTTCCAATCCTTGGGGATCTCAGACGATATGAAAGAGAGGTTGAACAGGCTGGTAATAGGGGTTGCGACAATGGCGGCGGATAGTTTCAGGAATAGAGGGTCCAGATTGTCAAGCCCAGCTGATTTGTACGGGTCCAGGTTTTGCAGCTCTTTCAGAACATCTGCTATCTGGATTTGGGTAAAGGAGAACCTGGAGAGGCTTGGGCGAGTAGCTGCGGGGGGGGGGGGGCTGTTGGACGAGGTTGGAGTAGCCAGGCGGAAGGCATGGCCAGCCGTTGAGAAATGCTTGTTGAAGTTTTCGATAATCATGGATTTATCGGTGGTGACCGTGTTACCTAGCCTCAGTGCAGTGGGCAGCTGGGAGGAGGTGCTCTTGTTCTCCATGGACTTCACAGTGTCCCAGAACTTTTTGGAGTTGGAGCTACAAGATGCAAACTTCTGCCTGAAGAAGTTGGCTTTAGCTTTCCTGACTGACTGTGTGTATTGGTTCCTGACTTCCCTGAACAGTTGCATATCGCGGGGACTGTTCGATGTTAGTGCAGTCCGCCACAGGATGTTTTTGTGCTGGTCGAGGGCAGTCAGGTCTGGAGTGAACCAGGGGCTATATCTGTTCTTAGTTCTGCATTTTTTGAACGGAGCATGCTTATCTAAAATGGTGAGGAAGTTACTTTTAAAGAAAGACCAGGCATCCTCAACTGACGGGATGAGGTCAATGTCCTTCCAGGATACCCGGGCCAGGTCGATTAGAAAGGCCTGCTCACAGAAGTGTTTTAGGGAGCGTTTGACAGTGATGAGGGGTGGTCGTTTGACTGCGGCTCCATAGCGGATACAGGCAATGAGGCAGTGATCGCTGAGATCCTGGTTGAAGACAGCGGAGGTGTATTTGGAGGGCCAGTTGGTCAGGATGACGTCAATGAGGGTGCCCTTGTTTACAGAGTTAGGGTTGTACCTGGTGGGTTCCTTGATGATTTGAGTGAGATTGAGGGCATCTAGCTTAGATTGTAGGACTGCCGGGGTGTTAAGCATATCTGCCTGTCCTGCCTGTCCTGTACCTGCCAGACTCTAACCTGGATTTACGAACCTCTGCCTGCACTCGACCTGCCCTTTGCCTGCCCCGTCTTATAATAAATATCTGCGATTCTAACCATCTGCCTGCCTCCTGTGTCTGCATCTTGGTTTTATCCTGAAACATGATAGTAGAGTAACTACAATGTTGTTGAGCCATCCTCAGTTCTCTCCTATCACAACCATTAAACTCTAACTGTTTTGAAGTCACCATTGGCCTCATGGTGAAATCTGAGTGGTTTCCTTCCTCTCCGGCAAAAGAGTTAGGAAGGATGCCTGTATCTTTGTAATGAATGGGTGTCTTGATACAGCATCCACAGTGTAATTAATAACTTCACCATGCTCAAAAGGATATTGAATGTCTATTTTTTTTTACCCATCTACCAATAGGTGTCCTTCTTTGCGAGGCATTGCAAAACCTCCATGGTCTTTGTGGTTGAATCTGTGTTTGATATTCACTGCTCGACTGAGGCACCTTACAGATAAATTGTATGTGTGGGGTACAGAGATGAGGTAGTGTAAGGGTTGCCGTCGGTGGAAGAAGGTGAGGACCCTGGCCCAAACACACACACGGAAACAAACACCCACCCACAAACCAAAAGTGAAACCAGGCTACCTAAGTATGATTCTCAATCAGAGACAACTAACGACACCTGCCTCTGATTGAGAACCATACTAGGCCGAACACAAAAACCAACATAGAAAAACAAACAGACTGCCCACCCCAACTCACGCCCTGACCATACTAAAACAAAGAATAAAATAACAGAACTATGGTCAGAACGTGACAGGTAGTCATTCAAAAATCATGTTAAACACTATTATTGCACACAGAGTGGGTCCAGGAAACTTATTATGTGACTTGTTAAGCAAATGTTTACTCCTGAACTTATTTAGGCTTGCCATAACAAAGGGTTTGAATACTTATGGACTCTACTTATGGATACTTATGGGCTCATTTTGTAGTAATTAGTAAACATTTCTAAAACATAATTCCACCTTGACATGTGATATTGTGGTAGGCCAGTAACAAAGCATCACTATTTAATCAATTTTCAATTCAGGCTTTAACACAACAAAATGTGGAAAAAGTCAAAGGGTGCGAATACTTTATGAAGGCACTGTATGTTAGGAGGTGTCTGTATCCTCAGTCTTATCAAGACTATTCTGGTCTCCTCACAATCCTGGCAATCTAAACAGCTGCACTGCAACTCTCCATTTTAATAACAGATAATGAACTTTAGTGCAGCTTTCCATTGTAATAACACATGGTGAACTATGATACTGTACTATCCACCAAAACTAAATCCTGGTGTTAAACCCTTCATAAAACAGTCTTACAATAATAATACCCCTTATTGTTATTGTAATTTGTATGGTTTCTACGGAGCACAAAGAGGCCACCTGCACACCTGCACCCTGCTTCAGGATTAATGTTTGTTTGTCTTGGCAGACCCGGTTCTGACGCTGTCTCTGTCCTGTTGGATATATGTTCCATATTAAATGTTCCAGTCCCCGTACCTGCTTCTCCTCTCCAGCGTCGGTCCTTGCACTGACGAATGAATCTAATTCAATAATGAACAAAATTGTAATTGCCTCAATCCTAATCCTGACTGAGGCTCTCCTCTACACAGAAAGGATGTTCCTGGCCCTAACATCAAAGGCGGGAGATACACACACACTTACTAACCCACCTAGAGAGACTTGTGTCTGAACCCAGGGTTAAATCTCGGGGGTAGACACCTGTTCCCCTGTGATCTGAATGTTGTTGTTTAGGATGCTGGCTTAGCACCTCCTCAGCAGAGGAACAAATCCCAGTGTTACGTGTCTGTACCTCCCTGGAGGCTCGTCCTTCTCTCATGTCAAGAGGGAGCTTTCTTCACTGGTTCTTAGGAAGGATGTGTGTTGTACATTAAATGCTACTTTAAAATTCATCTTTCCTCTCCCTCTCCCCTTCTCTCTCTCCCTCCTGCAGGTGGAATATAATTGGACAAAAATGTAAAATAACGGCCCATCCCAGTGGATAGCTAGAATTGATCATCTGCTTTTTAAAAGACTTCTGGGGTCTCCTCTCTCATCATGGGGCTCGGTGCCAGGCTGGCTGAGACGTTTTCAGGGCCTCAGCCACACGGATCTCATGCTGCCTAATCCTAATGACAGTCACCACAAAACATGGCAACAAAACAACAGCGTGTAAATACATTAAGTTTGTATCTTTGTTCTCCGTAACAGAATGGAGTCCTTATGGCGGATTTCCTTACAGCTGGTTTGTTAGAGAATGTAGGAGATTCAGTTAAAGTGTGACTGACTATGCAGTAATCCTTGAGTTATGTGTCTGGGAGCAGGCTACAGACAGAGTCACATTAACAAGACATTCTTCACCTCAACAACCTCGCTAATAGCTTCGTGAAAATTGCCATTTCAATGCACTCTGATATGCAGTATCATCTCATCCCAGGGATGCGTCAGTTTTATTACGCATTACTACTTTAAGTAGAACCAGCACCTGGTTTGAGGGAAAGCCTGTGTACAGTAGCTACAGTACAGGACCAAAGGGGAGAGGAGAGGGGAGACCAACCAACAATATTAATCCATCTGGAAGGGACTGTTAAAGCACTGTGATAAGGATGAAGCAGAAGAATAGGAGGCACTTATGAAGAAAGGCTTGGCACAATACTGCTAATCCTTCAGCAGTGCGATGAGATGAGAAGAGTGACGCCAGTTAGCCAGATGACCCTGGTGCTTGTGAAAAAGGTATTGCCAGAGGGCTATACACTACATGCTTGTTAGTGCTCAGTAGTGAAGCCAGAGGCCTGCCTGTATGCTACACACTGGAAGACATAGATTTTTGGTGCACATCATTCTCTCTCTCTCTCATAGGTAAAAACACATCCGCCACGCTGATCCTCAACACAGGGGCCCCTCAGGGGTGCGTGCTCAGTCCACTCCTGTACTCCCTGTTCACTCATGACTGCACGACCAGGCACGACTCCAACACCATCATTAAGTTTGCCGATGACACAACAGTGGTAGGCCTGATCACCGACAACGACGAGACATCCTATAGGGAGGAGATCAGAGACCTGGCTGTGTGGTGCCAGGACAACAACCTCTCCCTCAACGTGATCAAAACAAAGTAGATGATCGTGGACTACAGGAAAAAGTGACCGAGTGCGCCCCCATTCTCATCGACAGGGCTGTAGTGGAGCAGGTTGAGAGTTTCAAGTTCCTTGGTGTGCACAACACCAACAAACTAACATGTTCCAAGCACACCAAGACAGTCTTGAAGAGGGCAAGACAAAACCTATTCCCCCTCTGGAGACTGAAAAGATTTGGCATGGGTGTTCAGATTCTCAAAAGGTTCTATAGCTGCACCATCGAGAGCATCCTGGCTGGCTGCATCACTGCCTGGTATGGCAACTGATCGGCATCCGGCCGCAAGGCACTTCAGAGGGTAGTGCGTACAGCCCATCCAGAACCTCTATACCAGGTGGTGGCAGAGGAAGGCCTCAGATTCTACCCCCAAGCCATAAGACTCCTGAACATCTAATCAAATGGCTACCCATACTATTTGCATTGCCCCCCCCCCCCCCCTCTCTTTTACAACACTGCTACTCTCTGTTATCATCTATGCTTAGTGTGGGTGTAAAATCCAGCACTTTGGTATTTTTCCAGTACCCATGTTGGAAAGTCTCTGGTCACCTAGTAATTATCCATTGCCCATACTATTTCCTTTGGAAGAAGGAAGAAGAAGCAGTATGAGGTTAAACATAAGACAAATGTAAACAGAATGAAGGTCGAAAGACTATGGAAGTGCAGGAGTGGTCCAACACAGGTTTAAGCATTAGACATGAAGAAACAGAATTAAGTGGTATATACAGTGCCTTGCGAAAGTATTCGGCCCCCTTGAACTTTGCGACCTTTTGCCACATTTCAGGCTTCAAACATAAAGATATAAAACTGTATTTTTTTGTGAAGAATCAACAACAAGTGGGACACAATCATGAAGTGGAACGACATTTATTGGATATTTCAAACTTTTTTAACAAATCAAAAACTGAAAAATTGGGCGTGCAAAATTATTCAGCCCCCTTAAGTTAATACGTTGTAGCGCCACCTTTTGCTGTGATTACAAGTCGCTTGGGGTATGTCTCTATCAGTTTTGCACATCGAGAGACTGACATTTTTTCCCATTCCTCCTTGCAAAACAGCTCGAGCTCACTGAGGTTGGATGGAGAGCATTTGTGAACAGCAGTTTTCAGTTCTTTCCACAGATTCTCGATTGGATTCAGGTCTGGACTTTGGCTTGGCCATTCTAACACCTGGATATGTTTATTTTTGAACCATTCCATTGCAGATTTTGCTTTATGTTTTGGATCATTGTCTTGTTGGAAGACAAATCTCCGTCCCAGTCTCAAGTCTTTTGCAGACTCCATCAGGTTTTCTTCCAGAATGGTCCTGTATTTGGCTCCATCCATCTTCCCATCAATTTTAACCATCTTCCCTGTCCCTGCTGAAGAAAAGCAGGTCCAAACCATGATGCTGCCACCACCATGTTTGACAGTGGGGATGGTGTGTTCTGGGTGATGAGCTGTGTTGCTTTTACGCCAAACATAACGTTTTGCATTGTTGCCAAAAAGTTCAATTTTGGTTTCATCTGACCAGAGCACCTTCTTCCACATGTTTGGTGTGTTTCCCAGGTGGCTTGTGGCAAACTTTAAACGACACTTTTTATGGATATCTTTAAGAAATGGCTTTCTTCTTGCCACTCTTCCATAAAGGCCAGATTTGTGCAATATACAACTGATTGTTGTCCTATGGACAGAGTCTCCCACCTCAGCTGTAGATCCGTGCAGTTCATCCAGAGTGATCATGGGCCTCTTGGCTGCATCTCTGATCAGTCTTCTCCTTGTATGAGCTGAAAGTTTAGAGGGACGGCCAGGTCTTGGTAGATTTGCAGTGGTCTGATACTCCTTCCATTTCAATATTATCGCTTGCACAGTGCTCCTTGGGATGTTTAAAGATTGGGAAATCTTTTTGTATCCAAATCCGGCTTTAAACTTCTTCACAACAGTATCTCGGACCTGCCTGGTGTGTTCCTTGTTCTTCATGATGCTCTCTGCGCTTTTAACGGACCTCTGAGACTATCACAGTGCAGGTGCATTTATACGGAGACTTGATTACACACAGGTGGATTGTATTTATCATCATTAGTCATTTAGGTCAACATTGGATCATTCAGAGATCCTCACTGAACTTCTGGAGAGAGTTTGCTGCACTGAAAGTAAAGGGGCTGAATAATTTTGCACGCCCAATTTTTCAGTTTTTGATTTGTTAAAAAAGTTTGAAATATCCAATAAATGTCGTTCCACTTCATGATTGTGTCCCACTTGTTGTTGATTCTTCACAAAAAAATACAGTTTTATATCTTTGTTTGAAGCCTGAAATGTGGCAAAAGGTCGCAAAGTTCAAGGGGGCCGAATACTTTGTGAGTATGTGAATATGCGAAGCTGAGCTAACAAATACCAGACTGGAGCCATATAGAATCTAGTCAAGGCAACCACAGGGTACATGGGTTAATCATTTCCATGTGACATAGACCTAAACTGGTGTGGGACAGTGACTATGCATTTTTACCAACGATACAGGACCCACAAACTATGTATATACAGTTAAAGTTGGAAGTTTACATACACTTTATTTTTCAAACTATAGTTTTGGCAAGTCGGTTAGGACATCTACTTTGTGCATGACACAAGTCATTTTTCCAATAAATTTCCAACAATTTTTCCAACAATTGTTTACAGACAGATTTCACTTATAATTCACTGTATCACACACAATTCCAGTAAGTCAGAAGTTTACATACACTAAGTTGACTGTGCCTTTAAACAGCTTGGAAAATTCCAGAAAATTATGTCATAGTTGACATAGTTGATTAGGGATTTGTAAGTAAGCAGTTTACTGTTGTATTCGGTGCATGTGACTAATACAATTTGATTTGATTTAACATGGTAGGTAAATTAATATTTTTACAATCCATTTCAATCATTATTTTAATAGGACTTTTGAGAGAGAAGAAAAACAGTGCCAAGATATTCAACACATTCTTGGTTATCTTCCTGAGTCACAAGTTATTGTGTCTTAAACTAGGCTGTCATAAGATCAAAGTCATATTTCTCTGTGAGAATGTTCCTGGTACCTGGGCAAGTCCCTTTAAATGTCATCTCTAATTAGAAACATCAATATGTGGTCTCACATCCATCATACAGAATTATTTCAATTGTGGCTATGAATGTTCACTGAAAAAACAGCCCTGCCCTTGCCCTTTCTTCCCTGTTAACCGCCAAGGTTTCTTCCCCTAAAGTGTCACACTGATCTGTTTCAGCTGTCTTGTGCTTGTCTCCACCCCCAACCTGTTGTCTCCCATTGTTCCCCATTCTCTCCTGTGTATTTATACCTGCGTATTCTTATTGTCTGTTGCCAATTCATCTAGTCTTGTCTTGTCTGGTTGTACCAGCGTGTTTCCCGTTTTTCCTGTTCTAAATTTTTTTCCTCTCAAATCAAATTGTATTGGTCACATATACAGTTGATGTCAGATGTTTACATACACTTAGGTTGGAGTCATTAAAACGACTTTTTCAACCACTCCACAAATTTCTTGTTAACAAACTATAGTTTTGGCAAGTCGGTTAGGACATCTACTTTGTGCATGACACAAGTCATTTTTCCAACAATTGTTTACAGACGGATTATTTCACTTATAATTCATTGTATCACAATTCCAGTGGGTCAGAAGTTTACATACACTAAGTTGACTGTGCCTTTAAACAACTTGATAAATTCCAGAAAATGATGTCATGGCTTTAGAAGATTCTGATAGGCTAATTGACATCATTTGAGTCAATTGGAGGTGTACCTGTGGATATATTTCAAGGCCTACATTCAAACTCAGTGTCTCATTGCTTGACATCATGGGAAAATCAAAAGAAATCAGCCAAGACCTCAGGAAAAACAATTATAGACCTCCTCATGTCTGGTTCATCCTTGGGACCAATTTCCAAGTGCCTGAAGGTACCACGTTCATCTGTACAAACAATAGTACACAAGTATAAACACCATGAGAACACACAGCCGTCATACCGCTCAGGGAGGAGACACGTTCTGTCTCCTAGAAATGAACGTACTTTGGTGCGAAAAGTGTGAATCAATCCCAGAACAACAGCAAAGGACCTTGTGAAGATGCTGGGGGAAACCGGTACAAAAGTATCTATATCCACAGTAAAAACGGATCCTATATCGACATAACCTGAAAGACCGCTCAGCAAGGAAAAAGCCACTGTTCCAAAACCGACATAAAAAAGCCAGACTACGGTTTGCAACTGCACATGGGGACAAAGATGGTACTGTTTGGAGAAATGTCCTCTGGTCTGATGAAACAAAAATAGAACTGTTTGGCTATAATGACCATCATTATGTTTGGAGTAAAAAGGGGGAGGCTTGCAAGCCGAAGAACACCATCCCAACCGTGAAGCATTGGGGTGGCAGCATCATGTTGTGGGGGTACTTTGCTGCTGCAGGAGGGACTGGTGCACTTCACAAAATAAATGGCATCACGAAGAGGAAGGAATATTATGTGGATATAGTTAAGCAACATCTCAAGACATCAGTCAGGAACTTAAAGCTTTGTCGCAAATGGGTCTTCCAAATGGACAATGACCCCAAGGCATACTTCCAAAGTTGTGAAGGTACGGTGGAATTCGAAATGGTCCGTGATCGGTTCATTAACTTGGCTTTAGAAGATTTTAGAAAGGCAGGGTAGGATGGATATAGGTCTATAACAGTTTCTGTCTAGAGTGTCTCCCCCTTTGAAGAGGGGGATGACAGCGGCAGCTTTCCAGTCTCTGGGGATCTCGGACGATATGAAAGAGAGGTTGAATAGGCGGGTCCAGATTGTCTAGCCCAGCTGATTTGTAAGGATCCAGATTTTGCAGTTTTTTCAGAACATCAGCTGTCTGGATTTTAAACCCATTTACTTTGTCCACATTTTGTTGTGTTATAGCCTGGATTTAAAATGGTTTCAATTTCGATTTTATTGTCACTGGCCTACACACAAAGTGGGATTATGCTTAGAATTTAGTTTTAACAAATTAATACAAAATTAAAAACTGAAATGTCTGAGCCAATAAGCATTTAAGCCCTTTGTTATGGCACCCCTAATTAATTTCAGGAGTAAGAATTTGCTTAACAAGTCACATAAAAAGTTGCATTGAGTCACTTTGAGTGCAATAATAGAGTCTAACATTATCTCTGTACCCCACACATACAATAATCTGTAAGTTCCCTCAGTGGAGCAGGGCTACATTTTGGATGGTGTATCAAACACAAATTCAACCACAAAGGCTAGGGAGGTTTTCCAAAGCCTCACAAAGAAGGGCACCAATCGGTAGATGGGTAAAACAATTATAACACAGACATTAAATATCCCTTTAAGAATGGTGAAGTTATTAATTACACTTTGGATGGCGTATCAATACACCCAGTTACTACAAAGATACAGGCATCCTTCCTAACTCAGTTGCCGGAGAGAAAGGAAACCGCTCGGGGATTTCACCATGAGACCAATGGTGACTTTAAAACAGTTACAGAGTTTAATGGCTGTGAAAGGAGAACTGAGGATGGATCAACAACATTGTAGTGACTCCACAATACTAACCTAAATGACAGAGTGAAATTAAGCTTGTACAGAATAAAAATATTCCAAAACATGCATCCTGTTTGCAATAAGGCAATAAAGTAAAACTTTTAAAAATATGGCAAAGAAATTGACTTTATGTCCTAAATACAAAGCATTATGTTTGGGGAAAATCCAACAAAACATCACTAAGTACCACTTTTCATATTTTGAAGCATGGTGGTGGCTGCATCATGTTATGGGTATGCTTGTTATCGGCAAGGACTAGGGACTTTTTTTAGAATAAAAATAAATGGAATAGTGCTAAGTACAGGCAAAATCCTAGAGGAAAACCTTATTTTCATCAGGACAATAACCTAAAACACAAGGCCAAACATAAACTGGAGTTGCTAACCAAGATAACATTGAATGTTCCTGAGTGGCCTAGTTACAGTTTTGACTTCAATCGGCTTGAAAATCTATGGCAAGGCTTGAAATGGCTTTCTAGCAATGAGCTCTCTAGCAAAAAGCTCTTAGAGTCTTACCCAGAAAGACTGCTGCAATCACTGCCAAAGATGATTCTAACATTTATTGAGGGGGTTTGAATACTTATGTAAATTATATGTTTCTGTAATTGATTATCAATAAATTAGCAACAATTTCTAAAAACAGGTTTTCACTTTGTCTTTATGGGGTATTGTATGTAGAGATAAAAAAAAAAGTGTAAATCCATTTTGAAATCAGGCTGTCACGCAACAAAATGTGGGATATGTCAAGGGGCATGAATTCTTTCTGAAGGCACTGTATGTTGTTAAAATCAGAACATCTACAAACATGAATTCTGTGTTCACGGTTTTTTAAACTGAACTCATAACCTACTGCTAAGACCAAATTGACTTCAAGTGGGATTTGGCAATCAGGAGGATAACCTCAATGGCAGTGATGTGGCTATTAGGCTAGAGCAGGGGTCTCCAACAATTTGATTGTGAAATACTAGAAGGGCTAGCTCACAGATCTCCTATCAGTAGTTTCTCTACACATCCAAGTTACTTCCCACAATGTTCCAACGTTGCCAAGGGTCGGATTTCCAAGACTAACCTTTGAGTAGCTCGCCAAACAATTCTGAATGTACATGCATTTTCCACGTATTCCAACACAAACTGTCAAAAACAAATCTCACCATTATCAGACACAGCAAGCTCCCAGTATACTTACTATCTAATCAAAGCCACATTGACATTATTTAAAAGCCAAACGTAAGACACTATCCAGTGGTGTAGTGGTGCCTGGTGAAGTGGGTATAGTCAAATTCTGCTAGAAATGTCCCAAACAACATGTCCAGCGAAAGAAAGGTGCACTGTTTGAAAAAGGCTAACCAAGCCGCCACTTCTCCAGGTGCGCTATTTTTTCGGGATTCATTTTTATTTAACTAGGCAAGTCAGTTAAGAACAAATTCTTATTTACAATGACGGCCTAGGAACAGCAGGTCAACTGCCTTGTTCAGGGGCAGAACAATAGATTTATACGTTGTCAGATCGGCAGGGACAGCAGGGAGGGGGCAAGAGAGCAGGCAGGAGGCATGAAAGTATGTTATGGGTCACGTGGCTATGCCCATATATGTACTGTACATCCTGCCTGGAAGTTCTCACAGTATCGAGTGCTTGTTTATGAAACCTGAGAGTGCATCTGTTTATGTTAAAGCTGTCAAGGTGATTGGTGTGTGGTGACCTTGTTGAACTGTGGAATGTGTTTGAACATTTGATCCATCTGTTTAGGGTAAAGCATGTGTTTGCATTAAAGCTGTCATGATGATTGATGTGTAGTGACCTCGTTGAACTGTTGTAGTGAACTTATGGCCTGGCTGTTGTATATGAAACAGTAATATCCGGGGTAGGTCAGCCGGAGTATAAGTAAGAGCTGTGAACACTACGAGCGACAAGAAACCTCAAGAGAAAACCCCAGAACACTAAAGAAGAAAGAAATAAAACAGGTTTTTTTTTGATGACACACCCGTGATAACCTTAACAACGGAAGCACGACCCCGGTTAAAACATAGAGAAAGGGAAGAGTATAAAGCATCAATATACGATGCACCAAAAAAAAACAAAAAAAACAAAATATGTATAGAACCCAAATACCGCCCGCAACTGTGCTGAAAGATCAAGTGTTGATGTCTAATGGACAACTATGGGGTTATCTGTTTGATTACCCGGCCTGTAGAGTGAAACTCTATACCGTAGCCGAAGGAGAAGAATATACAGACCGGACTTTAGGAGTGGACTGCAGGCTTGAAGACTGGCATGTGTTTCGCAAGGTGGTGTGTCCCGAGCTAAGAGTTATCACAAAGGGGTATAGCTTGTTCACGGGCTACGAGACCCGATGGGAAGGTGCCCCTGACTCCTCAGGAAGAATATTTCATTGGGTGAAAATACAAAGAAAGAATGGACTTCCATGTGGGTGCGTGGAGTTCTATATCAGCAACAAGGAAACCGGCAACGGTAACATCCGTGATGGTGGACTGACTGGGGATTTTAGGTTGCGTATGCTTATTCCTTTTCCTTTCCTTTTTATATGGGATATAATGGAATCGAAAATGTTAGTTAGTGGATGCTCTTTTTGTACACAGCCAAAGCCGGCAGAGTATTGTTAAACTAAGGAAGTACATTATACATCTGAATCCTAAAGATTATGATTCAAAGGAACCCCCAGAAGGTTCTTCCTCAGAAGGGTCATCCCCTGAAATAAAATGAAGTACGTGGCTGTTACGTTAACCACGCCCCGATACCAAAGGAATGATTCGACAATAAAAGGGGGTGACCATAACGCCTAGGGTTTGATGGGGTGGTCAGTACTATTTTTGTGGACACCATCAAGGCCTCTGTAGCCGCACTGTTAGATGGGGTGATTGGAGAGTATGTAAGAGAAATGCCACGGTTGTGAGATCAGTCACCCCAGCCAACGACGACATCCATGTATATATGACCCACCCCGGTACTACTACTTCTTCAACAACCCTGAGGAGCTGGTGAAAAGACTGTGGTCCAGCCGCTTTATACCATCGATGGTCAGAGCCCTGGAGTCTATGGGTCTTGTGCCATCTATTCCCAGGGTTTACGGTGTAACCGAGGCTTTCCTACATGAACTGAAGGAGGTGATCTTCATCCATGAGAAGCTCAAATAATTCAGGCAATCACTGGTGGACGACAACAAATACAAGGAAGCTTTGGTGGCTGATGAGGTGACTTTCTGGCTCAATAAACCCCAAGAGAACGAATAACAATATATATTTTTTATATAGATATAAAGCATTGGGTAAATATTTGCATACGATGTTAGAGAGAATAAACAAATGTTACGCACCAAATTATTGAAAATAAAGTGACCATTGTATCGCTCTACACATCCAACAATACAGGGGTTAATGCAGACCGTGTGTTCAAAATGGAACAAGTCACACAGCTGGTATCACATCTTGTGGATGAAGAACTAGAAACATCCTTGAGATTTTAGTTGATTTGTTTCAACCGTCATTTAATTGTAACATGTATCATATTTTTTGTTTATATACTTATGTAATGAATGCATGTCTTTTAAAAATTCAGCGATATAAAGCCTGTAAATGTAAACCAAGTATACCATGTGATGCATGCATGGGTCATTGAGAAAACGGGTACTAATATCCTGCTACGTATCCTGAATTGTATGTATACGTAATACTTAAAAAATGTATGCAAAAATAAAATGCTAAATTAAAATGAAATGTTCTCGTTATTTGAAAGGGGCTCAATAATGTTATTGTACATCAGAGGAGGAAGGATGGCGGAGCAGATGATGAAAAACATTTATTATACCCCCTCTAACCCCGGGTCTTATGGCGGGAAGGAGAGGTTCCAGAGAGCTATAGCCGAAGAAACAGGTAGCAGGTTAGGTGATGCTCAAGTGAATTATTAGCTCGCAAGGCAGGATGCTTACACTCTGCATAAACCCGTGCAAAAACAGTTTCCACAAAATATAGTTTTTTCTACTCATTCCTTGTCCCAGTTTCATTTCAGGCGGATCTATATGACATGCAGGCCATTGCAGATAAAAAATGATGGAAATCGATACATGCTAAAAGTTATAGATATTTTCTCTAAAATAGCATTTGTAAGGGTCTTAAAAAATAGGAGCACCCAAGAAAGTGCAGATGGAAGGCGGTAAATAATTTTTTAATAATATTTTTCAGAAACTCATGAAGAAGCACAATATCATACATTTTGCTACAGGTTCTGATTTGAAAGCTTTAGTTGTTGAACGCTTTAACAGAACTTTGAAGGAGAGGATGTGGAAATACTTTACAGCTCACAACACCCATAGATATGTGGATATAGTTCAACATTTAAAAAGGGTTATAACTAAAGCTACCATAAGAGTATAAGTATGAAACCCTCGGAGTTCTCTTCTGATAACTCTTTTCAAGTCTTTAAATATCTGTATGGTTTGTTCCCCCTTCGCCGTAAGAAAAAAATAGATTTTAAATTCATTGTGTGGGATTTGGTACGTTTATCCAAGTTGAGGGGTGTTTTCGACAAAAAATATGAGCAAGGTTACAGCGATGAGTTGTTCACGGTTACCGAATGTCTACCACGTATACCCCCTGTCTACAAGTTAAAAGATTATGATGGGGTGCTTATACAGTGTTCATTTTATGAGAAGGAACTCCAGAAGGTACAGCTGGGTAAAGACAAAGTCTTTCACATGGAGGAGATTCTGGATCAAAAGAGAGAAAAGGGTAAAAAATGGGTGTTGGTCCGTTGGAAAAACTGGCCACAAAAGTTCAACAGTTGGGTATTAGAGGACGAGGTGGTGGAGGCAGTGGGGGTTAACTTAAACCCTCATGCATGATAGAAACACCATCATTCCAGTGTACACAGGAGTGCATCATGGAGCACAGTGGATTTTACCTGACTCTCTCCAGTAATGCGTCTGCAGATATATATAGGAACAACAAAAGTTTGAATTATACAACCAATTTTCCAAAGCCTATAAAGTAATCAGAGGCCTGGGAAGTAGGTCTCAGTGAGATTACATACCCCCATAGTTGGTATAATATCAAGGATAAGGACCGTGGTTTTTATTGCAAAAGGATATCTGAACCCCCAAAACTTATAAAGGTTTAAAAAAAAGGATTCTATAGAACTGTAGAGAGGATCATCTTTGAGTTGAATGGCATCCTAACCCTGAACAATATGAAAATACTATTGAACTACAACCCTATTCATAAACGTGTACAAATCTCAGGGGATGATGAGGGGGGTATAAAGACCGGTGATAATTTAGCATACATGTTGGGGATGAGTTCCAATAAATAGACGTATGTGAAAGATAAATTATTCCCATTCCCTGTGGATATCCATGTTTGTGTTTCCCGACATCATATCCTATCAAAGGGTAGGAGACAGTTATGTGACCCTCCTGAGAACAGTTCATATAGATGGAAAGGATGGTGATGTTAACTATGACAAGCCACACTATGTACCCGTAAGCAAGAAATATATTGAAAACATTCAGGTTGAGCTTAAAACGGATCAGAACAAAAATATATACAATTTACTTATGGTAAAACTATTGTAACACTTTAGATCCGCCAAAGCCTCTCTACATATCTAATATATTAAATTGTGTTATATATATTTAAAAAATGTATAAACATAATACAAATAAATTAGAATGGTTATGGTACACAACAACCACCTCGATCCTAACCGATATGTCTCACACTATGTTGATCAAGTGGGTAATGGATTACCCGGTTATCATGGAACCCCTACCATGTATGGTTTGGGGATAGGAGGCATATTTCATAACCTCTTTAGGATGGTTTTACTGTTTATGAAGGGAGGTCTTAGCATAGCCAAACCACATTTAAAATCAGCGGCCAAAAATATAGTAAGTGAGGTGGTGGACAATGCTATGACTAGAAGGGCTTCATCAGATCCCGAGCATCAAGAAGGCTCGGGGCTTACGATGTTGTCTCGAAGACCAAAAAAGAGACCTCTGGATATAAGGCATAGGCCGGCCCTTAAAAATTGGAGGTTAACCGTTAAAAGAAACTCAGTAAGTCAAAGACAACGTAAAGTGAGGAGGTCTGGACCAAAAACTGCAAAAAGAATACTCAGAAGTATTTTCTAAAAGAACAAGCAACATGGCTCTTTTACACCGCATGTCCTCTGAAGCTATAAAGACAGAGCTTGATCTATTCACGGCCCCCTTAACCCAATTTTCAATAGATAGGTCCTGTTATGTGGAGATAGCCCCACTCTCCGCCATTACAGACAATAGTCCTAAAGAGTTTTTCATCCCAGGCCATGGTGACAACTACCTGGACCTCAACAACACTTTATTACATTTACGTCTCAAAGTGACCAAAAGAGATGATACTAATATTGGAAATGATGCAAAAGTGAGTCTCATTAATTACCCCTTGGCCACCATCTTCTCCCAAGTGGATGTGACTTTGGGTGAACGCCTTATCAGTCAAAGCAGTGCCACCTATCCTTATAGGGCTATACTGGAATTTTTACTAAACTACCCTGAAGATACTCTGAAGACACAATCCAGCGCTGGGCTGTTTAGCAGGGATACTGCAGGAGCATCTATGGAAGACATAGACCCCACCACAGATTAAAACAAAGGACTGGAGGCACGTGCTCGCTACTGTGCAGAAGTTTCATCTGCTAGGGCCTATACACTCTGACATTTTCTTTCAAGAACGTTTACTCTTAAATTTGGTTGACTCCCACGGAAACAATCCAGTTCGGAGCCTCAGGTGTTCTGGAGTATTTGATTTTAAATTAAATAAGAAAATGGTGCTTTGGTAGCGTCCTCATAGCTTTCCATAAAGTAGGATTTCCTTCCAGGGTACATCTGCTGAGCTAGAGTGTTTATTTGTAGTTTGTCTCTAGGGTTTTTGAACAAAACCAAGTAATTGGCGTTCAAACTAAATGTACGGCTATTTTTACCTTTTTAAGTTAAGCACGGACAGGTTTCGATGATGAGTATATTGAGTAAAAGCTCAAACTATTTCAGGATGTTCACTACCGGCAAAAAGCACATCATCCAAAACCAGCAGATTGTTTTTATGAGGAGGTAAGAGTTCATCATCAGACAGGAATGCAGGTATTGCTTCAACAAACTTGATTTTTATTTTCTTCAACTACTCATCATAAATAGATAGGTAATAACATGAATAACACCACACAATATTGTCAGGTTTTTGAGATAACACATGTTCAGAATTCCCTAAAATACTTTTTACAAAACAAGTTTTATCGCTATTGGATGGGCCTGCGATTAAGGCCGAAAATGGTAGTTGCAACCTGGGATCAAAACCTTCTACAGCAGCCATTATATTTTAAGGGTTAAGACACACCGGGCTTGTAGCATAAGTCAGTAACCAAAGGGCAAGGTGGTCCCGTCAGGTAAAAGCAGTCTCTTGTCATAGACTACCCGGAATCTTTTAGTAAGTGGGGCATTCCTCAGATGGAAGCCCTTTTTATCCCTAACAATCTTTTTGTAGGAAGTCACAATTTCCAATTCACTATTCCGGTTGTTTATGAACCCCTCAACTAAGCGTGTGATTGATTCCAAGTTTACACGCGGGGCATTTTCATCGTTTTGAGTCACACCTTTGGCTTTCAACACCACGTGATTGTCTTTAGTCCTAAAAGCATAGCTTTTGGGACCACAGGAGGACCACTCTATGATATGGTCACCATCTTCGAGTTCACTCGTTAAACCACCCAGATAGTTGCTAAGAGGGGGGTTCCAATCACCCGATTTGCTTACATAGACCACAGTCTGTGTCGTGGTAAAGAACCCTCCTCTGCAGCTGTTCCATGAAGGTGTACAATTCAAGTCGACCATAGGCCGCGGTAAATGCTGCAAAAAAACACGTTTGCATTACCCAGGGGTAGAACCAACTTCTTGTTACGTCTCCATTGCACCAGGGCAATGTCTTGACTCAAGAATGAAAAATTTGAAATTTCGTATTGGTCTGAAAAAACACATTCCATAAATTCTTTGGGATCTTTAATGATCGACGTTGTTAGCATATTACTTCTCTGGAATAGCTTCCCCCAAAGAGAGTTTAAATACAATTTCGACAGATTTCTTTTGGTTTTGTTGACCTCTATTCTGTCAGGGTCAAGGCGTATGCCTTCTTTGTCATGATAGTCCTGAATGTATTTGTCTTTGCTCTCTTGATCTGTGACTGATGCAGGATACCCTGAAGCCATTTGCTTGCGTCTCAAGACGATCTTGATGTACTCTTTAAAAAGAGTGTCTAATTTCCTGGAAAAGTTCCACACTTCAAAGATTTTGGCCATACAATAGCCCTTCTCTATAGCCTTAGAGAATTCAACGGTGACCCATACACTGGTCAGAGCTCTTTCTTGATCTGAATGATCACAAGGCTTTTCCTGGTTGTTGTTTTCACTACAGGTGTGACAAAGGGGAAAGAAAAGTTTCCCTTGAGGTCCCTTGTAAGGCAACACTGGCAGAAACAAACCCTGTGGAGGGTAAACAGTTGCTTCTATCAGACCAAAATAGTTTTGTGGTAAGTCAAAGTCACGGTGAATAATTTCAGGATGACCCATAGGGTAACAAGAGGAACTCATTACATGAGGATAAAGGGATGTAAAATGTACATATCCAATTGTCGCATCGGGTTGCGCTACTGTACATACCGTAATGTCAAAGCATTGGTACAACCTCCATTCAAGGCCTGTCGGGATTCCAAGGGTTCGGGTATGTCAAAGGTGGAAAGGAAAGCTCGAACATGAGGATCAGACTTTTAGAGTTCTGTCCACTCGTGCTCCCACATCACATTCACTTTCAACACATAAGCAGCATGTAAAGATTCCAATTTGTCTTGGAACTCCTGGTACATATCCCCAAAAGTATTTTGGGTTAAGAAACACATGGCCTGGGGCCATGTTTTAAGTATCATGTTTTAAGTATCCTGGGCCAAGTACTGCAACCATTGAATGGACCCGCTAGAGTATGACTTGAATTGTCGGTGGTAGTTGTCAGGCAATGGAATAGCTATAGATGCTGGAGGTAAAAAGTGTGTACGATAGGTTTTCATGCATGCCGATGCAATAGTTGTACAACTCCAGGGGTCAATGCCGGCATCTTTGATTACCTCTTCTCTGAATCTGAGGCATCCTTCATGCAGGATAACCACATAATTGTCACAGTATAATTCCATCTCTTTATGGAAATCAAAGGTATTATGACATACTGTCTCATACCATGTCATGAATCTCTCTCGCTCTTTGGGAGACATTTGATCACACCCGTACATTTCGGGGCTGGGATAAGATCCAATATAATGTAGATTCTCCTCATATGTGAAGAAATGAGGAAACCAACCTTTCACAGAGTTTTCAAAACCCAAGGCCTCAGGCATTTCAGCCAATCTCATGGGTAAGAAACTTAAACTGTCAATGTATCTCTGTATCTCTGGTTGAAGGCAAGGTGATAGGAATCATAGGATCTAGAATTGTGAGCTACAAACGTGAAGTGTCTGCTTTTCAAAGGCCCTTTACAGATTGGGCAGCGTACGATACCACATACGTGAGGTTGGGTGTTGTCTATTTTAAGGTTGTAATTGCAATGTCATTTTGGACATTTCTTGTTAATGTCACAACTGCTTACAGATTTACATGCCTTGGGGTGCCATGTTTCAATTTTGTGTTTTTCGTAGCAGTAGGCAGAACGACATGTATGATGACAATCCTCACGTTGTTAGTTGTAAGGGTTGCATCGGACATTTTTCATCCTGACACACTGAACAGTTATAAGGACATGAGTGCCCCCCTGTCGGAGTTAGCCTGAATGACATGATGGACACACATATTGTGCACCTAAAAAATCTCCGATGTTGGTAATAGCATAAAAATGGTTGTATTGCACATAAAAGTACAGAATCTGAGGATGAGGTTTTGGGTTGTTCTGGAATTTCAAGAGAGCTGAATTGGCTGTACTATGGTACATAACCACAATCTTACAGATAAATCCATGATAATCAAGCATTTCAAAAAGCATTTCTCTACGGCTGGCCATGCTTTCCTCCTGGCCACCCCAAACCCGGCCAACAGCCTCGCCTGGTTCACCAATGACTGCCTCGCCTGGTTCACCGACTACTTCGCAGACAGAGTCCAGTGTGTCAAAACGGAGGGCCTGTTGTCCGGACGTCTGGCAGTCTCTATGGGGGTACCACAGGGTTCAATTCTCGGGCCAACTCTTTTCTCTGTATATATCAATGATGTCGCTCTTGCTGCGGGTGACTCCCTGATACACCTCTACGCAGACGACACCATTCTGTATACATGTGGCCCTTCTTTGGACATTGTGTTAACTAACCTCCAAACAAGCTTCCATGCCATACAACACTCCTTCCGTGGCCTCCAACTGCACTTAAACGCTAGGAAAACCAAATGCATGCTTTTCAACCGATTGCTGCCTGCACCTGCCCGCCGGACTAGCATCACTACCCTGGACGGTTCTGACTTAGAATATATGGACAACTACAAATACCTAGGTGTCTGGCTAGACTGTAAACTCTCCTTCCAGACTCCGATTAAACATCTCCAATCCAAAATCAAATATAGAATCGGCTACCTATTTTGCAACAAAGCCTCCCTCACTGACGCCGCCAAACTTATCCTAGTAAAACTGACTATCCTACCGATCCTCGACTTTGGCGGTGTTATCTACAAAATAGCTTCCAGTACTCTACTTAGCAAATTGGATGTAGTCTATCACAGTGTCATCCGTTTTGTTACCAAAGCCCCTTATACCACCCACCACTGTGACCTGTATGCTCTAGTCGGCTGGCCCTCGCTACATATTCGTCGCCAGACCCACTGGCTCCAGGTCATCTATAAGTCTCTGCTAGGTAAAGCTCCACCTTACCTCAGCTCACTGGTCACGATAACAACACCCGCCTGTAGCACACACTCCAGCAGGTATATCTCAACGGTCACCCCCAAAGCCAACACCTCCTTTGGCCGCCTTTCCTTCCAGTTCTCTGCTGGCAGTGACTGGAACGAATTGCAAAAATCGCTGAAGCTGGAGACTTATATTTCCCTCACTAACTTTAAACATCAGCTATCTGAGCAGCTAACCAATCGCTGCAGCTGTACATAGTCCATCTGTAAATAGCCCATCCAACCTACCTACCTCATCCCCATATTGTTTTTATTTACTTTTCTGCTCTTTTGCACACCAGTATCTCTACTTGCACATCATCATCTGCTCATTTGTCACTCCAGTGTTAATCTGCTAAATTGTAATTACTTCACTACTATGGCCTATTTATTGCCTTACCTCTTTACGCCATTTTCACACACTGTATATAGACTTTCTTTTTTTCTATTGTGTTATTGACTGTACGCTTGTTTATTCCATGTGTAACTCTGTGTTGTTGTTTGTGTCGCACTGCTTTGCTTTATCTTGGCCAGGTCGCAGCTGTAAATGAGAACTTGTTCTCCACTAGCTTACCTGGTTAAATAAAGGTGAAATTAATAAAAAATCTTGATGTTCTGCAAATTGTCAAATTTGACTATTTCAGAGAAAGCCACAGCCTTCTGTATACCTAGACCAACGGCATTTTGGAGCTCACTATCTTTAGAGAAAATATCTATAACCGTTAGCATGTATCGATTTCCATCACTTTTATCTGCAATGGCCTGCATGTCACATAGATCTGCCTGAAACTGGGACATGGGATGAGTAGTAACAACAATATTTTGTGGAAATTGTTTTTGCACAGGTTTATGCAGAGTATAAGCATCCTGCTCTGCTAGCCATTCATTCACTTGAGCATCGCCTAACCTGCCACCTGTTTCTTCGGCCCCATCAAACACATCCTCATGCTGTGTACATGTAGGGGGTGTCGGGGGGGGGTTGCCTGGGGGGGAGTAGAAAGGAGGGCTGTGAGGCATAGAGTCCTTAGGTTCTGGTACCCATGACGTATCGGAGTCCTGATATGGTATATGGATATCCATGGTATATGCTGAAATGAAGAACCCTAGGCGTTATGGTCACCCCCTTTTATTGTTGAATCATTCCTTTGGTATCGGGGCGTGGTTAACGTAACAGCCACGTACTTCATTTTATTTCAGGGGATGACCCTTCTGAGGAAGAACCTTCTGGGGGTTCCTTTGAATCATAATCTTTAGGATTCAGATGTATAATGCAGATTTTCTCGTTGCTGATATAGAACTTCACGCACCCACATGGAAGTCCATTCTTTCTTTGTATTTTCACCCAATTAAATATTCTTCCTGAGGAGTCAGGGGCACCTTCCCAACGGGTCTCGTAGCCAGTGAACAAGCTATACCCCTTTGTGATAACTCTTAGCTCGGGACACACCACCTTGCGAAACACATGCCAGTCTTCAAGCCTGCAGTCCACTCCTAAAGTCTGGTCTGTATATTCTTCTCCTTCAGCTACGGTATAGAGTTTCACTCTACAGGCCGGGTAATCAAACAGATAACCCCATAGTTGTCCATTAGACATCAACACTTGATCTTTCAGCACAGTTGCGGGCGGTATTTGGGTTCTATACATATTTAGGAAACGCTTTTTTGGTGTATCGTATATAGATGCTTTATACTCTTCCTTTAAGAGTCGTCACGGGTGTGTCAGGAATCAAGAAATCCACGTTTTATTTATTTATTCTTTAGTGTTCTGGGGTTTATCTCGAGGTTTCTTGTCGCTAGTAGTGTTCACAGCTCTTACTTATACTCCGGCTGACCTACCCTGGACATTACTGTTTCATATACAACAGCCAGACCATAAGTTCACTCACTACAAGTGGCCATACTCTTTCAAATGTTCAAACCCATTCCACAGTTCAACGAGGTCACTACACATCAATCATTACAACAGAGTTAATGCAAACACATGCTTTACCCTAAACAGATGTATCAAATGTTCAAACACATTCCACAGTTCAACAAGGTCACTACACATCAATCACCTTGACAGCTTTAGTGTAAACACTGTCAGATATCGCCAAAGGGAGATGTGGGTGTGGAGTCAGGCCAGGAGAAAGCAAGTTTCCAAGCTCCAAAGAACAGGACTACAACAGTAGCCTCAAACCACCTGTACAACAGAACCTAAAACGCGACCCAGAACTGAACGACAGCAAACGAAACAATCCCGCGCAAATTACCCAAATAGAACACAGGTGACACACAAGACAGACATAACCAAATGAAAAGTAAAAAGAATCGGTGGCAGCTAGTAGACCGGCAGCAAATGCCCCCACGATTGACACAAATCAGGGGTGGGCATCTTTGATTGGGCTGGGGCCAAAAAATAACGGAAATCATCATGAGGGGCTGCAGTGGCTCTTGGGTCTGTGTACCCACATTCATACCACTCTACAAAAGGGGGAGGCCTGCTGGCCACCAGTTTCCCATCCCTGATACAAATCATCATGATATCATTCTGCCAGGTAGGCCTAATTTGTAGTTTTTGGGAAAACATTTAGAAATGCTCATTTAAACAGCGCATTATGAACGAATTGCGCATCGCAAAGATTCAAACAAGACTTCGGACCAAACTTGTTCAATACCTGGTTTGCATTAATTGTTGCCATAATAAACATTTATTGGTAGAAATCATACATTGAAACTTCTTTACTACACTACCGGTATAGCGGTTTGGACAGAGGAATGTATAATGGAGGTTGCCTACATAGGATGGGTTGGATACATTGACATAAGCAAATGAAATGAGTAGGCCTAGGCTACCACTTAGATCATTGAAAACAAATCTGTAATACTAGTTATCCCACTGGGCAAAATCTTTCACCGTCATTTCAATGTTAAAAAAAGATGACGTCGAATCAACGTGGAAAACTGATTTGATTTGCAAAGTCATCAAAGTAAGGGTAGACCTACAAGGTACACATACTTTTTTTTCTTGGGCATTGGGTAGCCTATTCTCACTTCTTATCCCACTGATGCCTAGAAAAGTAGTGGAGTGGAGTTATCAATTATGTAGTATAATACAGAAATCATGAACAAAGTAGCCTTCCTACACAATTGCAAAGCACGTGAAATATTGCCAGCCTAGTTTGAACGGAATATTGCAGCAAGCGCAAGCAGCTCTAAACAGTCACATGGATCAGCTCACAGAATGTCAACATCGGTAACCAGTAAAGCCATGTGGATTGGCGAGGCACAACAGCGCAACGCAAACCCCTTTTAATCCTGGAACGCCTGATCGCCGCCAGTAGACAAAAAGCGGTCCAATAACCGCTCTATGCGTTGGGAACATATCACTGAATAATAACGGACTCGCCGTTTCCAGCCCTCCACTTGCAGCAAAACGACATTTTTGTAGCATAAGGGAATGAACGTTTCGACGTTAACGGCTCGGTCTTGTAAAATAGCCTACTGTATTTGATTTATGACAGGATGGTTTCCCTTAGCAGCACCCTGCTTGGATAACGTTACCGCTGTGCTGTTCTGATTCTCCGGATAATGGGTCTCCCATTCCTAACAGAGCTTTCTTGGATTTGAAAGTAAGTATCCACCCACTGATGCGTTTTGCATGATCAAATATGCATTTTCTTGGTTCTTTGATTTGAATTAATTAGTCACATTATCCGTACAAATAATATATGTTTTTATATATAGCTTAGGCTACTCAATGTACAGTAAGGGTAGAGGGCAACTCTCCCATTCATTGTAAAATATTTACAACCAACTTCAATTTTGAAACTTTTTTTTAAACATCTGATAGAATAGGTCTATTGAAAAAAAACGATCAAGTACTGTCACCTTTTAAACTGTACCCAGGTTAGATATAGCCTAACCATACAGCCATAAATTGAAGAGTACTGATTAGGTGAAACCTATACGTGAGGAGTATAACTATCTAGTTAGTGGTATCAGCAGTGCAAAATGGATGAACCTTTCTACTGCCTCATTGCTAGCTTTTCAAGAACCTTGTGTTCTTTGGCTATGGGCAAAACATGTGTATACAAATAGAAATTAGAATGATACAAAAATGGTTTTCAGACATAAATATTTACTGGTATAAAGGTCAGCTGTAACGCTGCATGGTTTAATATCTCTGTAAAACCTCTGACAATATGACCCCCATTAACTCTTAACTGCTCAATGGCACAGTAATGATTAGTAAGCACTGTATTATCTCTAATGTAGCAGGTTATAATGCTGTTCTCTCTGCATGCTGTCCACACAATAGTACATTATGTGGACATCCAAAATGGCACACTATGCCATATATACACTGCTCAAAAGAATAAAGGGAACACTTAAACAACACAATGTAACTCCAAGTCAATCACACTTCTGTGAAATCAAACTGTCCACTTAGGAAGCAACACTGATTGACAATACATTTCACATCCTGTTGTGCAAATGGAATAGACAACAGGTGGAAATTATAGGCAATTAGCAAGACACCCCCAATAAAGGAGTGGTTCTGCAGGTGATAACTACAGACCACTATGCTTCCTGGCTGATGTTTTGGTCACTTTTGAATGCTGACGGTGCTTTCACTCTAGTGGTAGCATTAAACAGAGTCTACAACCCACACAAGTGGCTCAGGTAGTGCAGCTCATCCAGGATGGCACATCAATGTGAGCTGTGGCAAGAAGGTTTGCTGTGTGTCAGCGTAGTGTCCAGAGCATGGAGGCGCTACCAGGAGACAGGACAGTACATCAGGAGACGTGGAGGAGGCCGTAGGAGGGCAACAACCCAGCAGCAGGACCGCTACCTCCGCCTTTGTGCAAGGAGGAGCAGGAGGAGCACTGCCAGAGCCCTGCAAAATGACCTCCAGCAGGCCACAAATGTGCATGTGTCTGCTCAAACGGTCAGAAACAGACTCCATGAGGGTGGTATAAGGGCCCGATGTCCACAAATTTGATTTCCATTGATCATTTTTGTGTGATTTTGTTGTCAGCACATTCAACTATGTAAAGAAAAGTATTTAATAAGAATATTTCATTCATTCAGATCTAGGATGTGTTATTTTAGTGTTCCCTTTATTTTTTTGAGCAGTGTATATTTAAAGGTTTCTCTTTATTTTTACTGAAAATAGTGAAAACATCAAAACGATAAAATAGCACATATGGAATCAAAGTGTTAAACTGTCACGCCCTGACCTTAGAGATCCTTTTTATGTCTCTATTTTGGTTTGTTCAGGGCGTGAGTTGGGGTGGGCAGTCTATGTTTTGTGTTCTATGTTTTCTATTTATGTGTGTTTGGCCAGGTGTGGTTCTCAATCAGAGGCAGCTGTCTATCATTGTCTCTGATTGAGAACCATACTTAGGTAGCCTTTTCCCACCTGTGTTTTGTGGGTAGTTGTTTTCCGTATCAGTGTTTGCACATTATGTGTTTGCACCTTTCGTTTAAGTTATTATCTTGTTATTTTTGTATTTAGTGTTCAGTTCAATAAATAATATGAACACTTACCACGCTGCACCTTGGTCCACACCTTCTTCATACGACGACCGTTACATAAACAAATCAAAATGTTCAAAATGTTCTATTTGAGATTCTTCAAAGTAGCCACCCTTTGCCTTGATGACAGCTTTGCACAGTCGTGGCATTCTCTCAACCAGCTTCATGAGGTAGACACCTGGAATGCATTTCAATTAACATTTGTGTCTTGCGAAAAGTTAATTTGTGGAATTCCTTTCCTTCTTAATGTGTTTGAGCCAATCAGTTGTTTTGTGACAAGGGAGGGGTGGTATACAGATGAAAGCCCTATTTGGTAAAAGACCAAGTCCATATTATGGCAAGAAGAGCTCAAATGAGCAAAGAGAAAAGACAGTTCATCATTACTTTAAGACGTGAAGGTCAGTCAATGTAGAACATTTCAAGAACTTTGAAAGTTTCTTCAATTGTTCAAAGTAGCCAACCTTTGCCTTGATTACAGCTTTGTATGTGGAGTTCCCACATATGCTGAGCACTTGTTGGCTGCTTTTCCTTCACTCTGCGGTCCAACTCATCCCAAACCATCTCAATTGGGTTGAAGTCAGTTGATTGTGGAGGCCAGGTCATCTGATGCAGCACTCCATCACTCTCCTTCTTAGTCAAATAGCCCTTACACAGCCTGGAGGTGTGTTTTGGGACATTTTGGGACAAATTATAGTCCCATTAAGCACAAATCAGATGGGATGGCATATCAATCCAGAATGCTGTGATAGCCATGCTGGTTAAGTGTGCCTTTAATTGTTCTCAACTTGCCTACCTGGTTAAATAAAGGTTAAATAAAAAAAATATAAAAAATCCTTCTAAATTAATCACTGACTGTGTCACCAACAAAGCACCCCCACACCTCCTCCTCCATGCTTCATGGTGGGAACCACACATGTGGAGATCATCCATTCACCTACTCTGTGTCTCACAAAGACACTGCAGCTGGAACCAAAAATCAGACTCATCAGACCAAAGGTCAGATTTCCACAGGTCTAATGTCCATTTCTCGTGTTTCGTGGCCCAAGCAAATCTCTTATTATTATTGGTGTCCTTTAGTAGTGGTTTCTTTGCAGCAATTCAACCATGAAGGCCTGATTCACCCAGTCTTCTCTGAACAGTTGATGTTGAGACGTGTCTGTTGAACTCTGTGAAGCATTTATTTGGGTGCAGTTATTTGCCAATTTCTGAGACTGGTAACTCTAATGAACTTATCCTCTGCAGCAGAGTTAACTCTGGGTCTTCCTTTCCTGTGGCGGTCCTCATGATAGCCAGTTTCATCATAGCGCTTGAGGGTTTTTGCGACTACACTTGAATAAACTTTCAGTTTTTGAAATTTTCCACATTGACTGACCTTCATGTCTTAAAGTAATGATGGACTGTTGTTTCTCTTTGCTTATTTGAGCTGTTCTTGCCATAATATGGACTTGTTCTTTTACCAAATAGGACTATCTTCTGTATACCCCCCTACCTTGTCACAACACAACTGTTTCGCATTAAGATCAAAATAAATTCCGCGAATGTACAAGGCACACTTGTTAATTGAAATGCACCTCATGAAGATATATAAAATATGTCTGGATTTGTTTAGCACTTTTCTGGTTACTACATGATGGATGTGTTATTTCATAGTTTTGATGTCTTCACTATTATTCTACAATGTAGAAAATAGTACAAATAAAGAAAAACCCTTGAATGAGTAGGTGTGTCCAAACTTCTGACTGGTTCTGTATATATGGAATGTATATACGATGCCATTTCGATTCCCCCTATATGCTGCCATTATAAACCTCTATGTCTTACTGTAATTAAAACCCAGGGTGGTTATTATATGTTTTATAAATTAGCTTTAAATTGCATGTGAGTTATTGTGTTTCCCATTCCCTACAGAGTAAAAACTAAGGTCCTTTATGTACACTAATGATAGGGTTTCAGTTAGAAAGGTTATCTTTTAATTCAATCCCCTCAACCAGCATTAGAAGTAATAAGCAATAGAACGTTGTTGCCAGCTCACAATATACTGTATATTGCTCTCCGTCTGTGATGATTGGCTGCGGCGTGACCTTGGGGAATCAGTGTGTGCTCAGAGATGGAAGTGGAGGCCAGGTGTCATTTCATGTTGAGGAGTAGTACAGCTAGGCTGTACACTGTAATTACAGTAGGCCCTATATAACTGGTGGTACAAAATAATTTTGAATTTTGCTGATGTTGGAGAAACTTAGTACAATAACCCTCAGTAACTCTCAACCACTCATGTGGCTCAGGTGATAGAGCTTGGGGCTTGCAACGCCAGGGTTGTGGGTTTGTTTCCCATTGCAGACGAGTATGAAACATTTATGCACTGGATAAGAGTGTCTGCTAAATGACTTAAATGGCAAATGTAACCAGATAAAAACAGGCCATCTCAGTAGAGCCAACTTGTCTGATGATAGATCTACAGTAGTTGCCATACAGTTAGACACAAAGCTATAATTACACATTTAAGTACTGGTCTAAAATAATTTTACAAGATTCTATCATGTATTCCCTTGATAAAACAACTATGTTCCGAGGCTGCTTAGAAAGAATGACTACTCAGGAGTCTACTGTAGGATAAACCAGACACAGTACAGTAGTCATAAATCACACTGTAATCTAGTCAGTACAGTACTCATGGTAAGAAAAGTACTATAGTCATAAATCACACTGTAATCTAAATCTAATCAAATGTATTTATATAGCCCTTCTTACATCAGCTGATATCTCAAAGTGCTGTACAGAAACCCAGTATAAAACCCCAAACAGCAAGCAATGCAGGTGTAGAAGCACTAGAAGCAATCTAGTCAGTACTCTAGTCATAAGAGACAACTCTTGTGGTCCATGCAGCTCAGCATCCTACACTGTGGAGATGCCATTCTATTAAGCACAGAGCCTGTCAGAGCCTTTTCTGCACATCATTCTTTTATACTGTAATTGCACGGTCTGGTCTGGCCACCAACCCTGTTGCACAGGAGATGGGAAAAGAGAGAGCACCATCCTGTGAACAGTCAGACCTCAAAGCTGTGGTTCCTGGCTGCTGTTATCTGAAGTGGTTATAGACAGCTTGTGAGGTGGTATATTTCACTAGTAACCAGAGCCTGCATCCCAAATGGCACCCTATTTCCTATATAGGAATATATACTGAACAAAAATAAACACAACATGCAACAATTTCAACAATTTTACTGAGATACAGTTCATATAAGGAAATCAGTCAATTTAAATCAATTCATTAGGCCCTAATCTATGGATTTCACATGACTGGGCAGGGGTGCAGCAATGGGTGGGCCTGGGAGGGCATAGGACCACCCATTTGGGAGCTAGGCCCACCCATGGGGGAGCCAGGCCCAGACAATCAGAATGAGTTTTCCCCCACAAAAGTGCTTAATTACAGACAGAAATACTCCTCATGCTGTTTAATCAGCTTCTTGATATGTCACACCTGTCAAGTGGATATTCACTAACAGGGATGTAAGTAAATCTGTGCACAAAATTTGCGAGAAATAAGCTTTTTGCGTGTATGGAACATTTCAGGGATATTTTATTTCAGCTCATAAAACATGCGACCAACATTGAACATGTTGCGTTTATATTTTTGTTCAGTATATATTCCATGAAGTCGCCAAGGCAGAGAGCTCCTTTCCATTTTGTAAATATTTAAAAAATAAAATTGTATCTTTTACCAAATGTTTTGAATAGCTAAATGTGTATGGATTACATTTATTTGTTTCCTGCCTGTGAATTAATTGCAAATCAGCTCTCTCAAGATACTGTAACTAGCTAACGATGCTAGCTAGCTAGTGTATTTTTGATTTGAATACACCAGCCTATTTTTGTTGTTTCTACGGTCTCCTGGCACAATGAGGAGGACTACTATGCATGGAGAGCTGACAGTGGCGATCATCATCATTCTGAGTGAGTGGAGAGCTCAAAAACCAATTTAATCTCTTTCTTCAAGACCAAAGAGAGTCAAGGCAACAGAGAAGTTGCAGTCAGGCAGCAGGGACGGTGTGAGGTGCCGGTAAGACGCCAGGAATAGAGAGTGAACTGTGCTGCCTGCCTCTGGAGGACATGCTCATGTCCCCCTGTTGACCACTTCCTCCCTTTGCTCAAGCCATGTCACTCCATCTTTTGTGGGCTTGAATCTAAATCGTAGCCCAGACCTAACTGTGTCATCCATTTTATTGGATTGTTGTTTGTTTTGCTTTTTCAAGCGCTTTGAGACTATTTCTGTAATGAAAAGCACAATAGAAGTTGAATAAATTGTTTTATTATTATAATATTTAAATTGTATATTTTTTATTTCACCTTTATTTAAAGGCCAGTTGAGAACAAGTTCCCATTTACAACTGCGACCTGGCCAAGATAAAGCAAAGCAGTGCGACACAAACAAGAACACAGTTACACATGGAATAAACAAACGTACAGTCAATAACACAATAGAAAAATCTATATACAGTGTGTGCAAATGAGGTAAGATTAGGGAGGTAAGGCAATAAATAGGCCGTAGTGGCGAAGTAATTACCATTTAGCAATTAAACACTGGAGTGATAGATGTGCAGAAGATGAATGTGCAAGTACAGATACTGCGGTGCAAAGGAGCAAAAAAAATAAAAACAATATGGGGATGAGGTAGTTGGATGGGCTATTTACAGATGGGCTATGTACAGGTGCAATGATCTGTGAGCTGCTCTGACAGCTGGTGTTTAAAGTTAGTGAGGGAGATATGAGTCTCCAGCTTCAGTGATTTTTGCAATTCGTTCCAGTCATTGGCAGCCGAGAACTGGAAGGAAAGGAGGCATTGGCTTTGGGGGTGACCAGTGAGATATACCTGCTGGAGCGCGTGCTACGGGTGTGTGCTGCTATGGTGACCAGTGAGCTGAGATAAGGCTGGGCTTTACCAAGCAAAGACTTATAGATGACCTGGAGCCAGTGGGTTTGGTGACGAATATGAAGCGAGGGTCAGCCAACGAGAGCATACAGGTCGCAGTGGTGGGTAGTATATGGGGCTTTGTTGACAAAACGGATGGCACTGTGATAGACTGCATCAAATTTGCTGAGTAGAGTGTTGGAGGTTATCTTGTAAATTACATCGCCGAAGTCAAGGATCGGTAGGATAGTCAGTTTTATGAGGGTATGTTTGGCAGCATGAGTGAAGGATGCTTTGATTTAATTTTGGATTGGAGATGCCTAATGTGAGTCTGGAAGGAGAGTTTACGGGTTTGCGGGTAGCGATCGGTTGAAGAGCATGCATTTAGTTTTACTTGCATTTAAGAGCAGTTGGAGGCAAAGGAAGGAGAGTTGTATGGCATTGAAACTCGTCTGGAGGTTAGTTAACACAGTGTCCAAAGAAGGGCCAGAAGTATACAGAATGGTGTCGTCTGCGTAGAGGTGGATCAGAGAATCACCAGGAGCAAGAGCGACATCATTGATGTATACAGAGAAAAGAGTCGTCCCAAGAATTTAACCCTGTGGCACCCCCATAAAGACTGCCAGAAGTCTGGACAACAGGCCCTCTGATTTGACACACTGAACTCTGTCTGAGAAGTAGTTGTTGAACCAGGTGAGGCAGTCATTTGAGAAACCAAGGCTGTTGAGTCTGCCGATAAGAATGTGGTGATTGACAGAGTCGAAAGCCTTGGCCAGGTCGATGAATACAGCTGCACAGTATTGTCTTTTATCGATGGCGGTTATGCTATCATTTATGACCTTGAGCGTGGCTGAGGTGCACCCATGACAAGCTCGGGAATCAGATTGCATAGCGGAGAAGGTACAATGGGATTCGAAATGGTCTGTGATCTCTTTGTTAAATTGGCTTTCAAAGAGTTAGAAAGGTAGGGTAGGATAGATATAGGTCTGTAACATTTTGGGTCTAGAGTGTCTCCCCTTTGGGGATCTCAGACAATACGATAGAGAGGTTGAACAGGCTAGTAATAGGGGTTGCAACAATTGCGGTGGATCATTTTAGAAAGAGAGGGTCCAGATTGTCTATCCCAGCTGATTTGTAGGGGCCCAGATTTTGCAGCTCTTTCAGAACATCAGCTATCTGGATTTGGGTGAAGGAGAAATGGGGAGGCTTGGGCGAGTTGCTATGGGGGGTGCAGGGCTATTGACCGGGGTAGGGGTAGCCAGGTGGAAAGCTTATTGAAAAAATGCTTATTGAAATTCTCAATTATTGGGGATTTATCGTGGTGACAGTGTTTCCTAGCCTCAGTGCAGTGGGCAGCTGGGAGGAGGTGCTCTTATTCTCCATGGACTTTACAGTGTCCCAGAACCTTTTGGAGTTTGTGCTACAAGATTCAAATTTCTGTTTGAAAAAGCTAGCCTATGCTTTCCGAACTGCCTGTGTATATTGGTTCCTAACTTCCCTAAAAAGGTGCATATCGTGGGGGCTATTCGATGCTAATGCAGTTCGCCACAATATGTTTTTGTGCTGGTCAAGGGCAGTCATTTCTGGAGTGAACCAAGGGCTATATCTCTATTCCTGTTTCACATTTTTTTGAAAGGGGCATGCTTATTTAAGATGGTGAGGAAAGCACTTTTAAAGAATAACCAAGCATCGTCTACTGACGGAATGAGGTCAATATCCTTCCAGGGTACCCGGGCCAGGTCGTATAGAAAGGCCTGCTCGCTGAAGTTTTTTTGGGAGCTTTTGACAGGGATGAGTGTGGTTGTTTGACCGCAGACCCATTATAGATGCAAAGTGATCTCTGAGATCCTGGTTGAAGGCAGCAGAAGTCTATTTAGAGGGCAGGTTGGTCAGGATGGTATTTATGATGGTGCCCGGGTTTACGGATTTTGGGTTGTACCTGGTAGGTTCATTGATCAATTGTGTGAGATTGAGGGCATCTAGCTTAGATTGTAGGAGGGCCGGGGTGTTAAGCATGTCCCAGTTTAGGTCACCTAACAGTACAAGCTCTGAAGATAGATGGGGGGCAATCAATTCACATATGGTGTCCAGGGCACAGCTGGGGGCTGAATGTGGTCTATAACAAGCAGCAACAGGGGGAGACTTGTTTCTGGAAAGGTGGATTTTTAAAAGTAGAAGCTGAATTGTTTGGGCACAGACCTGGATAGTTTGACAGAACTCTGCAGGCTATCTCTGCAGTAGATTGCAACTCCGCCCCCTTTGGCAGTTCTATCTTGTCGGAAAATGTTACAATTAGGAATGGAAGTTTCAGGACTTTTGGTGGTCTTCCTAAGCCAGGATTCAGACATGGCTAGGATATCCGGGTTGGCAGAGTGTGCTAAAGCAGTGAATAAAACAAACTTAGGGATGAGGCATCTAATGTTAACATTCATGAAACCAAGGCTTTTACGGTTACAGAAGTCAACAAATGAGAGCGCCTGGGGAATGGGAGTGGAGCTAGGTGCTGCAGGGCCTGGATTAACCTCTACATCACCAGAGGAACAGAGAATGAGTAGAATAAGGGTACGTCTAAAGGCAATAAGAACTGGTCGTCTAGTGCGTTCGGAAGAGAGAGTAAAAGGAGCAGGTTTCTGGGTGAGGAAGAAGAGATTCAAGGCATGATGTACAGACAAGGGTATTGTAGGATGTGAATACAGTGGAGGTAAACCTAGGCATTGAGAGACGTTACGTCTTCAGAGACACCATTTAAACCAGATGAGGTAATATACAGTTGAAGTCGGAAGTTTACATAATTCCTAAATTTACAAAATTCACCCAACTTATTGTGGGAAGCTTGTGGAAGGCTACCCAAAACTTTTGACCCAAGTTAAACAATTATAAGACAATGCTACCAAATACTAATTGAGTGTATGTAAACTTCTGACCTACTGGGAATGTGATGAAAGAAATAAAATATGAAAGAAATCATTCTCTCTACTATTATTCTGACATTTCACATTCTTAAAATAAAGTGGTGATCCTCTAACTGACCTATTTACTTGGATTAAATGTCAGGAATTGTGAAAAACTGAGTTTATATGTATTTGGCTAAGGTGTATGTAAACTATATATATATATATATATATATATATATATATATACATATATATATATATATAGGCCCATAGGGCTCTGGTGAAAAGCAGTTCACAATGTGTAGGATCTTAATTTCATCACCCAGTTACAGGAGAACTTTCCTTCAATGCAGAAAATTAAAAAGTGTATTGTATTTGAACTTTAAAAAGGTTTCTGAAGTTTATAATTTCCACTTTGAAATTTCAGACGTAAATTTTTGTTTATGAAAAATGTATCAACCACTACAAAACGGTCTATTCATTGTAATCCACGTAATAATTAACATTTCCTGTTTCTGCAGGATTATTTTCCTGCTGTAGCAAATTGGCTCAAATTAAGAACCGACATCTCTAGGGAAAAGGATGCCATTTGGGACGTAACCAGAGTCTCCGCCCAGACAGCATAACCAGAGTTGTCTCCGTTTTAACCAGTCAGAGCAGTCACAGACACTACTTTCCCTCCATAGAGTTTCTCTCAAGAAGAATTCTCTCCGGGCTTTTTAATTTTTTTATTTACAGTCTTGGCTCTGTGCCAAACTTATCTTTAAAGCACAGCATCCTACGTGACAAACTCCACATACATCCTACGTGACAAACTCCACATACCAGTCCACCGCTTTCTACTGCTGGCTGAGGTCATGAAAACAACAACATTTGAACGTGTCATTGTCATCTATCGCAGACGTCATGGTATGACACAGCAATTGTATTTTGTCTCCTTTTGGAATTTATTTAGCAAGCGGTTATAATTTGCAGTTATGTTGAGAGAATCGCCAAATGTCTGTTTTCCTTGGCACTAGTTTTACCAGTTTAATCAAAGTGAACCACGTCTCTCAATTAAGACTTAATATTACATAACACCCAGCTGTCTAAGGAGAGAACGTGTTTAAAAGGCTTTCTACAGCTGCTCTGTTTCAGGAGGGATTGATGCATTATGTAGAACCGTAGATACCACCAGATGTTGTATCCTTTTGTACATCAAATTTTATAGATAGTTGCGAGAAATTAGATATAAAGGATGTTTTTTTCCTCTCGTTTTGGTGGACTGATTTTCTGTCCTTGACTTGTATGGCGCTGTTATGTGTCCCAAATGGCACCCTATTCCCTTTATGATGCACTACTTTTGAAAAGAGCCCTAAGGGCCCTGGTCAAAAGTAGTAGACTGGGGTGCCGTTTGGGACGCAGTAGGGCGGAATCATTCTTTAGTCATTACTCCCATGTGTGTCGTCAGTCATGTGAATAGGCCACAGCTTACATAAAGCTTCTTCCTAAACCTTTTATTCCTATATAAGGTCATGTTGACAAGGTCACGCAGACCCGGACCTGTTAGATAAATCTGTTAGATAAAATGAAATACATTTATACTTCCTATTGTAGACTGACTCCGTTTAATAGAACACATGTTAAATGGCAAACCAACTACTGTTCTCCCTCTCCCACAGCCTATCCACACGGACTCTATGCCCATCCACAGGTCTCCACCTACTCAGACACAACCTACGCTTCTGATTATTGATTAGATGCATTATTCCATTACACTGCTGTCCATTGATAATTGATTACCATTACCATTAATGTTTTATCTATTTATCCTGCTACTGGTCACTATTTCTCCTGTTTACATGTACACTGAGCGTACCAAATATTAGCAACAACTTCCTAATATTGAGTTGCACCCCTTTTGCCCTCAGAACAGCCTCAGCTCCTCGGGGCAGGAACTCTACAAGGTGTCGAAACTGTTCCACAGGGATGCTGGCCAATGTTGACTCCAATGCTTCCCATGGTTGTGTCAAGTTGGCTGGATGTCGTTTGGGTAGTGGACCATTCTTGATACAAACTGTTGAGTTTGAAAAATTCAGCAGCGTTGCAGTTCTTGACACACTAAAACCGGTACGCCTGTCACCTACTACCATACTCCGTTCAAAGGCACTTAAATATTTCGTCTTTCCCATTCACCCTCTGAATGGCACATATACACAATACATGTCTCAAGGCTTAAAAATCCTTCTTTAACGGTTCTCCTCCCCTTCATCTACACTGATTGAAGTGGATTTAACAAGTGACATCAATAAGGGACCATAGCTTTCACCTGGATTCATCTGGTCAGTCTAAGTCATGGAAAGAGCAGGTGTTCCTAATGTTTTGTACACTCAGTGTATATCCTACTACCAGTCATGTTGTATGTATAAAACCCCTTGAACCACTCCAGTAACCCTGCACATTAAATAAGGTACTGGTACTAACCTGTATGTACGTGTATTTTCGTGTTTCTTTAACTCTCATCTTGTGTGTCATTTTATTTTTATTATCTATATTATTATTATTATTATCACTGCCTTGTAAGGAAAGAGCTCTCAAGGTAATAATTTATCTGTATTGTTTTACACCTGTTGTATCCTGTCCAAGTGGCGAATAAACTTTGAAACTTGAAACTATGTCCTAGTGCTCCCAACTGTGTCCGTCTTCCACCTCTCTGTCCTGTTTTCTGTTGGTAGGTTTGTTAGAAAAAGGCTAATTGTCATGCCTCAGAGGTGTGGTGTTAATTAGGAGTTCTCTCTCAGATCTCAGCTCTTCATAATGGTCACAACATTCATTTTGTTTTGTGAGACTAGTTCAACTCAAATGGCTGGTACGTGTTATGTGTTGGTGACACCCATCAGAATAATGTATGTATTATATCAGAGTCTCTAAGCAACAAGAATGGCATCCATCTGATCTGAATATTGGGTGTGATATATGCTGCAGGTTACAAGCATAACCTGTCTGTTTGTGTTTGGAAGGTCTGCCATTGTTTGGTTTTGTCTTGAATAAAAGAGAGCGAATGTTGAAGGATATGGTATAATGACAATGTGGAGTCGTCGTCTTTGTTCTCTATGACAATGAATGTTTGTCTTTTCACCCCAAAAACTCAGTAGGGAGCTTTGTGTCTGGGTCTGAATCCATAGGCCTCTAAAGGTCTTGGTCAAGTAGTGCACTAAAGGAATAGTGTACCATTTTAGGACAGAAACCTAATAATTTCTCATCTCTTTTGCCTTTGTTCATTCGTCTTACTGTATAAATCATACCTGACTAACTGAAGCTTTAGGTTTGAAAAAGTAGAAATAGTCAAGTAGTTTAGTTTAACTGTTGTGTAGTTTTAGTTTTACACTAGAACCAGATTATGATTGATAATATGTATTTGGCAGAGCCACCTTTCTAAATATCTAATGACTATTGGGGGGTGAAGGATTTCAGAAGTCAGACTAAGGAAGCTGAAGGTGGAATCCCTATGGGTGCAATAGGGGAAATGGCACCCTATTACCTATATAGAGCACTACTTTGATTAGAGCCCTAACAAAAGTAGTGCACTATATAGAAAATCAAGTTTGTAAAGGAAGCAACCTAGGAGAGCAGTGGGTTCACTACTGGGAGAAGAAAATGCTGCTAAGCACAACATGTTACTGTATTGCCTTGCCATAGAGGGGAGGTTGCTGTTTTCATGACTTGCCTTAGAACATTCCCAAGATGTATTTTGCAACATTACAAACCAATTAGATGGACACCAAATGCTGTAACAACAGTCTTTGGTATGACTCGGCCAAGGATCGAACTCCCAATCCCAGAGCAGATACTCTAACAATAAGGCCACTGAGTTGGTAGATGATATGTCACATCCAATATAATACGGGGGGAAATGTTTTAGGGAGGTAGGAATGTATAGATCCATGTAAAGTATACATAATGTTAGCAACAGCATAACATACACTAAAAAAAAAACTAAAAAAAACAATTGGTCTTCAAAATAAATAAGGACACTGTATTAAGTCATGCTAAAACAAAACACAAAGGTAAATTTAAAAAAATGTAACTATCGAATACAGGCAATTTACTGCAGAGTAGAGGGAAATTGCAGGCTCTTCATAATTGAAGAAAAGCTTCCACATTTGGTAGAATTTCCTATATAGTACATTGTTATTATCAGTTACTCATCGTGTACAGTCATGGTTTCACGTCCTGATTAAGACACATCCTTTGAGTTTATATCAGGGGACAAACTATGACTTCATACTAACGTCATGGAATACTATCGTGCTAAACTCCCACAAACATTACAGTACATACCTACGGTTTTGCAACCCTCGGGTAGAATTCAATCAGAATGTTCTGTCACTCAGAACCCTTTCTTGCTCAAGGTGTTACCTAAACACCTGTTATTAAGCAAGGAATGTTGCTGTACTTGTTCCTTCTTCGTTGTATGGTAGCCTATCCATTGTGAACAGCCAACCAAAAACAAATAAAGCAAAACCTCACGCCATTCTCCCATGTGATATGCTTTTGTGTGTATATGTACTGACGTGCATGTGTAACTGATAAAAGCACACACACCACATGTTACTTTTTTTAACGTATGTAAAATCGCAAAGTATGTTGTCTAGTGTCGTTTTCGTTATGTATCGGACCCCAGTAAGACTAACTGTCCCCAATGGGAATCTTAACAAAATCATAGCAAAACCATTATTCGACATGATATTTGTATTGACAGCTATGTGGCTGTAATTACGATACCAATCATTATGAAAGCGTTACACCAGTTTTTCCAACCCCGGGCCTCGAGTACCCCTAACAGTACACCGTTCGTGGTAGCCATTGACAAACACACCTCATTCAACTCATTGAGGGCTTGATGATTAGTTGATTAGTTGACAAGTTGAACCAGTTGTGTTTGAACCAGTTGTCCAGGGTTACAATACAAAAATATACTGTTGGGTGTATTTGAGGACCAAGAAACACTGTATTGCGCAATGCTCTTGGGTAATTCCCAAACACCGGCCATTGCAAAGTGTTCCCAATTATTATTTGTACAAATGTTTTATTTTTTTTTACATGTGTTCAAATTTTGCCCAATAGGTCATGGCGTTAGAGTCAGAGTCGTCACATGAATGTCACTATAAACACGTCATAGGGGTGGCGGCCCGAGTTGATGTCATTCTTAAACTCTAATTCTGCTCTCGCACATCGATTACTCGCTCATTATGCAGTTCCTCTAAACACCTGCTGTGCTGTTGGACTCAAGCTGCATATTTCAACGGGCGTTTAAAAAACCACTTGAACCAGGTCAGTAAATGTGTATATCTGTCAGAGCTGTATTAGCCCTGGTGTGACCTGAGAGTGAGACAGCCAGAAACACTTTTTTTTCTTAAAATCGTTTTTGACAGGTTTGTATTTGTATGGAGCACAATACCACTGAGGAGTTTACAACGTCTACATTTTAGTCATTTAGCAGACGAGAGCGATTTACAGTTAGCGTAACACATTAGAAAGTCTCTCACCCTATCACAATATTGTACAATTTAGTTGCTGTATGTGCGGATGCTGGGGCATGCTGAGGAAGGGGATTTGTGCGGGCGGGTCACTCCAGGAGTGCGTTGTCTGTGTTCATCCAAACAAAAATACAGCTAGATTATTTCATGAGAAATCAGTGTCCTAGACTGTTAACGCTAGTCAACAAACTACGTGCGAGTTTCGGTTGCCTTACAGGTTCGTTACAATAGTTCGGCGGGACAACCACTTATCTCAGTATGTATGTATGTGTGTGTGTGTGTCAGAGCTTGGGGGGGGTAAAAAGTCAAGCGTAGTTCACAACAACATTTACGAAAGGAGCGCTCATGTGGCACATGGTGGTTCTACCTTCCACCAGCCAAGTTTTGCCAACACCGAGCATACTCCCCCTTTCTGGGAAAGAACCTCATGACACTTCAAATTAACTTCTAATTTTGAGTTGCGAACAAATGTAAATTCAACATGAATTGCTCTAACCCGTGACATTATGTTGACCTGTGGTTTAATTCTGGTTAAAGTAAAAAATAAACGGTGTACATTGACGGTTAACGCCAGTCTGATGAGAATAACGTATATTTTTAACCAGTAGGATAACTGTTTACTACCGCTCTCTAAAATGAGAAGTGTTCTCTAGTCCGCTCCCAAAAATAAATCGGAAACATCCATGTTATCTTGTGTCCAAGGCTGAGTGCGTCTCCATTATAGTCCATTAATTTTGACCAGGGCCCATAGTAGTGCTTCCACATTTGCATTTTTTTGTTGATATCTGTACTTTACTATTTATATTTGTACAACTTTTTCTTCACTACATTCCTGAAGAAAAATAATGTACTTTCTACTCCATACATTTTCCCTGACAACCAAAAGTACTCCTTACATTTTCAATGCTTTGCAGGACAGGAAAATTGTCAAATTCTCACATCCCTGGTCTTCCCTACTGCCTCTGATCTGGCGGACTCACTAAACACATATGCTTTGTTCGTAAATTATGTTGGAGTGTGCCCCTGGCTGAAAAACAACAAAATAATGAAGCCTGGTTTGCATAATATAAGGAATTTTAAATCATTTATACTTTTGGCACTTAATTTTAAGTATCAAAAGTAAATGTTAATATACTTAAGTAAATGTAAAACCAAATACTTTAACTCAAGTAGTATTTTACTGGGGGATTTTCACTTTTACTTGAGTCATTTTCTATTAAGGTATCTTTACTTTTATTCAAGTATGACCTTTTTTATTTTTCTAGCTAGAATGTCCTTTACAGTACAGATGTGCTGTCAAACAAGTAATACAAATCAAAATGTGATTCAAGAACTCAACTCTGCAGAAGTTTGAGAGATGAACTTGCTCACAGGAAGCAGGAAAGGAATAAGCAATCTCTCGGAACACAACTTATCTGTTGCACCATCTTGTAAAGTTGATGACTTGTATAAACCTGAGATTAGAAAATAACCTGTAACTCCTTAGCCGTCATACTTTTCCTCCCTCTCTCTCCTGCTCGCTCGCTCTCCCTTATTTCTTTATTTTCTTCACTTGCAACCCCCCCCCCCCCCCCCCTCCCTTCCTTCCCCTGTTGTACCATACAGCCTGTTCAGTCTGTCATCTACAGTACTTGGCCTTATGTCTCCAAGGGCTCCCTGAGTTTAATACACCACCTCTTACATTAGTGTGCATTAACCCCACCACACATACACACACACACTTGCATACACACACCACACACTTTCTCTCTCACTCAAACACACACACACCTGTCAAATTGCCTTCCCAAAATGACAACCTACCACATGTTCCAAATACACATCTAATGGAAGTTCAAATGCGAAGTCACACATTTTAGATGTTGAATTATACCTATATGTCTTACAAAGACTTATGACTCCGAGTAGCAGTAGCACGATAGGCCCACCGTTTACACCTTACAGGTGATGTGGATATGTGCCACGGCCGACAGTTCAGATGTGATTATGAGAGGGTGATGTTTTTCTCAGATTAACCCGTCCACAGAACGATTACGATCCCTCCCACACAGCCTCAGACATTCCTCCATTCCATTATCTTCTTCATCTCTCCCAGACACCCTTCACAACCCCTGCTCCTCTGTCTCCCTGCAGGGCAGACCCAGGGTTTCCTGGTAGATTCCTAGTTTTAAAAATAAAATAATATTACAAATAAAATATTTAAACACCCCCCAGCCTCTGGTCTGTGTCCCTTTGTATTGGAGATCTGCACTAAATTGGCATGACACAGATTTGTAATGATCAAAAATGGGAAGTTAGTATGTTTTTCTGCTAACCCCTTATTTGATCAACTCTGCCTAAATTTTGCCGAGAGATTTCTGTGTGGAATGTGGCTATAGACTTGCCTTGGCTGAATGTGAACAATCCTGTGACATGTTAACAGTAAACCCAGCCTGCTGCATAGTGGAGCTCTGTCCTTTTATGTGGAAGTAGATCCCAGGAGGTCTTCCTGCTTCTGTTTTTTAGTACAAAGCTAGAGTTGGTTCTGGGAATACTTAAAGTTGAATGCTGTTGAAGGGCCTTTTTTTGTTTTAGCACATATGATCGTTAATTTACCCAGCAGTGTGTATTTGTTTTAAATGTCTCGTTTGCCTTCTAGGTGGATGATTGACTGTACAGGCAGTGAATGCTAGACGCACCTGTCACTGATCTCACGCTGTCAACAGCAGAAGAGCAGATAGATTTAGTTAAGTTGACAGGACCATCCTGGATTGTGTACCACAGTGGAATTACCATACTATTGGTCAGCAGACAAATAATGGACATGTACAAGGATTCCTCATCTATGGATTTCAATGGAGTGATTTTTTTTGTCTGACCAAAACATTTTCTATAGAAGGCCAAGGCTTTCCCTACAAAATATAAGAAGCTAGTATTCTGGTCACATTTTTACTGAGATGTTGTTTTCCAACGGCTTGAAGTGGAGCCTGTAATTGTGATGAAGACACGGCCTGTTTCTGTTCATCAGAGGAACCCAGTGTTCATCCTGTTATAGCCAAGAAATCTCCAGGGGAGGAATTATTCTCAGACATCCCTTGGAAATCTGAATTTTCAATAAGGGGCTTCTTTGTTTTTCCCTTACCTCCGCTTCCCTGAAAATTTCATTTTTGTCTACCACTACACCATGTATCTATCGATGCAGAAGAACTTCAGGGCATTTACTGTGTTAGCCTTTATTGTAACTTTCACCATGTTCCTCTTCGGTTTCACGTTGAGAGATCCCTCTCTGTACTTCTTCAAATATGCCATACGCAAGTCGGACATCTTCTTCTCTAATGGCCAGTGTGGCTGTCAACAGTGTATGACAGAGCTGGAGGACGACCCCTGGTTCACTGAGCGGTTCAACCTGTCAGTCCACCCTCTGCTGTCTAGGAGGAACAGCCTGCTGACTAACGACACATACCGCTGGTGGCAGGTGAGATGTTACTACTGCAAGGGTTAGGATTGAGCATGTGCTAGGGTTAGGGTTGAACTGGGTTGTGGACTTGAAGCTAGGGTTAGGGTTGAACTGGGTTGTGGACATGAATCAAGGGTTAGGTTTAGGGTTAAGGCAAGGGTTAGTTGAACCGGGATGAGGACATAAAGCAAGGGTTAGAGTTTGGGTTAGTCTACCCTCTGACCTGTAGGGACAGTCTGCTGACTGACATGTACATGTGATGGCAGATGAGATGTTCTGAGACTTACAGGTGAGTAATCAGAGGTGAGTTTGGTTCAGTCACATCAGGCAACCCATCCTAATGATAATCAGGACAAGGAAGAAAACAATGTGTCCATGACTACGTTATTAATGATATGCACGTACCAATGCAATTAACTTTGTTTTCTTAACAATGCCATCTGCTAGTCGGCTATGCTTTATTATGAGGTGGCTAAAATTGCACCAGAAAGAACTGAATGAATACCATTCAACACTGCTAGAAATGTCTAGATTCAATAAACAGAGGGAAAAAAACTTCCACTCCCTTTTGCTCAGTCTTTCAGAGACATTCTATTTTTGAACCTAATCTGTCACCATATTGATAGTTATAGGTTAGTTGAAATTAGAGAGTCAGATGAAGCAGTAGATACCGTTTGTATGTGTCTGCGTCCTGTAGCCAAGCAGTTAAGAGTGTTGGGCCAGGGGCTTTCCGGGTAGCGCAGTGGTCTAGGGCACTGCATCACAGTGCTAGCTGTGCCACCAGAGACTCTGGGTTCGTGCCCAGGCTCTGTCGCAGCCGGCCGCGACCGGGAGGTCCGTGGGGCGACGCACAATTGGCCTAGCGACGTCCGGGTTAGGGAGGGTTTGGCCGGTAGGGATATCCTTGTCTCATCGCGCACTAGCGACTCCTGTGGCCGGGAGCAGTGCACACCAACCAGGTCGCCAGGTGCACAGTGGTTCCTCCGACACATTGGTGTGGCTGGCTTCCGGGATGGATGCGCGCTGTGTTAAGAAGCAGTGCGGCTTGGTTGGGTTGTGTTTCGGAGGACGCATGGCTTTCGACCTTCGTCTCTACTGAGCCCGTACGGGAGTTGTAGCGATGAGACAAGATAGTAACTACTAACAATTTCTCCCCACGAAATTGGGGAGAAAAAGGGGTAAAATTCAACAACAACAAAAATTGTTGGGCCAAATCCCAACTAGGTGAAAAATCTGATGTGCTATTGAGCAAGGCACTTGTAAGTTGCTCTGGATAAGAGCATCGGCTACTACAGAGGTAGTTTTGGCTCAATGACTGGAGGTCTATGGGTATCTGCTAGCAGATTTCCAGTCATTGCGCTAGTTATTGCGCTATTGTACGCAGATGTACAAATGGTATCCATGAGTTCATCTGACTCTGGGGAAGTAGATACAGGGCCTCATTACCAAAATCACAAAGTATCCCTTTAATAGGAGTATTTTTTGATGCTGAGAATAGAATGTATATGTTTTTAAGGAACATTCTTAGAACATTCTTTGAACTAATGTTTTGTGGTTTTTATTGAGTTTTCTTGAACATGACCTTAAATAGAATGATGAGGAAATCTGCAGAAAACATTATGCTGAAATCCTGGAATTCCCACAGAAAAATGCTGTTTCTTAACGTTTTCTGATCATTCTGAGAACATGAGTTTAAATAGAACCATGAAGAAACGTTATGGGAAGGTTGTATGCAAAATAACCATAGGACAACCATGCTCTCACCAAGCAACATATGGTTCTCAGAACATTGTGGTAGCTGGGCTGTCTATGCTGTGTGTCTACCTCTTCTGTCTCTGCTGTCCAGAGTGGTTGAAGACACAGCTAAAGGATTGACGGTTTCCGTCTCTCTCCAGCGCTTGCAGGATCACAAGGACCCGGCCAACTTCAGCGAGGTGGTGGAGAAGTTGTTCCAGGTCATCCCTGATAATGATAACCTCTACAAGGACGCGGGGCCTGAGCGCTGTAGGACCTGTGCTGTGGTGGGGAATTCTGGGAACCTCAAGGGCTCCCGCTACGGACCCCTCATCGACTCCAGTGATGTTATCATCAGGTGACTGGGCAAGCTTGTTTTTTTGTTTGAGAAGGGGTCAGCAGGGGTCAGCTAATGAAATGTACTCCTGAGAAAACATTCCTTTAAAACCTTTTATTGCAGTGGGCTAAATTAGGGCCACAGTGACTTTTGGTAGTCTTAAATAAATATATTTTGAAACAAAAGTATATACCTCACACACATCGTTATGAACTTATAAAAGACACCTGTACCATTTTAGATGTAGTTTAAATTTGAAATTGAGTTTGCATACAAATATTATACTTTATATACATCACAGAAGACTGAAATATTACAAAACTGCCATAGAAACACCGGATTTTCTGAAATCCTTATTAATTAACATTCCACCCATGAGGACAAAGAGTGATCTTTTGGTCATTGACTACAGGAAAGGCTACCTGCAGGTGGCAGTTAATAGCCCTTGGTTTTAAACGTGGTGAGACTAGACACACTCTCCAGCACATAGGTGGGGGTATGAACCTTTTCAGTTTATTTACCAACTTCCAACCATTCCCTCCAAGATTTCGCTGGGATTTTTTGTGATATTTGCAGGAAAAAATGCTTGATTTTGCAGAGGCAATTCTGCAATTTTGCATAGCAATGTGCAACGATATTGGCAAACTTGTTGTGGAAAGGCGCTGATGAGGGGAAAAAGTTTGTTTACGTGTGGCTTGATGGAACCACATGCGATAAATGTGCAATGATTGGTCAATTATGAGCTCTCTTTGTATTACAGTGATGCGTCAGTTTTATGCGATGACTGTTTTTTTGCTGAAATAGTGCAGTGAATGGTAAAATTAGCAAGGAATTGTTGATTTTGCTAAACATTTTGATATCACGGAATCCTGGAGGGACTGGCCAATACATTCGAATAAGATTGGGTTTGTTCGAGCAGTGAGGTTCCTTTACCCCCATATCAAACAAAACATAACATGTATAGGCTACAATTAATTGATCTCATCACTTTCATTTGTACCCCATGTAGAATTGCGGCAAAGTTGGTTACTGTTTGTCACTTTTGGTCAAGTTCGTATGGGTTAAGCAAAATAACCCTAATGATTGGTTGACAAATGGTGCATCCCACAATTCAGGTAATGGCTGCATGGTGCAGTTGGTGAGAAGTGACTTGAAAGCAACTTATTTATTAACTGCATGACCTTTGATCACATGGCTTTTGTCAAATTCATGCAGTCAACATGTAAGTCCAGCTTTAGATTTGATTTCTGCACGGTTTCTCAATGAGGAACCAGACCAACTATCAATGTGGAAATGAGGAGGAAAGTCCTTGGCTGAAATGGATTATACTGCTCATCCCACACTCACTTAACACATAAACACATAGAGAGGGAGAGAGATCCTCTCTGCAGAACTAACTAGATTAATTGAACAGGCAGAATCACAGCTTTCCCCTCAATGCACTCACTGTTACTGGGACACATATGAACTGTATGATCATGTGGAGAAGCAGGAATGCCACAGACTGCCACATGATTCATCACCATGTTCACATTCCAAATGAACTACATTTAATTTAGATGCAAATTCAAGTTTTTTTTAACCTCCAGGCATCCCACCCTCAAAACAGCTATGTTGATTAGTATGTGGAAGTAGATTCATTTATATGTTATATTGCAGAAGATACTACCTTAACCGTAACCCTGCATAATGAACATGGCTCCTCCTACCTCTGGCTTTGAGGAGGATGTTGGGAGCTGGACTACACATCACATCATGTACCCAGAGAGCACCATAGATCTGGACAACACCCACCAGTGTTCTGCTCCATATGTTAAATTGCAGAATATACTACCTTAACCGTAACTCTGCTCCTGCAGAATGAACATGGCTCCTACCTCTGGCTTTGAGGAGGATGTTGGGAGCCGGACTACGCATCACGTCATGTACCCAGAGAGCGCTGTAGATCTGGAGAACACCACCATTCTTCTGCTCATCCCCTTCAAGACTCTGGACCTGCAATGGATCACCAGTGCCTTGACCACCGGCTCCATCAAAGAGTGAGTGATCAATAAATATGCTCTGCACGTTCACATAAAGTATGTAAGTGCACCTTAGCAAACCTTCAATAGAAACTGTAGTTGACGCCTGTGGAATTGTCTGCAAAGATGAAAGTATAAACAACGTTCTCATCACTGAGGTCCGGAATCATTTATCCTTCAAGCTGTGTAAACTTTCTGTTGTGACATGACTATCATTAATCTGATGACTGTTATTTATTTTATCAACTGTTTTTAATTGTTACTCAACTAAATTAATCATGTTACAATGAACTCATTTAGGAATATGGAATATGGGGCACCATGCGAAAAGTTGTTTGACGAATTAAACTCTAAACAGTCAATTATTAGCAGTCAATTATTAATCATTACCTAATAGCAGTCTCATTCTGAACATCACATACTCTTTGCTATCTGCAACAACCCTAACTTTATTGATGAATCAGCAATACACAAATTGGCTTAATTATTTATTTTCTAACTAACTAAATAATGAAACAGAATACATACATACCACCCTGCATACCACTGCTGGCTTGCTTCTGAATCTAAGCAGGGTTGGTCCTGGTCAGTCCCTGGATGGGAGACCAGATGCTGCTGGAATTGGTGTTGGAGGGCCAATAGGAGGCACTCTGGTCTAAAAAATAGCCCAATGCCCCAGGGCAATGCCCTGTGAAGGGCCCTGTGCAGGGTGCGGTCTTTCGGATGGGACGTTAAATGGGTGTCCTGACTTTCTGAGGTTATTAAAGATCCCATCACACTTATCGTAAGAGTAGGGGTGTCAACCCCGTGTGTTAACCCCGGTGTCCTGGCTAAATCCCCAATCTGGCCCTCAAACCATCAGGGTCACCTAAAATAATCCCCAGTTTACAATTGGCTCATTCATCCCCCTCCTCTCCCCTGTAACTATTCCCCAGGTCATTGCTGTAAATGAGAACGTGTTCTCAGTCAACTTACCTGGTAAAATTAACGGATAAATAAAAAAATAAAAAAATAGATTATTGATTAGACAATGAAAACAGGTCCCTAGTGGACAAACAAAAGCATCACTGCTTGGTTAAAAAGGGAGGGGTCAATAGAAAGGGAAAGGGAGAGACATAAATTCAACTTATTATTGTTACGTTTGGAACCTACGCTCAAAGGAATAGTAATACTTTGCACATGAACCACCGCTCATTCTGATAGGAAATGCATTATATAAATGTATATATTTATGCGTAGATGTCTTTCTTCAATCGATCCGTTGATCCGTGGATCGATGTAAGGCTCTGGTTGTCCACCAGAGGTCACAATGTCCTTAGTTGTAGAGCTGCTCTGGTAGGAAAGTGTTTGTTAGAATAGATATTTCAGATGTACCAACAGTTGTCTGAGAGGGATTCTTCCTTCCCACCTCGTGTCTTTTAGTCAAAGTTCTAGGACCACTTTTGCATCCACAGCTGCAGACTGTGAATGTTCTGGTCTAGTCTTTATCATCTTCACTCTTGTTGAGGTTGAGAGCTTCAGAGTTTCTAACCATTTCTACGTGTAGACCACGGTCTCACGTCTTTTGGTTTCGTAGTGGTCTCAATGATTGAATATTCAGGGTTCAGCTCCCGTACACTACACGCCAGTATTAACCCGACAATGTACTGGTCTCACCATTTTCAGCCGTGTAGCCACCGCTCCACTCTTTCTGGTGTTGTAGTTTTAACCATTCATGACGTCCGGCTTACACCTTCCGTCTGCTTGGTCTAATGTAAATTTCACTACCAAGGCTTTTATCCTCTGGTAAAAAGGGGACATTCCATCGCGCCAACACAATGTCTGTGCTCACTTGGGCATGGTTACTGACTGGGCACAAGTTTATATGAAAAACTATCTAATTTAGAAGGTCTATCATCACAAAATTATTCTCATATTTAATATATTTTAAACAATATTTAGATGTAAAGTTGATACAGAATACCTACACTTTCAGAGTGACAGTTACTTTGTTATACCATCCTTAATGACATCACAAAATAACAAACAATATGACATAATTATTCTTTAGATCCCCATCGACCATTCTTAGCATTTGGATGTCAGGAATAATGTTCTCCTTTTATTGATGTAAACGTTTTGGTGGAAAAGAGACTGGAACAAAGAGGTTTCAGTCTTCCCATACTAGAGAACCAGAGCGAGAGTTTCTGCAAACTATTTAGGTCCGGCTTTTAAGTCTTAAAACCCCCACTCCTCTCCTGTGTCTTTACTGGCACCTTGAGTATCTGGCATTTGGGGTAAATGCCAGATGGGTTGGTCCATTTTTAGCCAATTTGGCCTGTCTAACTTGGATTTTGTGCGCAACATGATTACGGTCTTGCTAATAATGGGGGCCTCAAGGAAGAACTAAGCCAGTGTGGGGGCCTTAAGGGGAAAGAATGGGCCGGTGTGTTAGAAAAGCCAGGGCTAATTTCTGGTCCCAGAGCAGTCCTGAGTATCTGGGTAGCTTAATAATGTTAAGGGTAAGGCCTCCCGAGTGGCGCAGCGGTCTAAGGCACTGCAGTGCTTGAGGCATCACTACTGATTCGGGTTCAATCGCGGGCTGTGTTGCAGCCGGCCACACCCGGAAACACATGAGGCGACGCACAATTGGCCCAGCTTTGTTAGGGGATGCTTTGGCTGGCCATAATGTCCTTGTCCCATCAGGCTCTAGCTGCTCCCATGGCGGGCCAGGTGCATGCACGCTGACATGGTCGCCAGTTGTATGGTGTTTCCTCTGACACATTGGTGCGGCTGGATACCGGGTTAAGTGAGCAGTGTGTCAAGAAGCAGTGTGGCTTGGCAGGGTTGTGTTTCGGAGGACGCATGGCTCTCGACCTTCGCCTCTCTCGAGTCCGTACAGCGCCGGGACAAGACTGTAACTACCAATTTGGATATCACGGAATTGGGGTACATACATACATACATACATACATACATACAGTTGAAGTCGGAAGTTTATATACATTTAGGTTGGAGTCATTAAAACACATTTTTCAACCACTCCACAAATTTCTTGTTAAAAAAATATAGTTTTGGCAAGTCGGTTAGGACATCTACTTTGTGCATGACAAGTAATTTTTCCAACAATTGTGTACAGACAGATTATTTCACTCATAAATTCACTGTATCACAATTCCAGTGGGTCAGAAGTTGACGTACACTAAGTTGACTGTGCCTTCAACAGCTTGGAAAATTACAGAAAATGTCATGGCTGTAGAAGCTTCTGATACACTAATTGACATAATTTGAGTCAATTGGAGGTGTATCTGTGGATGTATTTCAAGGTCTACCTTCAAACTCCGTGCCTCTTTGCTTGACATCATGGGAAAATCAAAAGAATTCAGCCAAGACTTTAGAAAATAAATTGTAGACCTCTACAAGTCTGGTTCCTTGGGAGCAATTTCCAAATGCCTGAAGGTACCACATTCATCTGTACAAACAATAGTACGCAGGTATAAACACCATGGGACCACGCAGCTGTCATACCGCTCAGGAAGAAGACTTGTTCTGTCTCCTAGAGATTAACGTACTTTGGTGCGAAAAGTGCAAATCAATCCCAGAACAACAGCAAAGGACCTTGTGAAGATGCTGGAGGAAACGGATACAAAAGTATCTATATCCACAGTAAAACGAGTCCTATATCGACACAACCTGAAAAGCTGCACAGAAAAGTAGCCACTGCTCCAAAACCGCCATAAAAAAGCCATACTATGGTTTGCAACTGCACATGGGGGCAAAGATGGTACTTTTTGGAGAAATGTCCTCTGGTCTGAAGAAACAAAAATTGAACTGCTTGGCCATAATTACCATCATTATATTTGGAGGAAAAAGGGGGAGGCTTGCAAGTCGAAGAACACCATCCCAACCGGGAAGCACGGGGGTGGCAGTATCATGTTGTGGGAGTGCTTTGCTGCAGGGGGGACTGGTGCACTTCACGAAATAGATGGCATCATGAGAAGGAAAATTATGTGGATATATTGAAGCAACTTCTCAAGACATCAGTCAGGAAGTTAAAGCTTGGTCGCAAATGGGTCTTCCAAATGGACAATGACCCCAAGCATACTTCCAAAGTTGTGGCAAAATGGCTTAAGAACATAAAAGTCAAGGTATTGGCGTGGCCATCACAAAACCCTGATTTCAATCCTATTGAAAATTTGTGGTCAGAACTGAAAAAGCGTGTGTGAGCAAGGAGGCCTACATCTGTTTGTGAGCATTTCTCCTTTGCCAAGATAATCCATCCAGCTTGACAGGTGTGACATATCAAAAAGCTGATTGTAAATGACATGATCATTACACAGGTGAACCTTGTGCTGGGGACAATTAAAGGCCACTCTAAAATGTGCAGTTTTGTCACACAACGCCATAGATGTTTTGAGGAAGTGTGCAATTGGCATGCTGATTACAGGAATTTCCATCAGAGCTGTTGCCAGAATTAGTTAATTACTCTACCATAAGCCGTCTCAATGTAATTTTAGAGAATTTGACAGTACGTCCAACAGGCCTCTCGACCACGTGTATGGTGTTGTGTGGGTGAGCGCTATGCTGATGTCAACGTGAACAGATTGCCCCATGGTGGCAGTGGGATTATGGTTTGGGCAGGCATACGCTATGGACAACAAACACAATTTAATTTTATCGATGGCAATTTGAATGCACAGATATACCGTGATGCGAGCCTGAGGCCCATTGTCATTCCACTCATCTGCCGCCATCACCTCATGTTTCAGCATGATAATGCATGCCCTATGTCGCAAGGATTTGTACACAATTCCTGGAAGCTGAACATGTCCCATTTCTTCCATGGCCTGCATACTCACCTGACATGTCACCCATTGAGCATGTTTGGAATGCTCTGTATTGACGTGCCAATATCCAGCAACTTCGCACAGCCATTGAAGAGGAGTGGAACAACATTCCACAGGCCACAATCAACAGCCTGATCAACTCACACTGCATGAGGCAAATGGTCACACTGGTTTTCTGATCTATGCCCCTACCTTTTTTTTCTTTCTTTTTGTAACGGTATCTGTGACCAACATGCATATCTGTATTCCCAGTCATGTGAAATTGATAGATTAGGGCTTAATGAATTTATTCAATTGACTTTGAAGTTGTTGCGTTTTTATATTTTTGTTCAGTATATTACATTTTAGATAATTGGATCTACAGTGTGCAGCTTTTATTTTCATACAGCCTAGCCTACGTGTGGTGCAAATCAAATCATTCCCAAATCAACATTGGTTATATGACCTCACACCCAGCACATCTTAAGAGTGTGGTTTTAAATCATGTTAGTGTGTGACCTTATGCATGACCATTGACCTTGATGGGAAACAAGCCTCTGCTATTTGCATCTGGATCTGGTCATCTTCATCGTTAGGACTGTCACTGTGATCATCTATAGAAACATAAATAATGTGACAATGTGTTTGCAAACTGTTACTTGGTTTAACTGTTTGTTGGTACAGTAACCAAAACAGTATCAGTGTCACAAATTCACTATGAAATGTAACATTTTCTAACCTGAAATTGGGTTTCTTTTCCAGACATGACAACCTTTTACTGAACATATTACTGGTATAGGCTACTAGTTTGTCATGAGGAGCTCATATTCAGTAGTCTGTTAGCCAATGCCGATAGACGGGCCACCACAAAGTAAACAAAGTTGGTGGCGCCTCTGTTTCTGTCAGAAATAAGGTGAACTTTATCAAAGATGGCGGTTTATACTGACAGGACCAAAGATACTTTGGTCTCCCCTTTTACACTGCATTACCAAGAGTATGTGAACACCTGCTAGTCGAACATCTCATTGCTAAATCATGGGCTTTAATACGGAGTTGGTCCCCCCCCCCCCGCTGCTATAACAGCCTCCACTCTTCTGGGAAGGCTTTCCACAAGATGTTGGAGCATTGCTGCTTTAGTGAGGTTGGGCGATTAGGCCTGGCTCGCAGTCAGCGTTTCAATTCATCCAAAAGGTGTTCAATGGGGTTGAGGTCAGGGCTCTGTTCAGGCCAGTCAAGTTCTTCCACACTGACCTCGACAAACCATTTCTGTATGGACCTCACTTTGTGCACGGGGTCATTGTCATACTGAAAGAGGAAAGGTTTTTTCCCTAACTGTTGCCACAAAGTTGGAAGCACAGAATTGTCTCGACTGTCATTGTATGCTGTAATATTAAGATTTCCCTTCACTGGAACTAAGGGGCCCGAACCATGAAAAAACGCTCCAGACCATTATTCCTCCTCCACCACCAAACTTTACAGTTAGCACTTTGCATTGGGACAGGTAGTGTTGTCCTGGCATCAGGCAAACTTGGATTCGTCCGTCGAACTGCCATATGGTGATGCATGATTCATCACTCCAGAGAACGTTTCCACTGCTCGAGACCAATGGCGGCGAGCTTTACACCACTCCAGGCGACGGTTGGCATTGCGCATAGTGCTTGTGTGGCTGCGCAACTTAGGCTTGTGTGGCTGCTCGGCCATAGAAACTCATTTCATGAAGCTCCCGACGAACAGTTCTTGTGCTGATGTTGCTTCCAGAGGCCGTTTGGAACTCTAATGAGTGTTGCAACCGAGGACGGACGATTTTTACTTACTTCAGCACTCAGCGGCCCCGTGTTGCGCTTGTGTGGCTGAACTGACTCTGTGGCATCCTATAACCGGGCCACGTTGAAAGCCACTGGAGCTCTTCAATACGTCTATTCTACTGCCAATGTTTGTATATGGAGATTGCATGGCTGTGTTTTCAATTTTATACACCTGTCAGCAATTGATGTGACTGAAATAGCCAAATCCACTAATTGGAAAGGGTGTCCACCTACTTTTGTATATATAGTGTATCTGTGATAATACTTTGATAGTATTTATATTATGCATTTTGCTTCCCGTAGAACATACATTCCGGTCCGGTCCAGGATTAAGGCAAACAAGAACAGGGTGAGTGAACCTTTGGTTCTGTCTGTAATAGCACCCTATAGTGGAGCATTACTTTTGACCAAAGCCCTATGTATGGGTAGATCTGCTTTAGTTTACCTTACCTGGAGACAAAATAATGCAGATTTTGAAGAGTGATTGGTTGGTTGAAAAACATTCCAATTTAATGATTTCAACTTCTCACAAGGTCAAAGTTTTTTTTTGTTTTTTTTTGCAGGTGTTGATATACAACCCAGCCTTCTTTAAATATGTCTATGACACATGGCTGGAGAATCATGGCCGCTATCCCTCCACTGGCTTCCTCAGCCTATTGTTTGCCATGCACATCTGCGATAAGGTGAGTCCACCCACCTTCACAAGCTTTACACTTCCATTTGGCTGTCTGACAAGGTTCTCTACACCATGAGCGTGACTGCAAAGCATGAGCTGGGTTCGCGTTGAGTTTGTGCTGAGGTCTTAAGAGTTTAAAGCCGTAAAAAGTGTCCCAAATTGTTTTTATTTTTAATTACTGCCGATGGAATTGAAGTCACCGCCTGCGTTGGTGAAATGGCCATACGCTGTGCAGCACTGCATTAGCTACCCACCACTTGGCTCAAGCAGCAACGCTGCTCTACAAATACATTTTGGGCTGGAAAGACGGGCAGACCACTGAGTGTTATGCTAATTATCTCCATCGACACTGAAGGTGTGAATTGCAGGCAATTACCATGTCCTAGGCAGAAGCCATTAGCACAAAGAAAGAGAAACATGTTTCAAAGTTGATACATGTTCCTCCAGGTATAAATATATGTATATTTTAATGACATTTATTTCATATTATTTAATACATGATTTTCAAAAAGTGTAATCTATTTGAAGTAAAAATTGAAAATATACTTACATGAAACATTTAATTTTAAGACTTCAGGAAATAGGTTAACTGCTATGTTTAATAAAAATACACCCATGGTTGCCTTGGTTGTCAACAGCCTTTTTATATATTCGTCTTTTGAATGTAGAAAAACAGGAATCTATACAGTTTACCCAAGTGATGCAGAGGTAGGGGCAACCGTCTTTGAACGAGTCACACTGCCAATGTCCTGGAGTTGTTACATAGTGCTTGACTGAGTCAATGTTAGAAGCGCAGACTTTCTAGTAACTGTATACTGACATCTAGAGTTAGTGCATTGCCCTTATCAATAGGCCTATCTATGTTTTGTACGCTTCAAGAAAAATAAAAAAAATCCACAAATAGATTCATTTGATTTTGTCGATCTAATATGTGTCAGAGTACCAGAACACCATATAAACGCATCAATCAGTACAGCAACATTCCACCTCATCAGTTCTGTAGCACATGGTATTATCTGGGTCAAAGCACATATGTATATGACTAAGTCATATGGTAGTCAGTGGCATTGTGCACCAAACAAGTTTGGGGGAGGGGGGGGGGGGGTGGCACACTGATGGCCAAATCCAGGGTGGATGAGTATCTCTGCATAATGGTGTATTGTATCATTTAGGTGAGTGTGTACGGGTTCGGAGCGGACCGGTATGGGAACTGGCACCACTACTGGGACAATAATTACCACGGAGGCGAATTCCGCAAAACTGGGGTGCATGATGGGGACCATGAGAACAACGTCACCCTGCTTCTGGCTGATAAACACAAAATTGATATTTTCAGAGGCTTCTGATATCTGGAGATGTCATTGGCCTGAGACCATCAAGCCTCATCAGCCTAAATCCTGTTGACTCAGGGATTACCCACTGGGGATAAACTGGTTGAAATAACATTGTTTCAACGTAATTTGTCACTGTATCGTGATGTGGAATGCATGTGTAAAATGTCTTGGATTTGCAAAAAGTCATCAATGTAAACAATTTTTTGAGGGTGAAATTTCAACCAGGATTATGTCATGGTAACCTATTTTTAAGACACAATTTATATAAAATGTTACATTTGTACCTTTTTGTAACAATATCAGATCTTTAATGTTATATCCACTATCAGACCCCCCCCCACACACACACACACAAAAAGTGTTGGTTGTGAACTAACACTTGTACTTTTTTCCCCCTGACTAGCTCTGACTTTGCTGATAGCTACTTCATTGTGGATAAATGTACTTACTGTAGGTTTAACAATGCAAAGGAAACGTAACCATACTTCATCAATCGGATACCATCAATGATGCTATTTAGGCCTATATAGCATTTGCGACCGTCATCAACAGCTATTTGAATTCAACCCAGGATTCAACTAAAAATAGACAATACATATAGGCAAATGGTTTGAGTCTTTTGGTTAATTTAAAAGTTAATAATGTATGGGGGGGGGGGGGGGGGGGGTTGCGCTAAGCTGACATATGGAATTGTTTTAGATGGTCATACTATGAATCCATTAGCTATTTGATTTTGAATTTTAGAACTTCTTTAGGTATAAAAAAATGTTTTGATAAATTATTAATTTTGGCCTCATAAGAAACAAGGTTTTGAAGTGTCTGTCATAAACCCAGTATATATAAAAATGTATATATTTATTTTTTTGTGTGTATATATATATATATTTATTTGTAAAAAATAGTGCACGTTCAAGATCACAGGTTTGTCGACCGCTTCACAATTTCTACAATAAACAGCATTGATCACTTGCATCATGTCATTTTAATGTCACGTATTCTCAACTGCAATCTGTCATTTGGTTGTGCTGTTAGATGGAGCACAGTGATAACACTAAGTTATTGTATAAATAACATATGACATTGTATTCCCATTTGAACTTTGTTGTGCTTTTAAATGGTCTTAAATCCAGTGATACACATGTACAGTGCCTTCAGAAACTATTCACCCTTGACTTTTTCCACATTTTGTTACTGCAGCCTGAATTTAAAATGGATAACATTGAGATGTATCACTGATCTACACACAAAGCCACATGTCAAAATGGAATTGTTATTAATTTTAACTAATTTCTAAAAACGAAAAGCTGATTCACTCCTTTATCGCATGCCTAAATAAGCTCAGGAGTAAATATGTGCTTAGCAAGTCCAGTAAGTTGCATGAACTCACTCTGTGTGCAATAATGGTGTTAATCTATTTCTGAATGACTCCTTTCTGTACCCCACACACAGTTATCTGTAAGGTTCCTCAGTCAAGCAGTGAATTTCAAGCACCGATTCAACGACAAAGACCAGGGAGGTTTTCCAACGCCTTGCGAAGAAGGGCACCAATTGGTAGATGGGTAAAAAAAAGCAGCTATAGAATATACCTTTGAGCATAGTGAAGTTATTAACTACACTTTGGATGGTGTATCAATACACCCAGTCACTACAAAGATATAGTTGTCCTTCCTAACTCAGTTGCTGGAGAGGAAGGAAACCGCTCAAGGATTTCCCCATGAGGACAATGGTGATTTTTAAACCAGTTGCAGCATTAAATGGCTGTGATTGGAGAAAACTGAGGATGGATCAGCAACATTGTAGTTACTCCACAATTCTAAACTAAATGACAAAGTGAAAAGAAGGAAGCCTGTACAGAATACAAATATTCTAAAACACTGTTTGCAATAGGGCAATAAAGTACAACTTTGAAAAATATGGCAAAGAAATGTCCTGAATACAGAGCATTATGTTTGGGCAAATCCAACACAACACATCACCGAGTACCACTTCATATTTTCAAGCGTGGTGGTGGCTGTATCATGTTATTGGTACGCTTGTCATCGGCAAGGACTAGGGAGTTTTTTAGAATAAAAAGAAAAGGAATAGAGCTAAGCACAGGCAAAGTCCTAGAGGAAAACCTGGTTCAGTCTGCATTCCAACAGACACTGGGAGACAAATCAACCTTTCAGCAGGACAATAACCTTAAAATGCAAGGCCAAATATTGTACAATCCAGGTTTGCAAAGATCTTGGAGACTCTGCTGTCTCCAAAGTTGCCAAAGTTGATTCTAACATGTATTGACTCAGGGGATTGAATACTTATCTAAATAGATGCCTGTTTTATTTCCCATAAATGTATTTATTGTGTAGATTGTTGACCAAAAAAATGACAAATCAATTTTAATCCCACTTTGTAACAAAACGTGGAAATAGTCAAGGGGTGTGAATACTTTCTGAAGGTACTGTAGGTGACCATTCAACCAAACAAAAACTAGACATTGTTTTTCCGTTGGAATTTACTTGTGCTTTTAGACAGTTGAAAGCATAGTGATAACACATTGGGAATTCAACAACCTTTCGGCTGTCTTTTTGAGCGAGTGAATATAGGTTGTAATCTCATTGATCAACGTCTCAACCAAATATTACCCAATTGTCCACATTGAAATGATGTGTGCCCAGTGGGTATGGTTTTGATACAGAGCTGATGCTGGTTGATTTATATAGATGACTGAAACAAAACTATTTCATATTCACATTTAGCCACCATGTACAGTCGTAAACCCATAAAACAGAAGGGTGTCAATTTTTGGGGGTAATTAAGTGCCTTATCCATGATATTCATTTGACCAGATAAAGCAGGTCCAAAGTTCCTTTGTTATTCTTGTGAGCGAGCAGTGCAATATTCTTTGATAAATGATTTAACATGTACAGTACATTACAATTCTGGAGCTGCTGCTCATGACAGCTCTGCAATTACTCATGACCAAATACAGTATTATTATTTATGACAGGCTTTTCAGATGTTACAGGCTTCTCAAAAACATCTCCACTAGTTGGACTCTGATACAGAGAGATGTATCAGACCTTTAATGATGATGGGAAACTGTAGTGACCTAGAACCAGTGGTGTAAAGTACTCAAGTAAAAATACTTTAAAGTACAACTTAAGTAGTTTTTTGGGGTATCTATACTTTACTATTTATATTTTTGACAACACTAATTTTACTTCATTACATTCCTAATGAAAAGTATGTACTTTTTTACTCCATACAATTTCCATGACACCCACAATTAATCGTTACATTTTGAATGCTTAGCAGGACAGGAAAATGGTTAAATTCCCGCATTTATCAAGAGTAGATCCCTACTGCCTCTGATCTGGCGGACTCAGTAAATAATGTCTGAGTGTTGGAGTGTGACCCTGGCTATCTGCAAATGTAAAAAACAAGAAAAGAGTGCTGCCTGGTTTGCTTAATATAAGGAATTTGAAATTACTTGTACTTTTACTTTTGATACTTAAGTATATTTAAAACCAAATACTTTTAGACTTTTACTCAAGTCCCCCCATACATTTTTTGAGCCATGGGGAAGATCTCAATTGCATACTCCTCACATTCTCTCTCCTCATCTCCTTCTCAAAATCCATTGGATAAGAAAACAGAGGTCCCGCCCCTCTGACCTTTTCCTCCAATGGGTTTTGAGAAGGAGACGAGGAGAGAGGACACAAGGCGTTTGCGATTGAGCTATTCCCATGTTTTACATTACAAGTTTTGAGACCCTGTAACATGTTTCATTTTAATAAATATTTGTTTAAAAAGGAGACCAGTAACACCATGTATGAGTATTATTATTAATGGTCAATGAATTCAATATCAGTGATAATAACATGCTCCACGTATTTAAAAACACACACACGACCGACTTTGGGAAACCCTACATTAGAGGGCACTATCATCTCGTGCAGGGTTTCCCAAACTCGGTCCAGGGGCCCCCCTGGGAGCACATTTTAGTTTTTGCCCTAGCACTACAGAGCTGATTCAAATCATCAAAGCGTGAATCAGTCTAATGATAGGGAAAAACCAAAACGTGCACCCGGGGAGGTGGGGCCCAAGGACCGAGTTTGGGAAACCCTAATGGATAAACTGTAGTATTTGCCAATGGCTCTGCTTCACAAGAGCATAATGACAATATCATCTTTGCTCTCCTGAGACTGTCTTGTTGAAGGATCAAGGTATAAACATACATACATACATTAGGCTACAAATTATAGTGTAGAACTACATTGCAACTACATGCAACTACATGACCCAGCTAGAATCATCAGCGTCCTCTAACTCTCTCCCCCTCCATTAATGTTCCATTAATACTTGCATATTAAACCAATTATGATATTCTAACTAATTAGGCCTACTTACTCCCGAGTGGCGCAGCGGTCTACAGTTCCTGGTTCGAATCCAGGCTGTATCACATCCGGCTGTTATTGGGAGTCTCATATGGCAGCGCACATTTGGCCCAGCGTCATCCGGGTTTGGCCGGGGTAGGTCATCATTGTAAATACGAATCTGTTATTAACCGACTTGGCTAGTTAAATAAAGGTTAAATTAAAATAAAATAAAATACTCAAGTGGCCTTGCTACTGTAAATGCCTAAATCCTGTAGCTGGCGCAAAAGCGCCGATACCCGGTGGCATGCGGAACAACCAGGAAGTCGCTAGTGAAAACATTTCCGTGCGTCATGATCTGAGAATGCTTATATATAAGGTACGTTTTCCTGACAAACTGCAAATAAAAGTGTGTTTAAAAAAATCACCCGATAACTAACTGGACGAGTTTATATTTATACCCAGCGAGAGTTATTATTCCTTTTTATTATGCAATTGTGTCATTTGCCTTTCGTGCTGCTTGCGTTGTTGTACGTCGAAGATGGTTTCTATTTCTTCGAAAATGAGAACTAATGTACTAAAAATCCCCCACATTGTATTATATTCAGCGATTTATTTGTGTTTAAGTCAATAACTTAACTCTATTTTTGCAGCCAAATAGGACATATTTTGTAACCAATACACAGTTAGTTGGCTGCAGGTGTGCTCACACTAGGCCCTGTCTGTTGGCTTTGATTCTTACTTTCACCTTGTGCTTTGCAATATAGTAGTCTATTCTCTTCACCGTTAGAAAGCCAAGATAAAAGTTGTAAAGATTGTCAATCAATCCCATGGATTATATGTGTGTGTGTGTGTGTGTGTGTGTGTGTGTGTGTGTGTGTGTGTGTGTGTGTGTGTGTGTGTGTGTGTGTGTGTGTGTGTCAGGATGTCTGTTGAAAGCCAAGAGAACCGGACAGTGGAGGTACTGGGGGTACCTGAGGAGGTGGAGGATGAGCTCCTGTATTTGTACTTTGAGAACAAGCGTCGTTCTGGAGGAGGTAGTCTGGTGTCTGTGGAGCTGGAAGGGAGCCGGGCCATATTACTGTTTGAAGAGGCAGAGGGTAAGAATGGATTCCGTCTGTGTAATTCTTGTAATCTGATATAATGTTGAAGGCTAATAAATGTCCTATGTACCTACACAACATCCTCATGAATCATTCTTTATCTGGATCCCCATTAGCTGATGTCTTAGCAACAGCTATTATTCCTGTGGTCCACAAATTTAATGATGCTATTGTACCAAAAACAATTATTCTATTACCATCCATAGCATTCTGATTATATCTGTGTTTGATTGACAGTTGCAGCAAGGGTCCTGTCTAAAGGACCCCATGTCCTGCACAACGCTGAGTTGATCGTGAGGAAGCCGGCGTGTAAGGATCCATGGAGACTGTTGCTGCGGGGGGTTAACCCAACCACCAGTCAGGAGCTGGTGGAGCTGTATGTAGAGAACATGATGGGGATGGACATAGACGATTACACTCTGTACCCCTCACCTGGCAGGGACCTGTTCCTAGTACACTTCCGTCAGGCCTTCAATAAAGGTTAGGGGTTTTCCTATCAAGTTCAAAGATGGAATTCACAGTAGGGGGAAACGGAATCACAAGCCGCCCCACCACTCTTGTTTTTGTTGGCGTGCTGAGGAATGTCGTGCAGCGTTGTAAAAACATCGTAGGACATATTGTGCTCTTCCATCGTGTGTGCAATGTCAGAAGGGGAAAAAAACAGTTTGTTTGCAGTAACTTCTTTGATGTTGTAGTATCACAAACAGACACGCAGAGTTCAATTTACACCATGACATTTAGGGGGTGTCTGTATCGAGTGCATGCACTTGCACAACATTATTTTCTAGGCCTAATAATAAAGACATACTTTAAATGGTAAAAATGTATTACCTTTTAATGTGGCATGAACACAGCAAGTCATATTTTCACCTGATTGCCAAACAAATAATTTCAAAAAGTAGGCATGTTCGTCCACTTCAAAATTATTCCAGCATTCCAACTGGATGTATACTCGTGGCATTTGATGACTGGAAATATACATCTCTTTCAAAACGACAGAAAAGTGTTCTTAATGACATTCAGCGATTGCCATCGATTAGGCTGACATAAATTTATGCGTCTTGCTGACAAAAATACTTTTTTTGTAGCCAGAAAAGTTGGGACACTTGAAATGGCCTGAAACTGTTCCGGGAAAAATGTGATGGTCACCTTAACACACAGTCAAATTACTAGACTAGGCTACAATGTGTATTAAAATGAAGTTCAAATAGATGTAGTGTTTAAAAAAAAAAAGTAGGTGGGTAAATTGGTTGCGGTGGAAAAAGTTACGCTCCCTATACTTTCAATGCATTTTATTTATTTATTTATTTTAATTTAAAGGATGGGTAAACGACGCACCACTATGTCTACACCACTGCCGGTAGACTACCCTCTCAGACAAGGCAGTTTTAAACACCTGAACACATGCAGAATAGGTAGCCTACATTCAATCAAATCCATTATTTGAATCAGCCTGAAGGTATACCCTCGTTCATGAGTTGTCCATAATTCATGAGTTAATGCTTGGAGTCTTCCCAGATTGTGTGACATAAAACACTACCTTTTCTTTCCTTACATTAATGACATTTGACAGCGTTGTTTGCCACTGGTAAGCATTTAACAATTGAATGAAAACATTGAACTTAAACCCTGTACAAATCATGGATCGTGGCGATCTCGGAACACGCACTAGAAGTGTAACAATGCCTAGGTAACATTTCATTATGTTTCACCGTGAAACTGTTCTCATGGGCACACAAATCCAAAATAATGTAGGCTTATGCCATTGCAAAATCAAATGCTTCTAACCGTCACTAAAGGCCTAGTTAAAACCATAGATTTTAAGTAATTGAAATGATTTGGCAAACAATATAATTCTGAATGTATTTTAAGTGGCTCTGCTTTTGCATACAGTATAGTTAATGTGTGTATTCTTCCTTATTTTGCATGCACAGACTTCCAGAAGCTTTTCACAAAGATTTCTAAGAAGCCTCTAGATGGAGCGCAGATTGTTCTGGAACAGATAGATCAGACTGATTCCATCTTAGTGGAGAACCTGCACCCCAGCATCACAGCAGACATGCTCAGTCTGTACCTGGAGAGCCAACGGGGTGGGGGCGGTGGAGTTAAGGAAGTCACCATCATCTCAGAAGGGGTTGCCAGGGTCTCCTTCCTGGACTTTGACTGTAAGTTTTGAACATAGACTTATATGTTTTTAATGTACTGTGTCTCTACCGAATGTCTCTTTTTGAATGTAAGTTATGTTTTCTACTGTAGAAAAAAAGGACTTTGTACATTTTGTATACAAGCATTTCTGTTGTAGCTGTTGTATCCATTTTAAAGTACTAATGTTGTAGTATGTTAATGAAACATAAAAGCTATAAAGAAGGGGTATTCAAATGCCACCATGAGGGTCTGGAGTACTGCTGGTGCTCTCTTCTACCTGATAATTAATTGCACCCACTTGGTATCCCAGGTCTAAATCAGTCCCTGATAAGAAGGGAAGAATGTACTGGAACTGGCTTCGAGATCCAAATTTGAATTTGATGGCTATAAAGCATGCAAGTTCTATGTAGCTGTTGAATGTGTTTTATTCCCTTCCTTATTACATCTAACAGCAGTGGAACGTGTCCTTAAACAATCACACAAACTCGAGAAGACGGATCTGATGGTCAGGCCTTACTTCTCCTTCCTCCAATCAGAGGACTCCTCCTCACCTCTGACCGTTCCCCTGACCTCTCTGAGTGGAACATCCGATAGTAACACAACGAACACACTGCAGACAGAAAGTGGTGGGCAATCGCAGACTGGTTCTCTCCCTGCAGCCAGTACCAGTGACCATTCTCAGTCCTCCCATCAGGTTACCGCTGAGCCCCTGGTCCCCCTGCTGTCCCACCCTGTGTCCCAGGCAACAGCAGCCCAGGGAGGCATGGAGGACCTAACATCGATCCCAGAGCCCATGTCGAGCCACATCCCCGTCCCTGACCCAGTGAAACTCGCGCTGCTCCAGCTCAGTCCCCTGCTCCAGAGCCTTCAGCTGGCCCACCCAGCTTGTAGCGTCCAGATCAGGGAAGACGGGGTCCACATGGCCGGGTCTGACCGGCTGGGGCTGGAGCAGCTGAAGAACGCTATGTTGGAGTTCCTTGGGGGTGTGGCCCAGGCTCATCTCACCTTTGACCTCGAGAAGGCCCACTTTCTGGCCAAACAGGAAGTGAAAGACAAGCTGCTGCAGACGTTGAAGGACAAGGGACTGCCGTCCATGTACACAGTGTCGGACTGCGTTGTTGTGGTAACGTCTCTGTCTTTCAGCTTGGTGAGCCAGGCGTGTAGCTTGCTGAAGACCCTGCTGTCTGACTTCAGTATCCCTGTGGACAGAGAGTATGAGTGTATGCTGTATGCCCAGGAGTGGACTGGCTTCCTCCAGTCTCTGGGTCTCTGCTCTGCTAAGGTGTCAGAGAGGGGACAGATAGATGTCCTGACTCTGAGAGGGTTGGAGGAGGAGAAGCAGGCTAAGATAGTGGAGTTCCTCAGTACACCCATTGAAACAGAGGCTATCATCTCTATGGAGCCAGGCATGTTGAAGTACATCCAGACCCACCATCATCAGCTACTGGCTGATATGGACCAGGTGTCTATCTTCCCTCTGGACGCACATGGCATCTGTGGACTCCGAGTAGGTGTTTTACCTTTTTGAAATATCATAAAAATATTCCCTTGCATTATCTAAATTAATTCACAGTATATGCAGTAATCCTCTCATACCCTTTTCACACAACCGAGTCAAGCTGAGCTGTACTGGGTTGGCCTGGTTACACGTGCTGGAGTGGACATTGTTAAAATCAAATATCTGAGCCAGAACAGTACGGTTGAGTTTGGCACACTAGTGTGAAAAGGGTATCCAATGTCTTTGTGAATAATGGTCTTATACAGCGTTTCATACTCGTCATGTCTGTGATTGGTAGATCCAAGGCAACGCAGGGGCGTGTCAAATGGCTGATGAGGTTCTGAGGGGTGTGGTGTCGTCCATCGTGACCAGAACCATCACAGTGAACGAACCGGGCGTGGCGCGGTTCCTCATCCAGGAGGGAGAGGGGACTAGCATCCTCAGGGAGATGCAGGCCAAGTTCCAGGTCTACATCAACATGGAGAAGGTGCACTGGGAACCCCTGGAGAACGAGGTAGCTGGCCCAATGATGACAATATTAATATAGACTGTATTATCGATGCTTTTACTATCATTACTAATTCACTTGACAAATGAGGTTGCCGAATGATAAAGATCTACACATGGATGTATAATGCAATTTGTTTTCTGAGCCATGAACTACATTGTTTGGATAAGCATAGTTAGGCAAATGGTTTATTTCATAGATCATAGGAGGCTGGTGGGAGGAGCTATAGGAGGATGGGTTCATTGTAATGCTGGAATGGAATTCACAGAACTGTATCAAGCCGTTTCATTTATTCCATTCCAGCCATTCCAATGAGCCCATCCTCCTATAGCTCCCCCGACCAACCTCCTCTGTCCAATATATATATGTGTGTGTATTTATATATATATATATATATATATATTTCTGTTTGTCTATATACAGTATGTCTCTGGTGTATTCTAGCTTTGTGATCTCCCTACAGGACATCTTTGAGGCTGCATGGAATATGACATCCCATCAGAGCTTCCAGAGAAGGTCCTCAGATGGTTCCTTACAGGCTTCCACATCAGTTCTGACTCATACTAACCAGACTTCCAACGACCTCTCAGCTCCAGACATAGGTACATACTTTCATTATTCTCATAGCGATCACATGTATTTGAAAAAAACATTTTACATAAATTGTCAGTGTTGTACCCAACCTAGACAATGAAGAGTATATGGAAGCACAGTGGCCAGAAGGGAGTTATTCTATTGGCATTGTTGTTTTGCAATCACTGAAAACATATGCACTGATCCCAGGTCTTCTAGAGGAGGCAAAGAGGCTGTTCTCAGCCATAGATGAGGTGGTGGACTGTGGCCTCTCTAGTCTGACCAGAACCACTGACATTGAGGAGGATCTGTATACGGCCGGGGAACCCATTGCCCTCAGCACCGACCAGGGCCCAGACAGAGACAGCACTGATATGGAGGAGCAGGCTACAGAGCCGCTAGTGGAGGGAGGGGGTAGTGATGATGAGGGTGCTCTTGCTCCTCTGGTTGCCCAGGATGGAGGGCTGTCCTGGGCCACGCAACTCTCCTCTACCCTGGATGAGGAGGCCCAGATGTCCCTGGCCATCCAGTACTCCATGGAGACCACAAAGAGGTCCCTGACCGAGGAGGAGGAGCTGCAGAAGGTTCTGGAGCTGTCCAAGAAGATGACGAAGATGACTCAACATGATGGTGGTGCCATGGCTACCTCTTCCCTCCCTGCTGCTGGCTTGCACCTCGATCAGGCTGTCCAGGTGTCTCTGCAGGAGGCCATCCAGTCAGCCAACACGGCAACAATCTTTGTGTTCGCTGGCTACAGTTGTGACCTGATCAGAGTGGACATTGCCCTGAACAAGAAGGTCACTCTGAGGAAGCATGAGGAGAAGCTAGAGCACCGCAGCCTGAGGATCCTGTCTCAATATCACAGGTACGTGTCTGTGTGTACATTGTGCATTTTTTTTTATAGTGATGGGCAACTGATATCGATATACATTTTCCATGTCGGTAAATGTATATCGATATCAGTTGCAGTTTTTCCATTCAATATTAAATTGGTTCGTAGAAATTTCTTTGTGAATGTTTACTTATATTTGAAGTCCAGACAAGTGCTTGCTGATTGTCCATTGGGACAGGTGTGTTCTGATGGTATAAACCTACCTAACTGTTTTGAAAGTGCCTTCCTCACCATCTTCAATAAGCATGCTCCATTCAAAAAATTTGAACCAAGAACAGGATATAGCCCTTGGTTCACTCTGACTGACTGCCATTGACCAGCATAAAAACATCTTGTGGCGAACTGCATTAGCATTGAATAGCCCCCGTGATATGCAACTTTTCAGGGAAGTTAGGAACCAATATACACAGGCAGTTAGAAAAGCTAAGACTAGCTTTTTCAACAGAAACTGCTGGCCATGCTTTCCACCTGGCTACCCCTAACACGGTCAACAGCCCGGCACCCCCCAAAGCAACTCTCCAAGCCTCCCCCATTTCTCCTTCACCCAAATCCAGATAGCTGATGTCCTGAAAGAGCTGCAAAATCTGGACCCCTACAAATCAGCCGGGCTAGACAATCTGGATCCTCTCTTTCTAAAAGTATTGTTGCAACCCCTATTACTAGCCTGTTCAACCTCTCTTTCGTGTCGTCTGAGATCCCCAAAGTGGAGACACTCTAGACCCAAACTGTTACAGACCTATATCTATCCTACCCTGCTTTTCTAAGGTCTTTGAAAGCCAAGTTAACAAACAGATTACCGACCATTTTGAATCCCACCGTACCTTCTCCGCTATGCAATCTGGTTCCCGAGCTGGTCATGGGTGCACCTCAGCCACGCTCAAGGTCCTAAATGATATCATAACCGCCATCGATAAGAGACACTACTGTGCAGCTATATTCATCGACCTGGCCAAGGCTTTGGACTCTGTCAATCACCATATTCTTATCGGCAGACTCAACAGCCTTGGTTTCTCAAATGACTGCCTTGCCTGGTTCACCAACTACTTCTCAGATAGAGTTCAGTGTGTGAAATCGGAGGGCCTGTTGTCTGTACCTCTGGCAGTCTCTATGAGGGTGCCACAGGGTTCAATTCTTGGACCGACTCTCTTCTCTGTATACATCAATGATGTCGCTCTTGCTGCTGGTGATTCTCTGATCCACCTCGACGCAGACAACACCATTCTGCATTCTTCTGTCCCTTCTTTGGACACTAACTACCCTCCAGACGAGCTTCAATCCCATTCAAATCTCCTTCCGTTGCCTCCAACTGCTCTTAAATGCAAGTAAAACTAAATGCATGCTCTTCAACCGATCGCTGCACGCACCTGCCCGCCCGTCCAGCATCGCTACTCTGGACGGTTCTGACTTCGAATATGTGGACAACTACAAATACCTAGGTGTCTGGTTAGACTGTAAACTCTCCTTCCAGACTCACATTAAGCATCTCCAATCCAAAATTAAATCTAGAATCGGCTTCCTATTTTGCAACAAAGCATCCTTCACTCATGCTGCCAAACATACCCTCGTAAAACTGACCATCCTACCGGTCCCCGACTTCGGCGATGTCATTTACAAAACAGCCTCCAACACTCTACTCAGACTGCATCCAATTTTTTATCACAGTGCCATCCGTTTTGTTACTAATGCCCAATATACTACCCACCATTGCGACCTGTACGCTCTCGTTGGCTGGCCCTCGCTTCATACTCGTCGCCAAACCCACTGGCTCCAGGTCATCTACAAGTCTCTGCTAGGTAACCCTGCCTTATCTCAGCTCACTGGTCACCATAGCAGCAACCACCCGTAGCACGCACTCCAGCAGGTATATCTCACAAGTCATCCCCAAAGCCAATTCCTCCTTTGGCCGCCTTTCATTCCAGTTCTCTGCTGCCAATGACTGGAACGAATTGCAAAAATCACTGAAGCTGGAGACTCATATCTCCCTCACTAGCTTTAAGCACCAGCTGTCAGAGCAGCTCACAGATCACTGTACCTGTACATAGCGCATCTGTAAATAGCCCATCCAACTATCCCATCCCCATAATGTATTTATTTATTTATCTTGTTCCTTTGCACACCAGTGTCTCTACTTGCACATTCATCTTCTGCACATCAATCACTCCAGTGTTTAATTGGTATATTGTTATTATTTCGCCACCATGGCATATTTATTGCCTTTACCTCCCTTAAGTCATTTGCACACACTGTATATATACTTTTTCTACTGTATTATTGACTGTATGTTTGTTTATTCCATGTGTAACTCTGTGTTTTATATGTCGAACTGCTTTGCTTTATTCTTGGCCAGGTCGCATTTGTAAATGAGAACATGTTCTCAACTAGCCTACCTGGTTAAATAAAGGTGAAATTAAAAATAAAATAAAAAACATGGGATGCCCATCAGCAGGCAATTAACTATGGTAACTTGAGCCTGTGAAAATATCTGTTTTATGCCTGCATGCTGTATGCTTTTTACAGAATGGTGTAGGTTAAGAATAAACCTAGATTACGATACGATATGCCTTGCTCATATCAATATTAAAAGATATCATATGGAATTTGCAATATTGGTGCCCGCAAGCAAATGTTTTTATATTTACAAATAAATTCAATCAACCAATCAGGAGGTGTCTGGACTTCATCAAGAGGAAACATGCCGTGGAGGTCACCATCCAGGGAACCACGGCAACCATCTCCGGGTTCAAAGACTTCGTTACCGGGGCGATGCCGGACATGAAGCTCCTGCTGAGGAGGATATCCACGACGACGTCAGACGCCGACATCCTGCGGACGGTGCAATGGCTGTGGCACGACCCAGCGTCGTCAGGGACAGAGACCGCGTACGCTCCGGAGGCGACAGTGTTTATGGAGAACGCCTGGAAGATGAGGCAGAAAAAGATCGACATCCTGCTCAACAACCTGCCGCACATCATCAACTTTGAGAAGATGCAGGAGTACAACGTGGCCTCTGGGAAGTCCGTAACCATCTCCAGGAAGATGCTGAGCTCAGAAGACTTGTACTCAGATATACAAGGTAAAGAACTTAGCAAATACTGTATGTGAGCCTATAATCATGTTATTTATTTTTTGGTAAATAACAATTACATTTGTGAGATGCAATTTAATTACTGACGCAATATCTTAACAAAGCTATTTAATGTTGCACCGTTTTCTGTCATGCTATATCGCACTTATATTGCTACAATATGTTGCACCGTTTTCCGTCATGCTATATCACACTTATATTGCTACAATATGTTGCACCGTTTTCCGTCATGCTATATCACACTTATATTGCTACAATATGTTGCACTGTTTTTCAGATGAGGACTACAGTCTACTGTCCAACCTGCCTGAAACGTCCAGAGTGAATGAGGATTCTGATGAGTTTCAGGATGTTGTGAAAGACTTCTACGACTCCATACATGAGTACCACAACAGAATCAAAATCATTAAGGTATGTAGGATCTATCAATGTCAACAGCAACTAACCATTAACTTTGTGCTGTATCAGTGACGTCAGAAGCCATTCCTCTGTTAATCGCATTTCCCAGGTTGAGAAGCTGATGAATAGGCTCCTTTACAACCAGTATAGACTGAAGAAGGCTAGTATAAATCAGAGTGCCAATGACCCAGAAGTGGAGCGTACGCTGTACCACGGCACAAGTGAGACCAGCGTGAAAGAGATCTGCGTTCATGGCTTCAACAGAAGCTTCTGTGGAAAGAATGGTAAGGCTTTTCTAATTATAGTTTTTTTTTTGTGTCTCACAGTAGTTCATCAGCTTTTTTTCCATTTCACTTCATTTTAGCATTGTTTTCATGTAGACTTGTAATCATGTGGCCTCTTCTATATCCTGGTCTCTCTGCAGCCATTGTCTACGGTCAAGGGTTATACTTTACTAATTTGGCCTGTCTCTCTCTCTGTAATAATTTAGTCTCTTGTTTTGGTTTCTCTTTGCAGCCACTGTTTATGGTCAGGGGGTCTACTTTGCTCTGAACTCAGCCCTGTCTGTCCAGGATCAGTATTCTCCCCCCAATGCAGACGGACACAAGTTTGTGTTTGTGACCAAGGTGCTTACTGGGGACTACACTCAGGGCAGTCACTCCATGAAGACTGCTCCTCTGAAGGAGAGCTCTGAGATACCCCTCAGATACGACAGCGTGGCAGATAAGATGGACAACCCCTCTCTGTTTGTTATCTTCAACGACACACAGGCTTACCCTGAGTATCTCATCACATGTCAGAAGATTAATTGCTGAGGGAGGGAAGGAAGGAGTGGGATAGGATATCCAAAAAAAGCACTAACTCTGTTTCGGCACAGTGTTTTTACATTTTTCCCTATTGGGAAGAGGATTCATGGGAATTCTATTTGAAAAATACTGTGCATTGTGTTTCTTTAATCATGCATCTTAATTTAGTTTTTCTAACTTGTTTACGCCACTGCTCTTTATTTATGAGACAATATAGCCTTCTTATACAGTATAATGATTACAAATACTCAGTTATCCATACCAATAATGATTGCAAAGTGCTCATTCACAGTGCAATTGAATCATGAATTAACCAAATGCAATGTTCTCGACTACAACCGTATATATTTAATTGTATAGTTTGATTATAAAAGACCAATGTAATGCATAACGCCCCTCCAATGGTATTGCATGGAATTTTACCTGTGGAATGTGGTTTTAACCAATCAAGATTAGACCCCACGGTTGTATAAATGCATTCAACTGGTAATGTGTCTTGAAGAGCCAAACATTGACCCTACTTATTATGTTGCCTTTTATATTTATTCTATTCCATCTGAGTGATAGATTCCCTATTTGTCCTTTACGTTAACTTTGGGTAAAAAGGTGGCGTTAATTTGATTTATGTTCAATAAAACTCTTGTCCTGTCTGTTTTTCTTTTTGTGCACACACAACTGCAACAAGGGTGAGATTTGAATCGTACACATATTCTTTCAATGAAGATGGGAACTATTATTGCGTGTTTGCTTTTTCTTGACGAATTCAGTTTAGCTGCGCATTTGGTCGAATGGCAGCCTGGGAAATGTTTGAATGAAAATCATTTCAACTTTTAATAAATGTATAGCTACAGTCATTGCTTAACCACACTATTATTTTTGTGAACTGAATTATGCTGCAATAAAAGTGAGAAAGGCAAGACCCAAACTGGAAACTATTGTAGCTTGTTCGTAATAGGTAGGTTTATATGTGATACATTTGAACAGCTGCTTGAAGCACGTTAGCAAGCAAGCTATCCAGCTAACCGACGCTAGTGGTTATTGGCAAGTGAGCCAAACGGCTATTCCAACTAGCTAGCGTTATTTTAAAACTCTTCAGCTAGCTACCAAACTAAATGGAAAAAATAATATAGCTAGTATTCTCCCAAATAAAGTTACATTTGCTTCGTCCCGCAACGAGCCAGGCAAGTAACGTTCGCAGACAGGCGAGCCAGCTAAAACATAATTGACCAGCTAGCTACTGTGCTAGCTAGCTTGCTAACAATCAACCCTGGATTGTATTTAAGCCTGACACCAATATGTTTAGCTACAGTGTGCAACGTATTAACTAACTTATATATATTTTTTTCTAACTTAAGTAGTACTGGTGTAAATCCTTAGACGTGTCTTCTAATATAATGCGTATTCAGATTCATATGTAGTTATTAACTCTGGTGTAACGTTAAGGTGCTTAGGGTGTGCTACTTGCAGGATGTATGCCGTGTACCGCCAAGCCCACTCCCCCACCGCCATCGAGTTTTCTGTCTACTGCAACTTCATCTCCAACGAGGAGAAGAACCTGGTCGTCGCTGGAACATCTCAGCTTTACGTCTACAGGATCATTCACGATGTGGAGGTAAAGTAGCTTTTAGCCGTGGTCGTCTTTCGTTCCTCAATCACTGATCAAAAGTACAATAAATTGTAGCTACGGGTCGTGGGGAGTATGTTTTTTCCTTCATGACATCCAGTTTATTTATTTACATATTTGTCTTCATATTTCAGAATGCTTCAAAGACAGACAAATCACCAGGTATGTCCAAAACTGCCTTGCAATCTAGCAACGTTCTGGTGAATGAGCAGCTAATCCCAGACCTTTGGAAAAAGCACTATACTATGTTGGAACATTGGTAACATTGTGGGAGGCAACCTGTCTGTCTAGACTCTAGAGAGACTAGTGAACCACACTGTATGCTATTATTATGTTGTCAGCCTTCCTCAGACATGCACGTGCCAACGTTAGTCTCTGACGGACTGTTTCTGACATCTGCTTTCTTCTTTGACACATTCTTGATCTTTTCCTTGTCCTCTGCAGATGTCAAGAGTCGTAAGGAGAAGCTTGAGCAGGTGGCTTGTTTCTCCCTGTTTGGTAACGTCATGTCCATGGCCTCTGTTCAGCTGGTAGGAGCCAACAGGGATGCTCTCCTGCTCAGCTTCAAAGATGCTAAGGTACCTGAAAGGTCTAGATTGATTGTTTTACTAATCCTAAACTCACAACTTTCATTTTCCACGTTTCTTTAGCCTACTTATTCTTTCTATTTCAATGTTATCAATTACCATGTGGCAGTAGCTAGGACAGGTGCAAGCAACCTGTCCTAGAAAATGTCTCTGACTGCTGTTTACAGTGTCCTGGTTTTGTTTACTCCAGCTGTCAGTGGTGGAGTATGATCCAGGAACACATGATCTGAAGACTCTCTCACTTCACTTCTTTGAGGAGCCAGAGCTGAGGGTAAGAGGAAATTAACTGTGCTTGAAAAACATTCAAAGACATAATCTGCAAATTACTATTAAGATGAGCATATATGCAAAAGTTGTATCTTATTCCATAATTGTTCTATCTCCAGGATGGGTTTGTCCAGAACCTGCACATCCCCATGGTCCGTGTGGACCCAGAGAACCGCTGTGCTGTGATGCTGGTGTATGGCACCCAGCTGGTGGTGCTGCCATTCAGAAAGGACACGCTTACTGACGAACAGGAGGGAGTAGTGGAAGGGTATGTAGACATATTTCATTTCATCATTTTATTTATTTAGTTAGGATAGACCACTCAGTAACATTTGCCACTGTTTTTCCAGAGAGTCCTAAAATCATAGCACCTCGTAGTGATATTTAGGATACCCATAGACTGCACTCTTGAGTTGTAGTAATTGTTCTTTGAGGGGTTTTGCATTTGATGATTTCTTATCAGTCATCTTGACTCATGTTTTATTTTACCACTGATTTAAGGCCCAAGTCCAGCTTTCTTCCCAGCTACATCATAGATGTCCGTGAGCTGGATGAGAAGCTTCTGAACATTGTCGATATGAAGTTCCTCCACGGTTACTATGAACCCACACTGCTCATCCTGTATGAGCCCAACCAGACGTGGCCTGGGTCAGTACACCACAACGGCACCTGTCTTCCTCTCTGTTCTGTCTGTCTGTCTGAGACCGCCCCCCCCTAAACAAAAGTCTGCTGATGAGTTAACATGAAGAAGGCTAGGAACTTAGTCATGTCTTGTTCAGACCTGTTTATGACTGGTAATATTGTGGTGTGCAGCTCTAGTCTGACCATGTCCTCCTCCTCCAGGCGTGTAGCAGTGAGACAGGACACCTGCAGTATCGTAGCCATCTCTCTCAACATCATGCAGAAGGTTCACCCTGTCATCTGGTCCCTCAGCAACCTGCCCTTTGACTGCACACAGGTCATGGCTGTGCCCAAGCCCATTGGTAATCACTCACTCCATTTATGGGTTCTTATTTTCTGAGTTACATATGAAGAGACTTGTATGATCAGTTTCTAGATAATATCATGACTCAGATTGTGAATTTATTCCCATTGTTTCTAGGTGGTGTGGTGGTGTTTGCTGTCAACTCCCTGTTATACCTCAACCAGAGTGTTCCTCCATATGGAGTGTCACTCAACACACAGACCACTGGGACCACCGCTTTCCCCCTGCGTAAGTACTGACAGGACAATAGCACACATACATCAGTGTTCTCAAGCTCACCCTGCATATAGAAAAGAAAGCCACTTAGCCTATTTAATATTCCTAAGACATTTATAGGGAAGTAGGGAAGTAATCTGGTAACACTTACACTGCAATATACCTGCAGATATAAAGCGTTATAACATGTTGTAAGCATGTAAGAGCCTTTGTTATGTATTCTAATAAGGCTGATAAATCGTGTGTGTTGGTGTTTCAGGTATACAGGAGGAGGTGAAGATCACACTAGATTGTTCCCAGTCCACCTTCATCGGCTCTGATAAGATGGTCATCTCTCTAAAGGGAGGAGAGATGTGAGTAGAGCCCACAACAGTTGTGATGGAATTTATTAGCTATGTATGCTGAACAAAAAAATTAACGCAACGTGCAACAATTTCAAAGGTTTTACTGAGTTGCAGTTCATATAAGGAAATTAGTCAATTAAAATAAATAAATTAGGCCCTATTGTGTTGTGTGACACAACTGCACATTTTAGAGTGGCCTTTTATTGTCCCCAGCACAAGGTGCACCTGTGTAATGATCATGCTGTTTAATCAGCTTCTTGATATGCCACACCTGTCAGGTGGATGGATTATCTTGGCAAAGGAGAAATGTTCACTAACGGATGAAAACACATTTGTGCACAATTTGAGAGAAGTAAGCTTTTTGTGCAGATGGAACATTTCTGGGATCTTTTTTTCAGTTCATGGGACCAACACTTTACATGTTGCATTTTTGATATTTTTGTTCAGTGTATATTTATTAGCCATAACTGCTTTATTAGACCGTGTTAAAGCAATTTTTTGTTCCCTCAAATTGGTGTGGCATAGTAGCAATAACTGCATTGTGTAGCAACAGCTAGTTATGGCGTTGTATTTTTTCATAACCTTGTAAGAGTCAGCTTTGACTGTGCCTGTCTTCTCTCCTCAGCTATGTGTTGACCCTGATCACTGATGGCATGAGAAGTGTCCGGGCCTTCCACTTTGACAAGGCTGCTGCCAGTGTCCTCACCACATGTGTAAGTAGGATACAGTAGCTGGGAAGAGAGAGAGAGAGAGTTGTTGGCATAGAAGGGGTGATATATACACACACAGACTCACTTAGGTGTAAAGAATGCAGTGCAGTGATATTCTCAGTCTGCTGTCAATGGTTGGCCAAGAAAGAACTGGTCATAGAGGAGCTGTGGAAGTATAGAGGTTCCCCACCTCTCGCCCCTGTCTCTTCTCCTCCTCCTCGCCCCTGTCTCTTTTCATCCTCCTCGCCCCTGTCTCTTTTCATCCTCCTCGCCCCTGTCTCTTCTCATCCTCCTCGCCCCTGTCTCTTCTCATCCTCCTCGCCCCTGTCTCTTCTCATCCTCCTCGCCCCTGTCTCTCCTCATCCTCCTCGCCCCTGTCTCTCCTCATCCTCCTCGCCCCTGTCTCTCCTCCTCCTCCTCGCCCCTGTCTCTCCTCCTCCTCCTCGCCCCTGTCTCTTCTCTTCCTCCTCGCCCCTGTCTCTTCTCTTCCTCCTCGCCCCTGTCTCTTCTCCTCCTCCTCGCCCCTGTCTCTTCTCCTCCTCCTCGCCCCTGTCTCTTCTCATCCTCCTCGCCCCTGTCTCTTCTCCTCCCCAGATGATGACCATGGAGCCTGGGTATCTGTTCCTGGGGTCCCGGCTGGGAAACAGCCTCTTGCTGAAATACACAGAGAAGTACCAGGAGAATCCAGAGAAACCACCAGTGGAGGAGGACAAAGGGAAGGAAGAGGAGACCGATGAGGAGAAGCAGGTGAGTTGGTTTGATTTTAGCTCCTATGTAGATATTCTCCTCAGTCTGGTCCCTGTGGCATATTGCTGTGAGTGATTCTGTCAAAAATGTAAAGATTCCATAGATTTTTTAAATTCTAGTCAAGGCAAAGTTGATCAAATTGAGCTTCAAAATGTCGCCAAAAGAGGATGTTTCAAAAACAAGTAGCAGTCGCTGCCCTTCTTCTGTACTCGTGTTCCACGTATAAACAGATTTTTAGCACTTCAACTGCTGTTGTGACTGGTCTTTGACTAGCAGATGTGGAAATATGCCACTTAATATGTGATGATGTCGCATATTATAGTTCACCCCTGAAAAAATATGTTTTATTGTCACACACACTGGATAGGTGCAGTGAAATGTGTTGTTTTACAGTGTCAGCCATTGTAGTACAGTGGCCCTGGAGCAAATCAAGGTTAAGTGCTTTGCTCAAGGGCACATCGACAGGTAAAGAAATCCGTCACGGGTGTTCGAGCCAGTGTTCTTTCAGTTGCTAGTCCAACGATCTAACCGCTAGGCTACCTACCGGCCCAGTGTCCATTTTGTAAACAGAAATGCTAAATGAGTTGCTGATACACATTTCTATGTCTGTATTCTGATATAAGTTGCAGAATTAACTTGAATTTGATCATTCCAGGAGGAACCTCCCAGTAAAAAGAAGAGAATTGATTCCTCTACCAACTTGACAGGTATTTGGACAGTTGTTGTGTTTTATTTATTTAACTAAGCAAGTCAGTTAAGAACCAATTCTTATTTGTAATGATGGCCTAGGAACAGTGGGTTTAACTGCCTTGTTCAGGGGCAGAACGACAGATCTTTACCTTGTCAGCTCGGGGATTCGATCTAGCAACCTTTCGGTTACTGGCCCAACGCTCTAACCACTAGGCTATGTATTACAATGTCTTGGTTGTGTCTTGCATATTACCCTTTACATATGTATGGAACTAACTGAGGTGATATGGTCACCTATAATGTTTTTATATTTATAAATAATGTGTTTCCTCCCATGTCCTCTATGGTAAGGTAAGAACCAACTGCCTGATGAGGTGGATGAAATTGAGGTGTACGGGAGCGAAGTGGCGTCTGGCACTCAGTTGGCCACCTACTCCTTTGAGGTAGGACCCCTTGTTACCCCAGTAGAAGCTCTATCAGTTCATTATTCATATTCTAGTCTTGATTATTGCAGTCTTTACAATATGGTTTTCCTATATTTTCCTCCAGGTGTGTGACAGCATATTGAACATCGGACCATGTGCTGGTGCGTCCATGGGGGAGCCAGCCTTCCTCTCCGAAGAGGTACTTTTAATTCACAAAAGAGGTTTCTAACCTCCAGTCATGATGTCCATCATGGTTGTGTTGTATTTGTGAAAGCACTGATTTAATATCCAATACCTGTACCAAGTTATTTTCTCAAGCCCTTGCTATGCTAACAGTAAGATGCACTAAGACTTGTCTCTGGTGTTTCTGTGTCCACAGTTCCAGACCAACCCAGAGCCTGACCTGGAGATAGTGGTGTGTTCTGGTTTTGGGAAGAACGGGGGTCTATCCGTGCTTCAGGTAAATACTCTCCTCAACCGGTCTCTGTATTTCTGTGCGTGTGTGTCGCTGCACTGTGCTAAGACCTGTGGTGGTGAGGCCTATCTACCTCAGGTTCAGTGACTGTGCTACAGAGAAAGACCACTGATTGTTTGTGGCGCGTTAGAAGTAGCTACCGGAAAACAATGTGAAGAGCTGCTATTTTCAGAGTCATCTATGGGAGTTGATGATTCAGTTTTTCCCATCTGGCCATTGTTCTGCGACTATTGATGACTGTTTTGTGTGGCCCCGTCCAGAGGAGCATCCGTCCCCAGGTGGTCACCACCTTTGAGCTGCCAGGTTGCCATGACATGTGGACTGTCATCCCCAATGAGATGAAGGAGAAAGGCAAGAAGAAAGACAAGCCTCCAGCAACGGAGGAAGAGGGTGAGACCCCTGAGGAAGAGGAGGCAGAGGAGAAGCCTGCGCCTGCGCCAGTGGAGGGCGACAAGAAAAAACATGGCTTCCTGATTCTCAGCAGAGAGGACTCCACCATGGTACACCTCCCACCTCATCTCTACACAGTACAGTACACACTGCACCCCTAGACACACTCTGCTCTACACAGCAGTCTGAAAGGGAGCTTTTTCCTCCACTACAGAGCTCCAGCATGTTTAGATTGAGTGTGTAATGTTGATTAAGGGTAATGATTGAGGTAACTGGAACCCCTCCTGTGTGGTTCTCTAGATCCTGCAGACGGGCCAGGAGATCATGGAGCTGGACACCAGTGGTTTTGCCACCCAGGGGCCCACTGTGTTCGCTGGGAACATCGGAGACAACAAATACATCATCCAGGTCTCCCCCATGGGCATACGGCTACTGGAAGGAGGTAGAGAGATCTGTACATCTTTTAATAAAATAATCCCTAATACTCTGTGTCCCTACCTCTCACTTGTACTCTTTCACTGACTGGAAAGCACTTTGTGACAACTGTTACTGTAAAAATGGTTTCAGAAATACATTTGATTGATTGATGTTCCTTCCAGTGACGCAGCTGCACTTCATCCCGGTGGACCTGGGTTCTCCCATAGTGCAGTGCTCCGTAGCGGACCCCTATGTGGTCATCATGACGGCAGACGGAGTGGTCACCATGTTCGTCCTGAAGACCGACTCCTACATGGGCAAGACCCACCGGCTGGCCCTGCAGAAACCACAGATAGCTGCTGTGAGTCACGGTCATATCCTGTACTGTACAACTAAGCCAGGCAGTACTACAACCTGATGAATGAGTGAAAAAATAAGACTCTCAGACCGGTGACTCTCTCTGTCTCCCCGTGCAGCAACCCCGAGTGATTACGCTGTGTACGTTCCGTGACGTCAGCGGGATGTTCACCACAGAGAACAAGCAGACCTCTCACACCAAGGATCAAGACACCATGTTCAACAGCCAATCAGAGACTGAGACCATCATGCAGGATCTCAGGTAGGAGCCAATCATATAGGACCTCAGGTAGGATGTTTTTGAATAAAGTAGATTGTTTTGAACTGAAGAATGAAAGCTATGCCAGCTGTCCCCATGGACACTACGTTTTTGGGCTGCACCTCATTTCTTTAGACAGTGGAAGCACGGTCACCTCAGAGTTGATTAGTACAGCTCTGTCTTCCATGTCTCCTCTTTAGTAACACGGTGGATGATGAGGAGGAGATGTTATATGGAGACTGTAACCCAGCAGGCATCACCCCCACCAAGGACGAGTCCCACCCTGGCTACCACCCCTCTGGGGCCCTGGGTGGGGGGTCCGAGGGGAGGTCGGGACGAGCTGAACCGACACACTGGTGCATGATGGTCCGCGAGAACGGCGTCATGGAGGTTAGGATCAATGTCTCTATTTTATCAGCACAATTTTAGAAATAGCTGTATCAATACACTTTTTGTATTGTATCATAATCATTTAGTTGACTTAATTTACATAGCTGTTACAATTCTAATACTGTTTAATGCCAACATTTATACTATGGTACCATTTAGAGGTTGGATAAAAGCCTGGGGACTTTAAACTTATGTTCAGAAATTCACAAGAACTCAGTGGCCATAGCAACGAGTGTCACCACAACCGACAGGTGAACATTTTCTACAGGACAGAGCTGATAGTAAAACAACTTCCTCCTGTTCTCTAGATCTACCAGCTACCTGACTGGAGACTGGTGTTCCTGGTCAAAAACTTCCCTGTTGGCCAGAGAGTGTTGGTTGACAGCTCCGCCGGCCAATCGGCAGCCCAGGGGGAGGGGAAAAAGGAGGAAGTGACACGACAGGGAGAGATCCCATTGGTCAAAGAAGTGGCCCTGGTGTCGCTCGGCAACAACCACTGCAGACCCTACCTCCTGGTGAGTTTTCAGTAAAGGTATTAAAGTAGGATGACAACACCAGAATATGTAGCAGTGGTACTTAATTGATCTCAATTTGGGAAATTGCTTTAGATAGATCTGAGGTTTTATGTTGCGTTTCTTTCCCAGGTCCATGTTGAACAGGAGCTTCTGATCTATGAAGCATTCCCATATGACCAGCAGCAGGCTCAGAGCAACCTGAAGGTCCGCTTCAAGAAGGTAAGAAGAGCAAGGCCATTGGACAAGCTTTTTAGGACTAAGCTTAATCTGTGTCTAGGAAACCAGTCTTAAATTATCAGTGTTGAATGGGCATTTTATGTCTTCCAACTGTTCTCCTGTCTCTTCTCAGATGCCCCACAACATCAACTTCCGGGAGAAGAAGTCAAAGGTGAAGAAAGATAAGAAGGCTGAAGGTCAGGCTGGTCCCAGCGAGGAGGGGCCAGCGGTGGTCAAAGGTCGTGTGGCCAGGTTCAGATACTTTGAGGACATCTCCGGTTACTCTGGGGTAAGAGGTTCTCTTCCTACAGGACTATATCTACATCATGGGTAACAAAGGGTACGCTTTTAGATACTCAGGTTCCCTGCCGGAAACATCTTGAAGGAGAGGTACTGCTGTCTGCACAGACTTTATATATCTATACTGTAGTTCTGTAGGTTCTCATGATGTTTCCTTGTTTGTGTGTCAGGTGTTCATATGTGGCCCCTCCCCTCACTGGATGCTGGTGACATCACGAGGAGCGTTGAGGCTCCACCCCATGACAATCGATGGACCAATCGAGTCCTTCTCCCCCTTCCACAACATCAACTGTCCCAAAGGCTTCCTCTACTTCAATAAGCAGGGTGAGCTGAGGATCAGTGTTCTACCCACGTATCTGTCGTATGACGCCCCCTGGCCAGTCAGGAAGATTCCTCTGAGGTGTACGGTTCACTATGTGTCCTACCATGTGGAGTCCAAGGTGTATGCAGTGTGCACCAGTGTGAAGGACCCCTGCACTCGCATCCCCAGAATGACCGGAGAGGAGAAGGAGTTTGAGACCATAGACAGAGGTGGGACCAGTATATGCATTAGTCTCCATGACGTTCACATCACTTTCTCATTGGCTTAATACTTCGCTCATTCTTCCGCCATTAAAATTCCTTTGTGTTGTGTGTCTCTTCAGACGAGCGCTACATTCCTCCTCAGCAGGAGAATTTCTCCATTCAGCTCATATCTCCTGTCAGCTGGGAGGCCATCCCTAACACACGGTAACAACTGTAGCTACTGCAGCGTGGCCTCTAACATGAGGGATGTTCATTATAGAGCTGATGCATATTGATATAGATATATTTTATATTTAAGCATCTAGGGCGTATTAGTGGGCGTCTGTTCTGACCTCCCTCTCTCTGATATTTGCAAGAATTGACCTGGAGGAGTGGGAACATGTGACGTGTATGAAGACTGTGGCGTTGAGGAGTCAAGAGACGGTGTCTGGGCTGAAGGGATACATAGCTGCTGGTACTTGTCTCATGCAGGGGGAGGAGGTCACCTGTAGGGGCCGGGTGAGTCACCAAAACTACTCTGACTACTGACTAGAGCCAGGAATATCTTTTGGGCCCTAGTTATGTGCTGTAAGTTATAGTCTAAAGTAGGGTCCAGAGTTTGTCCTAGTCAGGAAACTCAGGACCTATTATGGAGTCCGACAGACAGATGATGCCTTTTGAATTCATGATGTTGATTTTAGTGTGGACTTATTTCTCTCTACTGTTGTCCAGATACTGATCCTGGATGTGATTGAGGTTGTCCCGGAACCTGGTCAGCCCCTGACGAAGAACAAATTCAAGGTTCTGTATGAGAAGGAGCAGAAGGGACCGGTCACAGCTCTGTGTCACTGCAGCGGATACTTGGTCTCTGCCATCGGACAGAAGGTGACAGACCCACCTTCTGATTATACCGCTACAGATATCCCAATCTAGATCTATTTCCCACCCACCTCTCAATATAATTCTGTTCCGATTGACATTGTTTTCATTGTGTGGCCACCATGTTGCACTTGAGTGTATTTTTTTTATATTGAATTAGCCATTTATTATAAGAACTGGTCAGAAAGCCCTTTTAAGGAGCACAAGTACAGTATGTCAACCATCTCTCCTGTAACCCTGAGACAAAGTCCTGGTTGTGATCGATGCATCTGTCTATTCTCCTCTCTGTCTAGATTTTTCTGTGGAGTCTGAAGGACAACGACCTGACAGGCATGGCCTTCATTGACACCCAGCTTTACATCCACCAGATGTTTAGCATCAAGAACTTTATCGTGGCAGCTGACGTCATGAAGAGCATCTCTCTGCTCAGATACCAGCCTGAGAGTAAGACTCTTTCGCTAATTAGCAGGGTAAGACAGCAAGGCTACAGGACTACTTAAGTAGTAACACAGGGGAGATGTCAAACCAACTTCAAAGTATTGTGTTTAAGTGGCACGTGATTTACCATCTTCTGACTCTCTGATGATCATTCTCTGAGTGGTTTTGTTCTATGTTAGTTTGTTGTTTATGGATTTAACTATATCCCCGATGAGGGTTCTGAACATGGATGAAAGAAAGCACTGTCTTTGTTCCCCTGTGGGATCCCAGCGTTTTTTGTGTCGAGTTTATCTTCGAGAGCAGTGCTGTCCTGGAGGGGATGATTAAATGATCAGGGCCGTTCTTCATGCCAGTGTTCTGAGTCTTAAGGGACTCTTCTCTTAATGCAGGGTTCCTCATTAGGCTAAATTCGGCCCATGGGTAATTTGAGTTGGTCCCCCCTTTGCTGCTCCACTCTTCTGGGAAGGCTTTCCACTAGATGTTGGGACAATGCTGCGGGGACTTGCTTCCATTCAGCCACGAGCATTAGTGAGGTTGGGCACTGATGCTGGGCGATTAGGCCTGGCTTGCAGTCGGCATTCCAATTCATCCCAAAGGTGTTCAATGGGGTTGAGGCCAGTGAAGTTTTTCCACAACGATCTCAACAAGCCATTTCTGTATGGATCTCGCTTTGTGCACGGGGGCATTGTCATGCTGAAACAGGAAAGGTCTTCCCCAAACTGTTGCCACAAAGTTGGAGGCACAGAATTGTCTAGAATGTCATTGTATGCTGTAGCGTTAATATTTCTCTTCACTGGAACTAAGAGGCCTAGCCCAAACCATGAAAAATCCCAGACCATTTAACCAAACTTACAGTTGGCACTATGCATTCGGTCAAGAAGCGTTCTCCTGGATTCCGCCAAACCAAAATTCGTCTGTCGGACTGTCAGATGGTGAAGCGCGATTCAATACTACAGAGACTGCGTTTCCAAGTCCAATGTCGACAAGCTTTACGCTACTCCAGCCGACACTTGGCATTGCATATTGTGATCTTAGGCTTGTGTGTGTGATACCTTCAAGCGTTTGGAAAGACTTGTGAAGGTCTACAATATTTTCTTCTGGGGTCTTGGCTGAATTCTTTTGATTTTTTTCTTATGATGTCAAGTAAAGAGACACCGAGTTTGAAGGTAGGCCTTGAAATACAGCCACAGGTACACCTCCAATTGACTCAAATGATGTCAATTAGCCTATCAGAAGCTTCTAAAGCCATGACATCATTTTCTGGAATTTTCCAAGCTGTTTACAGGCACAGTCAACTTAGTGCATGTAAACTTCTGTGATTGTGATACAGTGATATGTCTGTAAACAATTGTTGGAAAAATGACTTGTCATGCACAAAGTAGATGTCCTAACCGACTTGCCAAAACTATAGTTTGTTAACAAGAAATTTGTGGAGTGGTTGAAAAACAAGTTTTAATGACTCCAACTTGTGTGTGTGTGTATGTACATATGTATGTATGTATGTATATATATATATATATATATATATATATATAGTCCATTTTTAAAATAACATCAAATTGATCAGAAATACAGTGTAGACATTGATAATCTTGTAAATGACTATTGTAGCTGGAAACAGCTGATTTAAAAAAAAATGGATTATGTACATTCATGTACAGAGGCCCATTATCAGCAACCATCACTCTATCTGGAGCATCAGTAATTGTGGGTTCGATTACAGGCTCAAAATGTACAGAAAGTTATTTGTTTCTTCATACTCGTCATTCTATTCTTGTTCTGAGAAATGAAGGCTATTCCATGCGAGAAATTGCCAAGAAACTGAAGATCTCGTACAACGCTGTGTACTACTCCCTTCACAGAACAGCACTAACCGGCACAACTGAGTAAGAGGACAAGTACATTAGTGTCTAGGTTGAGAAACAGACGTCTCGCAAGTCCTCAACTGGCAGCTTCATTAAATAGTACCCGCAAAACACCAGTCTCAACGTCAACAGTGAAGAGGCGACTCCGGGATGCTGGCCTTCTAGACAGAGTTGCAAATAAAAAGCCATATCTCAGACTGGCCAATAAAAAGAAAATATTAAAATGGGCAAAATAACCCACACTGGACAAAGGACAGCATCCCGGAGTCACCTCTTCACTGTTGATGTTGAGACTGGTGTTTTGCGGGTACTATTTAATGAAGCTGCCAGTTGAGGGCTTGCGAGGTCATCTGTTTCTCAAACTAGACACGCTAATGTACTTGTCCTCTTGCTCAGCTGTGCACCGGGGCCTCCCACTCCTCTTTCAATTCTGGTTAGAGCCAGTTTGCGCTGTTCTGTGAAGGGAGTAGTACACAGCATTGTACCAGATCTTCATGTTTCTTGGCAATTTCTCGCATGGAATAGCCTTCATTTCTCAGAAGAATAGACTGAGTTTCAGAAGAAAGTTATTTGTTTCTGGCCATTTTGAGCCTGTAATCGAACCCACAAATGATGTTCCAGATACTCAACTAGTCTAAAGAAGGCCAGTTTTATTGCTTCTTTTAATTAGAACAACAGTTTTCAGCTATGATAACAATTGCAAAGGGGTTTTCTAATGATCAATTAGCCTTTTAAAATGATAAACTTGGATGAGCTAACACAACGTGCCATTGGAACACATGAGTGATTGTTGCTGATAATGGGTCTCTGTACGCCTATGTAGATATTCCATAAAAAAATCTGACGTTTCCAGCTACAATAGTCATTTACAACATTAACAATGTCTACACTGTATTTCTGATCAATTTGATGTTATTTTAATGGACAATTTCTTTTGCTTTAATTTAAAAAACAAGGACACTTCTAAGTGACCCCAAACTTTTGAACGGTTGTGTGTGTGTGTGTGTGTGTGTGTATATATTACACATGTTTGTTCTTGGAAGACTGTAAAATCACCAGGAAATGAGCTAAAAGTGATTTTAATTTAGGAAATCCTTTTCCAAGTATTCTCACTTATATAGAGGCATATCTGATCATATCCCAATGTAATCAAGGTTAGAAATTATTCTGTTTTTGTCAAATATCTGTTTTGGATTCTTGTGGTCAATTTGTAATGTACATATTATTTAACTAGTGTATGTTCCTGCCTCCCGACCAAGGAAAAATCAGCCCACGGCTGAATGTAATTGGGGACCCATGACTTAATGGTTTTGTTTCTGTGTTTGGTTCCCTAGGACGCCAAGCCTCTGGAGGTCTACAGTGTAGAGTTTATGGTGGATAACAACCAGCTGGGATTCTTGGGTAAGGTTTATATAACTTTGGTAGTTAGCCTGGTAGTGTTATCCTGGTTAACTCTTTGAATGGAGCCTATATATGCCTAGACCTCTCAAAGTAAACTTATTTTCTGTTTCAGTGTCCGACCGAGATCAGAATATATCGGTGTACATGTATCTGCCTGAAGGTAAGTGATAACGTAAACCGGGTAATACTGTCCCACAAACATCACAATATCAAATAAAGGCCGAGGTCATGTGTGATGACAAACTGCAGCTCCACCATGTCATGATCACATAACTGGTACTTTGCGTCCTGCTGTAGCTAAGGAGAGTTTCGGGGGCATGCGTCTGCTGAGGAGGGCAGACTTCAACGTGGGAGCTCATGTCAACGCCTTCTGGAGGATGCCCTGTCGAGGGGCACTGGACACAGCCACCAAAAAGACCCTGGCCTGGGACAACAAGCACATCACATGGTTTGGTAGGACACAATTTTGACTTTGAGATTTTGTATTGACCGACACAGTAGAAGAAGCTGTGAAGGGTTGTCTGTTAAATCTTGCTTCAGTTGACCTGATCAAATGCTCCTCCTGGTATGTTCTCAGAAGGATGGACATGATTTTGTCAGTAGCTTAAAAAAAATGGATTTAGAGCTTTAGTAGTAATTCTTCTCCTCTTCCCTCCCTACAGCCACTCTGGATGGCGGCATCGGGTTGCTGCTACCCATGCAGGAGAAGACCTACCGCAGATTGCTGATGTTGCAGAATGCTCTCACCACCATGCTGCCACACCACGCCGGGTTAAACCCCAAGGCATTCAGGTAACTTACCACACGTCACTGATAACTGTTGTGGTCATCATTCTCCCCGTGCCTCTAAAGTAGGCAACACTTAAATACTTTAAGCTTTCAATTGGCTTTTTATTTTTTGGGATCTTGTCCTCCAGGATGTTGCATGCTGACCGGCGGCAGCTCCAGAACGCGGTGCGGAACATTCTGGATGGAGAGCTGCTCAACAAGTACCTGTACCTCAGCACCATGGAGCGCAGTGAGCTGGCCAAGAAGATTGGCACCACCTCTGATATAGTGAGTATTATTAGTTTTCTACAAAACTAGCATCGTCCCCATCTTAATCGTGGTCCAAATCACTATTAGTTATGAGATGTTTGAATGAAGGATTTCTTTCCGTTTCAGATCTTGGATGATCTCCTTGAGGTTGACAGGGTGACTGCTCATTTCTGAGAGCAGCATCCTTGACTACGTGTGAGACCCAGGATCTTCCATCGGAAAATGCTTTTTGATATCTATGTTCTGTATGGAAACTTATGCGTTTAATCAATTTTGTTCAGTCATAAGGAGTTCGTAAACATGTTTCTCAGAATATTTTGTAAGTAAACTTTATTAAAAAAAGTGGATTGTACACTGCTTTAATCAGCTTGGTCTTTTATGTTCAAATAATTTGAGATCTGCACCTGTAACATGCAAATCTATCATGGACATCATTTACAAGAGAAAGAATTCCAAGGGGAGGTAGGGCACTTCATTTAAAGTAGAATACAATTTTAAAAGGTATTTCTTCAGCAGCATTCGTTTTTGCAGTTAGGTGGGTGCTTGAGTGAACCAAATATTTCCAAAAGGGATGAACATTTGACTTGACCAAACTACATGTCTGCAGTAAAAGTAATCTCAGCATCTATAAGCCCTATTATCCAGGTAATGCAACAAGATTTAAAAATCTGGAATGTGACTAAACATGTGCTATTAATAAGATTTAATGAGAAGGCTGACTTTAATCTCATTCAAGTCAGATTGCAACAGCAAGAATCTTGGCTAAAAGGAATCACTTCAGGCTTTTTACCTACACATACTGCAATCATTCATCCCCAGTGAACGAGGTCAAATAAAACACCCAAAAATGGTTCTACATTTATAATCATTAAATTGTGTTTATATGTCATGCCAGTTGACATTCCTTGGAGGCATTGAGACAGTGCTCCTCAATACCATGACTCCTGGCGAGTCAAGTCTTTGGCTTGGAGCTGTATTTGGTGCTTTTTCCCTGTCCTGACTAAGACACAAGTCCAAAAACTATTTTAAAGTCTACACATTCTGCCAAAGCAGATTTGGCATGTACTGTAGATGTGTCAAATGCATAGCACCATTGTAGCAGCCCAACTGACAACTATCATATTAAACTACTTCGTTATCTTCCTGTCAAACGGGGTGCATTTCTTGAGCTTTAAATCGGGAGTCAGTAGTCTCAGGTATGCAGCTGAGGTCAGGGTCTCAACCTCTACTTCAGGTATTGGTCGACTTCCTCATCCAGCGATATGAGGTTAAAGTAAGACAACAGGTATAGCAGGTATCGTGTCAGACGCATCGTCACCATTTCTGACCTGGGAAGAAAATTATTAATGTTTTAGGCTATCTTGTAGGAACAAAAAATGCTGATGTATTTTGGGTAATGTCTGGAGCATGACCTACCCAGTTGGGTCTACTGCTATGCATTCAGTGGCCAGCTTATTAGGTACAGAAAATAGTTTGCTCCTACAGACAGTGAGTCACGTGGCTTTGGCTTGTTATATAAAAGCAGACAGTTACTGTTAGTGGGCAAAGTGTGTGACCGAGTGTGGTATGATCAGTATGGTATGATCAGTGCCAGGGATACCGGTTCCAGCATCTCCGAAGTTGCCGGGCCTCCTTGGCTTTTCACGCACAACATTGGGAAACGCTGCCCTAGACAAACTCAGTCCTCAGGTCCCTAAGGGCTGCATGTTTTGGTTTTTGCCCCAACACTACTGATTCAAATGATCAAAGCTTGATTATTTGAAATCAGATGTGTAGTGCTAGGGCAAAAACCAGAAAGTGCACCCTCCCTGGAGTCCTGAGGACCGAGTACGGGGAAACTCTGTTCTAACTAGGGTTTCCAGAGAATGGTGTGACAAACAAAACATCCAGTCAGCGGCAGTTCTGTGGGCAAAAAACTGCTTGAGGTCGAAGGAGAATGGCAAGAATTGTGCACGCTAAATAACAGCGCATTACAACAGTGGTGTGCAGAAAGGCATCTCTAAACACACAACTCATTGGTCCTTGTCACACTGCAGCAGAGGACCACACCAGGTTCTACTCCGATCAGCTACAAACAAGAAGCAGCTCCAGTGGGCACGCCCTCACTGGACAATTGAGGAGTGGAAAAACATTGCCTGGTCTGACAAGTTCCAGGTCCTGTTGCTTCAGGATTTGGCATAGGCAGCATGAGTCCCATCCTGCCTGGTGTCAACGGTACAGGCTGGTGGGGAATGTTTTCCTGGCACACGTTAGTCCTTTGATACCAATTGAGCAATGTTTTCATGCCCCTGAAGAATACAGGGAGATCTGGAGGCAAAGCGTGTTGACACTTGCGCTCTTAGATACAGTGCGGGTAGGCTAGTCTACATTATGGAATTACGGACAAATGCGAGAATATTGGGATTTGTCAAACTGCAGTCAAGCATCATGTTATCAGAATAAGACCCTCAATATTTATAGGAAAGGAGCATCAAGATCACTGTGCAGTTTCACTACACTGATATACACAAGTTCTCATCTGTAGCCTAAAACTGCATGCTTTCCCCAGTCGTAGTGGGAAGACCACACTATCACACGTGACTCCAAGTTTACTTCGATATGTTATATTTGCGTATAAAGGAATTTCTGCCATTTCTCACAATCTTACCGTCGGCATTCATAAAATTGTACCGAAACTTCCATCACAGCTGTCATGATTATAAATGTTTTATACGGTATGATTTTACTCAAACTAGATGGAAAGGTGGTTACTGAGTGTATAGTGTTGAGGATAATTTGTTACCTCAGGGCATACTCGAATTTGAGGCTCTCCCAGGAGGTCCACACCCATCGGAACACCCTGAACCTGGGAAGAACTCCCGGCCTCTCTGCCCAGAGCCGCCCCCAGCCTTGCACAGCGCTGGAGACAGGACAACAGGTTAGTAAGTAAATACAACTGCTACTATTTGAAACAGTCTGTTCGCCTCTTAAGCCATGACACAGTATCTGTCTACCGGAGCTCCCAGCCTGATACGACTAACCTCATGGCCATGACACAGAATCTGTCTACCGGAGCTCCCAGCCTGATACGACTAACCTCATGGCCATGACACAGTATCTGTCTACCGGAGCTCCCAGCCTGATACGACTAACCTCATGGCCATGACACAGTATCTGTCTACCGGAGCTCCCAGCCTGATACGACTAACCTCTTGGCCATGACACAGTATCTGTCTACCGGAGCTCCCAGCCTGATACGACTAACCTCTTGGCCATGACACAGTATCTGTCTACCGGAGCTCCCAGCCTGATACGACTAACCTCATGGCCATGACACAGTATCTGTCTACCGGAGCTCCCAGCCTGATACGACTAACCTCATGGCCATGACACAGTATCTGTCTACCGGAGCTCCCAGCCTGATACGACTAACCTCTTGGCCATGACACAGTATCTGTCTACCGGCGCTCCCAGCCTGATACGACTAACCTCTTGGCCATGACACAGTATCTGTCTACCGGAGCTCCCAGTGTGATGTTGATGCTGCGGACCGTGTTGATGTTCCTAAACACCAGCAGCATGGGGCGTGGCATGGACTTGAGAACGACCATGATGTTGTCAAAGTGATTGACAGCCATGTCCCTCATATAGGATGTCTCTTCACGACTCAGGATGTTGGACAGGCCCAGCTCCCGCATGTTGATTGGCCGCTGCAGCAGCATCTCACAGAAGATGAAGTAGTCTGATTGGATAGGAATCAGGATATTGTAAGCATGTTATTAGTCTGTTGTGAGACTGGATTTGTTTAAGGCATAGGACTTCTGTTTGAAATAATGATATTAGTTGTCCGCTCACCTTTGACCCCCAGGCTGTTGGAGTACCTCTTCATGGCAGTGTCGTCTCTCAGGACTATGGACCGCCACAGTTTACACAGCGCTACTCTGTCACTACAGGGTCAAAGGTTAGGTGATGGTATAACATACAAGCTGCACTATTTAAAAAAAATGATTGATCACATTGCAAGGTTGTAGGTTCTAAAATGTATCCACACCACTGAGCTGCTTTGGATAAAAGTGTCTGCTAAATGGCTTATGATTATAGTTTAAATCTTACATTTCACTGAGGTATTCATACAGACCATGATCCAACAGTACTAGCTCTGCCTTCTTGTCTGGACCTCTTCTCACAAGCACTGTGACATGGTACAGAACATGCACTCAAGGTCACCAAGTCATTTTTAGCAAATATTGTTGAATAGTTAGTTATTTCTTATCAACTTGACTTATATAAAAAGTTATCTGGAAAAAGCACTTGGAAACTGCCCTGATACAAGTTAAGAGTTCAGCAGAAACAACTGTAAACATGCCCCTGACCTACCGTTTCCGGGGTGAGGGTCAGCGTGAATGAAGCCTGTGTAAAATATCTGCTCTGCAAACGTACGGATCAGCTTTTCAGCAGTCTGAAAAAAAACAACGGTTTATATGCTTATCCGAGTACTAATGAGCATAGACAAAGGCTGCTCTACGGTGTCACGATCGGTACTCACATCTTTCAAGCTAAGTCCTTGTCTTTTGATTTCTTCCACATTGTTGATTTTGCAGCCTTCACAGAACTCTGCAGTCAACACTCTCTAAAGAAATGGTCTGTTTATTACAGTACAATAATACAGAAGTGGTCAAAAAGGTATCAAAGGCGTTTAGACAGGCAGGCCAATACTGATTTCCCCTCCACTAATTTATCTTTTGACCAATCAGATCTGAAAAAGAGTGATGTTAAAAGATCTGTCATTGGTCTAAAGACAGTGGGAGAAAAAAAAAGAATCTGAAATGAGCTGCCTATTTGAACACAGCCATTGTAATTTACAGCAGTGAATAGTTCTGGGTCTCACCTTGCTGGTTTGGTCCCAGTAAACCTTTGGCACGATGACAAATTTGAAGTGTTTTAGTTCCTCTGCACACCTCTCAGAGTTCCTGGCCTCATTCTCAAAGTCCAGCTCCTGAGCCAATGTCCCCTTCAAGTCCTAATATCGTCAGAGAATGCCAACGTTAGGTTAGATTAGGGGACCATGTCTATCTAATCATGCTCTGCGGGGTATTATCTGATGTAAAAAAAAACAAAAAAAGCATTTTCAGCCAAATAAGCAGAAAAGTTTAAGCCCTTACTTTGAGGACCCATCTGAAGCCAAAGCTGGGGTGCATGAACTTTATAACGTCCAGTAGGATCTCCAGAGTCCTGATGTCACCGTCAAACCGATCCCTGAGGTCTATGTACTGCACCTGGAGAAGGCGGAGAGGTTAATATTCAGAATAAGGAGTGATATCTAGAATGGTTTAACAAAAGTGTTCGGTTTGGTTTAATCAGGCAAGGTGAACAGAGTAAATCACACACAGTTAACCATTAACTGTGGCTGAATGTGTTGTGCAGTTAACCTGAACCCACTTTGACAGCAACAGGAGTCCCGTCCTGCAGCTCTGCCTTGTGGACCTGAGCCAGACTGGCTGCTGCGATGGGCTCATAGTCAAACTTCTTAAACATCCTGTCTGGAGTAGTGTTGAAGTCCTCTCTGAACAGAGAGTCTACCTGGTAGAACGTGACAGATCATTTCATGTAAGTGTGTTTCTCAACACTTTTCATTGTAAATTATAAAATTGCCAGTTCTAGCCTCGCATTATGAATGGCCAAGAGGCATTCAAAGCCATGACAACTATAAGCACGGCTCCCTCATCACTTTCACTACATATTGCTTCATTAACTACTCAATGTTTGACAAGACAAAATACTGCGGGTCTTACCTCCTTGTATCTCCTGTTAAGAGCCTTATCCTCCAGGACATGCAGTGTCTTGACGTACTCAGGAGGCAGCAGGTGGTTGAAAGCACACAGTCCCTGTCCAAGTTTAACATATATCCCTCCGTTCTGCACCGCTCCCTCCACCATGCTGTCTGCTGCCCTTTGGTGGCACAATGACATCCCTGCCACGAATGATGAGCTGCTCTGGCAACACAGAGGGGAAGACGGGATTGAACTACAGAGATCGTTTCAGACTCACACCATTGTTTAGCAGACAGACACAGACACATAGGGCTGTCACAATTCATAATGGTCGCGTTCCCCTGCTTAGACGTTGCATGCATCAACCAATGGTTGCGGGCCACGTAACTGTGCTGTCAGGCACCAGATCACTATAACATATGTGGTTAGCGGATACTTAAAAATACAGATCCAGACATTCTAAGATCTGGCATGCGTCAGCAACACCTGGACAGAGGAACAATATGTATTCTGTCAAACTTACCTCGTCCATGCAACGTAACGTCACATTGGAGGTCCACCAATAATCTACTGAGATATAGAGTCCTACATATATAGACCTGTAGGGACAGAGAGAGGGACATGGTTTGAGTAACTCAAAAAGGAAATTATTCAAAATATTTGACCACATGCAAAAAGGATGATGAGACCCACCTACAAAAGCGACCGACTCCCTTCACCAAGATCTTCATCTTCCGTCTCTCTCGAGGTTCCGCAAAGGCGTACTGGACCCCCACCACCGCGGGAACACTCACCGCCACACCCAGAAACATCTTCCTGAACAACCCTCGGCTCTTCCCTGGCCTGAGAGGAGAAGACATGGGCATTTCAGCAACAGTGTGTGTACATTTCTTTCGATGTTGCTTTCTGGAAAGTTACAGTGTTTGATTAACTGCTATAAAGTTCTGCTTCCTGCCTAGGTAGTGTACTTGTACATCAAGCTGACAGACGCTATAGGAACAGGAGCTTGGCCATTGTCTCAGACAAGGTGTAGTTAGTATAGTACCTTTGTGAGCTGAAGGATCTGTACAGTTGTGGATGTGGGTGGGGACATCTTCGCAGCAGGGCCAAATGAGGCCAACACAACCTTAACTACAGAATGACAAAAACACCACTACAATTAGTGTTACTTTGAAGCATCAACTTAAAACGAATCCACTTTTTTTGCTAGTCACTGTAGACATGCTGGGAAACACCATCCCTAGAAAAGTAGAGAAAAACAAACTGCATTTTACCATGTTAACTTGAATAACATGGGAGACTGGTGTTGGGGACTCTGCATCAAGGCCACTCTCCATAGGCCAGAACAGGCTGTTGTTTTCCTTAACCATCTAGCACAGGACAAACTGTTTCCAGAGTAGTAGATTTATAGATAGATCCTTTCTATGTCAGGTCACTGACCACGTGCGCACACACACGATTACTCATGCTACCCTGTTTCCCATGGCATTGAATAAAACACGTGACAACTTATAAGTAATGGAGGGTAAACTACGACCTCAAAATTAGGGACATCACACGAGCTCTTGATCTCGTTTAGCGAGTTTGTACGTCGACCTCTGATTTTAGTATGGAGGTTATACATTGCATTGCTTTAGGTTCTACATTGCATCAAATGTCCAAGCGCATTTCCTGTGTGTTAGAGAGTAACGTTAGTTATTGGAACTAGACCAACCCTTGCTAGTGGTATATGTAAATAAAAGTGTAACGTTAGCAATATACTGTGCAACGTTAACATACAAAGCGCACACATACATTTAACCTAGTCATTTATGACATTTAATCCATACATGCATAAACTGTTAAATGTCAGGTGTTGATTTAGAAGGTATGTACAGGCATATTTTAATTTGGTGTAGCTATTTATGTTACTATAGTATAACTAGTTAGCCTAACGTTACCAAGCAAGGAAAAGATAACATTTTTAAAAACCAGTTCAACTCACTGCTTTGAAGGTCTCCCACGCCATGTTCAGCCTATACACTCACTGTGCTCTCTTTTCACTAATATGTAGTTTTTAAAAATTTAATTGTAAAAAAAAAAAAAAAAAAAAAGTATAGCCTCTATTCGATTGTAACTGCCTCCTCCCGTTTCAGATCGTACTTGATTTCCCGAACTGGCTACAAATGATTTAAGGACACATTGGGCACGAAATTGATCACGTGACAAATGGTCCGAATGTGACCGAAGATTCTCCAGTGAAAAGATTCTTCACTTGACTCGCATCAAAATGAATCAACCCAAGCATACTTTAAAATGACTTTTTGAGTTTAAATCACAAATGTACAGAATAATGCATGTATTTTTGTGGTTGAATCAGAAATGGACGTTGTAAAAAAATATTCATTTATGTGGCTAATTACATAACATGTATCAGAAACGATTCAAGTGTGCAATCTCTGCACAACCTTGTTTACAGTCAGGTTTACGGTATTAGATGGTATGCATATGGTCTGTAGAATTTAAACAATGTTGTTTTCGATGATAACGGCAAAATACAGGCATAGCCTGAATAATATGTATTATAACTGTTTACATTAACATCAACGTGGGAATCACTGTGATCAGCCCCTTATTAGTGTGACTTTAGGTCAGTGGTAGCAACTCTACTAATCAGGAGGAGCAGATGCATGATTTATATGTTACATCATCTTACATCATATCAGGTAGAGCATATCAAGGGATATCCCCAGAGCTTTGAAGGGGAAGAAAACAATGTGAGTGGAAAACAGAACAACATGATGTTGCATCTTCCATTTGATTTTTTTAGCATCTTGTTTACATGATACTCTCGACTTCTCTTTGACATGCTATGCATGAACCTCAAACTGGCACGTTTATTTCAACACAAATGGATGCCAAGTGTTCCATTATCAAAGTATTTTAAGTGACTTAAAAGTAGAGAGGTCCTCTGTCATCAGAGCCACCGGAAGCTGCCGGACTGTCGTCGCTGAGGTCTTGTGTTTCCTGTTTACTGGCGGGAAGAGCGAAAGAATCTGGACCATCGGTCTGTTTTCAAAACGCACGTTGCTTTTTAAAATTATTATTAGCGCAGTTTCAATCATTTATGATAAACCGAATTCCACATGATTTGGATACATATATTTGCTTGACCTGTGCTTATAGTTTAAAGGGTTTTGAAGCGCGAAACCGATGGAGGAGCCCGCTGACTCCGTCCGTGGTGGGTCAGCACAGGGCCCCACCGCGCAAGTAGCAGAGATCCGCTGCCCAATGGCAGCGCGTCCTATGCGGCTGCTGGAATGGAAAGTCAAACCAGGGTCCCTCGTCAATGTGGACTCGGTGTTGGGGTTATGTGTTCCCATCCCGCTGGAGAAAGAGCCCGGGTCTCAGCCGCCAGAACAGCCCAAAAGGCTGCCAGAGAAGAAACTGAAATCGGATCGAGCTGGAGTGGTGAAGGACCTATGTTGCCTACTTGGACAAGTCATATCGCCTGGGTGGGTATGCTAGCTAGCTAACGTTAATTTAGCTCATATTGCCTATGTCAGCAATGTTTTTATATTGTGCTCGTGTGTAGTTAACTGTGTTTGCTAACGCATGATGTTGCTCATAGACCACATTCGCAGTAGCATTACTAACTAGCCTAGCTGATGGGTGGTAATGGTAGCTATCTATCCTAACTCAGTGCCTGTGTAGGAGCGTCGAACTCCAAAACAGCTGAAATAATCATGTCAATGGGGCGAGTTCGTTTTGCATGTCCCGGTGCCTTCGTAGTGCGGTGTTTAATAGTAGACCATTCGATTGGTCCTTAAGTCAAATATTCAACCGCCCGGGGCACACGCCAAACGAACTTGCTCCATATTGTAGTATGCACATTACATCATCCACATTGGTATCGAGTCGTCGAATTTGCACGCTCGAGCACTTTTGGTCCAGTTTTTGATGGAACCAGAATTCAGAGAACTTTGTGCTTCAGAAAGCATTTTGGTGTTATGAATTTGGGTAACAAGCCAGACCGTCAATTATATAACCGATAACAACACATTGTGAATATGACACATTGTTCGCATGACATCATTCCTGTACTATTGAAAACAGGAGTGGACTTTCACTGGAAATGGCATCTTTATCCCCCCAGTTTTATAATTGAAACGTGATACAAAACGAGGCAACGGTTTGCTTTAGGACCATGCAGATGCCACCTAGCTGTTGGGTAGGCTGTTTGAGTGTTTAAACTGACTGGATATAAAAAATAAAAACGATGCCCCCCCCCTCCACACTTATAAAACCAAAGTTGTGCCCCTGACTGAAAATGGCCAAATATTATCTTAGAGCTGAAGAAGACACCCCTTGTTTCTGTTTTTAAAGTTTGAACGTGACGATTCAGTTGTCAATTTGTTGTTCAGAAACTGCTGACGGCTTATGCCCTGGTGCTTTTCAATATGGAGGCACTAATGTAGTATGATGGGGAAGTGTGAGGGGAAGTTGTTTATTAACGTGTTTGTTTAAATATGGATGTACACATGTTGGAGAGACAGTGGCCATTCTATCCGGCACCTGCATTGTAAAGCCCTTTTTAAGGGGGACACTCGTTATGCTGCGGTCTCAAGTGCCACTTCTCTTCCAGTGCTGTGATTGTCAGAGTAGAAGAATGCAGTCATCCAGTCGTGATGAAGGGGCTGTGTGCTGAATGTGGTCAGGACCTCACACAGTAAGTACACACCCACACACACACATGTATTCCATGCTAGAATTTCAATTGGCATATTCACACTTAAAAAAAAAAAATAGGCCTGCTTCTTAGCTGTACATGACCTCTTATGCGGCTGCATTACGAAGTGGATTCTCTCTCTCTTTTTCAGGATGCAGAGTAATAATGGGAGGCAGCAGGCTCACATCTCCACGGCAAACGTTTCCATGGTGCACAGTGTCCCCGAGTTGATGGTCAGCTCTGAGGTGAGGCTCAGGATGTCATGACACTAGAAGACGAGTTTCCACTGACAACAATGTGACCTTGTAGAACTACCTCTGTGTTGTTGGAATTCAACTTTACAATGTAGTAGAGACAGTTTTGTGGAAGTCATTGTCTCCTTTTAATAAATGCCTGGTCTTTGTGATATGTCCCCAACACAGCAAGCGGAGCAGCTGGGCAGAGAGGACCAGCAGAGACTCCACAGGAACAAGAAGCTGGTTCTTATGGTTGATCTGGACCAAACCCTGATCCACACCACCGAGCATCACTGTCAGCGCATGTCCAATAAGGTATGTATATCTGATCTCCATAGCTACAATTACATTTTTTTCCCCCTCTGGCCTATGAAAAGAGGTTGTTTTCTATTTCTATGCCCCAGGCTTTGCTGTGGGTTTGGTATTGAAGAGTTACCCTGTATGTAGCTAGTGTGCAATTAACCACTAATGGTTATGTAGCTAGAACAAACCATTGATGGTTCTGCCCATGCCTCTGCTCTTGTTCCACAGGGAATCTTCCACTTCCAGCTGGGGCGGGGGGAGCCCATGTTACACACGCGACTGCGTCCGAACTGCAAAGACTTCCTGGAGAAGATCGCCCAGCTCTATGAGCTGCATGTCTTCACTTTCGGAAGCCGCCTCTATGCGCACACCATCGCAGGTACCCACACACATTCTCTGATAATTATGCCTACATTGAATCACTATATCATTTGCGTTACAGTAAGTAATGCAAAAAGTATCAAGAAAGCAACAACAGCAAAAAAGACGTAAATACCAAAATTGTGTGAGTGCTCAGAAGCTAAATGCCATGTGAATTTAAACACATTTAATTATCTAGGATGTCATCCTCTGTAAAAATCTCTCTACGGAATTATAGATCTTCACTTAATGCCTGAGTGCTGTCTGCATTATAGGTGAGAATAGTTTTATTTAAATGTTTGTCTATACACTCCCAGTTTGAAAAATTAGGCACCTAACAAGACTAACAGACATGCCTCAATGTGATTGGTCTCAGCATTGGAGGCAAATACTGAGTAGCGCTAGAAGTCTGAGTGGCCACTAGAGGTCAGCATTTACCTTCCATTTGTGTCTCAGGTGCTCATGAGCTGGGCCTCTGGGATGGATTTGTCTGAGCTGACTTCTCTCTCTCTGTGTAAATTATGTATATGGGTGTCTCTGAGCGGTAAGCCAACCGTAGACGAAAATCGGCAAGGGAAGTCTGGGGAGGTGCATCTGCGACAGCCAAAAGCCTGACACTAGTGGTTTTCCAACAGCAAGGCTCAGATCAATATGACGGTGTCAACATACAGTGCCTTTGGAAAGTATTTTTACCCCTTGACTTCTTTCATATTTTGTTACGTTACAGCCTTATTTTAAAATGGAGGGCATTTTCTTTCCTCATCAATCTAAACACAATACCCCATAATGACAAAGCAAAAACAGGTTTAGAGATTAAATAAAACACGGAAATATGACATTTACATAAGTATTCATACCCTTTCACTCAGTACTTTTGTTGAAGCACATTTGGCAGTGATTACAGCATTGAGTCTTCTTGGGTATGATTGTTACAAGCTTGGCACACCTGTATTTGGGGAGTTTTCCCCCATTCTTCTCTGCAGATCCTCTCAAGCTCAGTCAGGTTGGATGGGGAGTGTTGCTGCTCAGCAATTTTCAGGTCTCTCCAGAGATGTTCTATTTGGTTCAAGTTCGGGCTCTGGCTGGGCCGCTCATGGACATTCCGTGTGCTAAGGGTCGTTGTCCTGTCTCCCAGTCCCTGCAGCTGAAAAACATCCCCGCGGCAGGCTAGCCTAGTGGTTAGAGCGTTGGACTAGTAACCGGAAGGTTGCAAGTTCAAACCCCGAGCTGACAAGGTACAACTGTCGTTCTGCCCCTAGGCCGTCATTGAAAATAAGAATTTGTTCTTAACTGACTTGCCTAGTTAAATAAAGGTGTAAAAAAAATAAATAAAAAAAAATAAAAATAATAATAATTATAATAATGATGCTGGATGTTAGCACATCCTTCACCGTAGGGATGGTGCCAGGTTTTCTCCAAACGTGACGCTTGGCATTCAGTCCAAAGAGTTCAATATTGGTTTCATCAGACCAGATAATCTTTTTTCTCATGGTCTGAGAGTCCTTTAGGTGCCTTTTGACAAACTCCAAGCGGGCTGTCATGTGCCTTTTACTGTGGAGTGGCTTCGGTCTGGCCACTCTACCATAAAGGTCTGATTGGTAAAGTGCTGCAGAGATGGTTGTCCTTCTGGAAGATTCTCCCATCTCCACAGAGGAATTAGAGCTCTTTCAGTGACCATCGGGTTCTTGGTCACCTCCCTGACCAAGGCCCCCCTCTCCCGATTTCTCAGTTTGGCCGGGCGGCCAGCACTAGGAAGAGTCTTGGTGGTTCCAAACTTCTTCCATTTAAGAATGATGGAGTGTACTGTGTTCTTGGGGATCTTCAATGCTGCAGAAATGTTTTGGTACCCTTCCCCAGACCTGTGCCTTGACAAAATCCTGTCTCAGAGCTCTACGGACAATCACTTTGATCTCATGGTTTGGTTTTTGCTCTGACATGCACTGTCAACTGTGGGACCTTTTATATAGACAGTTGTGTGTCTTTCCAAATCATGTCCAATTAGTTGAAATGACCACAGGTGGACTCCAATCAAGTTGTAGAAACATCTCAAGGATGATCAATAGATACAGAATGCACCTGAGCTCAATTTCAAGTCTCATAGCAAAGGGTCTGAATACTTTAGTAAATAAGATATTCCTGTTTATTTTTAATCCATTTGCAAACATTTCTAAACCTGTTTTCACTTTGTCAATGTGAGGTATTGTGTGCAGATTGCTGAGTATTTATAAAAATGCAATGTAAAATAAGGCTAACTTAACAAAATGTGGAAAAAGTTAAGGGGTCTGAATACTTTCTGAAGACTGTAGCTGCTATTGTTCATGAAGGTTTTTCTGTAGAAATAATCTTTTCTATACCTCATATCACACACACGAACTGAAAACATAACGTGTGTTCAATTAATTGGTTAGAGAGAGGTCTGAAATATCATTTGTATCCAGAATCGTGGCAAAGTTGGCTCCTGTTTTAGTCACGTCTTTGGCGAAGTTCACGTGGGTCAAACAAACCACCCTAATGTTTGGTTGACAAATAATGCCTCCTATGTAGTTGCGAGTTGGACAATGTTTATAACCATAATGCAACACACTTTGAAAAGTGGTCACCAACTTGACGAGTGATCTGCTCGAACGTGCCCTATTTCTCCACCCCACCGCTTGGAAGTTTTGACAGACTTCCATGCAGTGCAGTTAGCACATATGACTGCTGTCCTCGTTATGAAAACATCAACTTTACCCTGTATATTTAAAAATGGACATATACTTATGATTGTTTCAAGTAAAACTATTGCTGATGGTGAACCTGAATAATCATAATAAAATGTAATGTGGGCCCCGATCAGCATGTAGCCTACCTATAGCCAGATTAGTTGTCTCCGGTGGTAGCTTTTATTTCGCTAAAACACCATTTTCAACAGCGCATTTGATAAAAAAATAACATGGCAAAATACATTGTCACTCAACCAATAAATCTTAATTTTGCGCAAGCCATTACAAACATTTTGAATTAAGAAAGTGACGCGCAGATGTGCCAGATCAAGGATAGGCCTGCCTCTCGTTAATCAGCGTGCACCGCTGCACACAGCGTACCGTTTGATTGATATCGCCTGGGGTTGTTCGACATGCAAAATTATTTGTAGATCAATGACTGTCAACATAGTTACATTCTTAGTTCGACACAGGTGAGGGGTATTTTCGGAAGATAGAAAGTCATTTGAGCAAAAAAACATTTGCGAACTGGCGATTTGTAACGTTTGAGTTGATTTTCGGACTGATGCATGCTACATTTGGGTTGAGTTCCCTCATACCGATGCACTCATATCTTAAACATTTGAACATATTGGTGAATCGTTACATCCCTACTATATACAGTGGGGCAAAAAAGTATTTAGTCAGCCACCAATTGTGCAAGTTCTCCCACTTAAAAATATGAGAGAGGCCTGTAATTTTCATCATAGGTACACTTCAAATATGACATACAAAATGAGAAAAAAAATCCTGAAAATCACATTGTAGGATTTTTAATGAATTTATTTGCAAATTATGGTGGAAAATAAGTATTTGGTCACCTACAAACAAGCAAGATTTCTGGCTCTCAGACCTCTTTAAGAGGCTCCTCTGTCCTCCATTCGTTACCTGTATTAATGGCACCTGTTTGAACTTGTTATCAGTATAAAAGACACCTGTCCACAACCTCAAACAGTCACACTCCAAACTCCACTATGGCAAGACCAAAGAGCTGTCAAAGGACACCAGAAACAAAATTGTAGACCTGCACCAGTCTGGGAAGACTGAATCTGCAATAGGTAAGCAGCTTGGTTTGAAGAAATCAACTGTGGGAGCAATTATTAGGAAATGGAAGACATACAAGACCACTGATAATCTCCCTCAATCTGGGGCTCCACGCAAGATCTCACACCGTGGGGTCAAAATGATCACAAGAACGGTGAGCACTACTTTTGACCAGAGCCATGTGGGCCCTGGTGCACTGTATAGGGAATAGAGTGCGATTTGGGATGCCTCCTCACTGGTCAGTTTACCAGCCTCTCAGAGAATAATAAAGCCACCTCATACTCAACCTTACTTTTAACCATATCTCACTTTACATTAAGTTACAATGAAAGGTTGAGCATTTTAGTCATCTAAATATCGGCATTTTGGTTATAGAGGTGAACATTGGATCTCTTTTTAAAGTTTGGAAACGATATTTCGCTACCAATTATAAGTTATTCTATAATGAATGTGAACGCTGAATGTTGTAAGCAAATGACTAGTGAGTGTGTGATGTAGTACTTACCTCAGTCTGTGGAGCAGAGAGGTCACTATCTGGCTGTTTCTCCATGTAGATGGGTTTGTGTGCTTTAGTCGACACCTGCCCTCTTCTCTGGGATTTTAATAGCAGCCAGGTAACAAGGTGTTTGTTGTGAAGCCAGGCTTTGTTGTTCCTCCAGACACACATTATTCTGCAGCTTTTAAAGAGGAACTGAGAAGACCCCGCTTGCATTTAGTTCTCATCTCAAAGCTTTGAGATTTTAATGAAAGCCTACTGGGTATACAGAGATGTCTCACGCACGCACAGCGACGCCTGCAGTTTCATTTGAGTTAAAGTTGAAGATTTTGTGTAACAAAACATGAAAACGGCCAGATAAAGAAAAAACATGAGAATTGTCTCTAAATGGACTCAAAACCTTTTAGCTTTGTTGTTAGACAGCTACCCTGCCAGGCGGCCGGGGAGTAATGGATTTGGCAAAACTGCGCCTTTATTTTAGTGAATACATCCGGCTTTTCCACAGTGCTCTTTTAAATAAGATGTCTAATGTAGTCTCTCGTTCTCTCTCTCGTTCTCTTTCCCGTTCTCTCTTTCCTGTGCTCTCTCTTTCTCGTGCTTTCTCTCTCGTGCTTTCTCATTCTCTTTCCCGTGCTCTCTCGTTCTCTCTTTCTCGTGCTTTCTCATTCTCTTTCCCGTTCTCTCTCTCGTTCTCTCTTTCTCGTGCGTTCTCATTCTCTTTCCTGTGCTCTCTCTTTCCTGTGCTCTCTCTTTCTCGTGCTTTCTCATTCTCTTTTTTGTGCTCTCTCTTTCTCGTGCTCTCTCTCTCCTATAATTTATTGAGTCCATTTTTAAGATGTTTTTCTTGTGTGTTTCTGTGACCGTAGGCTTCCTGGACCCTGAGATGAAGCTGTTCTCCCACAGGATCCTGTCCAGAGACGAATGCATCGACCCCTTCTCCAAGACAGGGAACCTGAGGTCAGACCTGGCTCTCTGTCTGGCAGAGCTGCTAGCACACACACTGCTTTATGATGCCCACGCATTACACTTTGACACATACCAGTAGCATCTTCCACCAGGACAATTTTAAGAAATATGAAAAGGACACAGCTGATATGTTATCTTTAATTTAGACAAAGGCATTCATTCAGTCAAGGAGAAATTGATTTCCACTCAGCCACTACTGAAGAAGAGTTCAACTGAGGGAATTCCTGTAATGATTGGTGCTACCAGACCTTAGTGTTGATTAAAACCTGGCATCAGTCAAGTCATCTGAAGTCACTTTGTTGTCCCCACAGACAATACAGCACGGTAAAACTGAGCCATCCAGCTCTAGCATGACAGCGCTATAGATGAGCAGAGGGAATAGCCAATAGCCATGCAGAATTCCTTCTAATCAGTGACTCCTGTTATAGAAGCCTGCTAGAACATTGTTCTCTTATTAAATCAAAGTCTTAATGGTAGAAAATGTGCTTCTTGTATAGTTATGAAGTTCAGATAATGATTAGTAAGCGTGACAGACAGAATTAATTTCTACCCTGAAGGGATTCTGAGGGTCCTTCCCAAATGGCACCCTATTTCCTTTTATAGTGTGCTACTTTTGACCATGGCCCATAGGGAATAGGGTTCCATTTGGGACGTAGCCTATGACTGGGAGATGGCGAGAGAGCATAGCATTGTGCTCTGTTACTGTGGGACTTTGTTATTCCCTAAAGACACACTGCCTATAGTGTTACACGTGTCAGAGGCGAGGGAGTGCCAGTTTCACTTATATTTAACTCTCATTCTCGTTCTTTTCTACCTTTTACTCTCTTTCCCCCTCTCTTTCTCTCCCCCTCTTTATCTCTCTCTCATCTACCCCTAAGGAATCTGTTCCCGTGTGGTGACTCGATGGTATGTATTATAGATGATCGGGAGGACGTGTGGAAGTTTGCTCCCAACCTGATCACTGTGAAGAAGTACATCTACTTCCAGGGCACAGGAGACATCAACGCCCCGGCCGGGTCTAAAGAGGCCCAGCAGGCAAGGAAAGGTACTGTATACAGGGTCTGAATACAGTGGGCTTAACATGGCACAGTGGGCACTGTTTTGAAGTGGTCAGTACATGACGCACGGTGATCTATTAAAACAGCCCTTTGACTTAGAAAAACAAGCCCTCTGAAAAACAGTCCTCACTCCCTTATAAGGGCATTCAGTGTTTTGTCAGTGTTACACTAAAGAAAAAAAACACTACCTTCTAAAAACCGTCGCGTGACCGAAGTTCAGAGAGGAAGAGGGAGTGGTTTGATGGTTACTTCAAGGATGTGATCTCATCCTGGTACTCTGGCTGCAAATGGAGTCTCACTGTTTTGATTTCATTTGCATCAACCGATGCACTGCTCTCCTGCGTGGCAGACTGCCGCACCGCTCTCCTGCGTGGCAGACTGCCGCACCGCTCTCCTGCGTGGCAGACTGCTGCACCGCTCTCCTGCGTGGCAGACTGCTGCACCGCTCTCCTGCGTGGCAGACTGCAGCTCCGCAGAGGGAGGGTGAAGATTTTTTAAGAGAAATGGTTGTGATATGTAAATGTTATGATCCACAACAGAAGGGGTGGCAGGGAGGCAAGTGAGTTTTTAGTTTGGTAGATAAGTTATTACGATCCTCTCAACACAGGTGGGAGGTGACTCGGGGACCTCTCTGTGAAAATAAGGTCCAAATTGAAAATTTTAGAACCGTGTCAGGCTAATGATCATACCCAAAGGCCAGGGTTGACCAGAATCCAAATAGTAAATACATCAATCTGATAGAATTAGAGCTACCAAGCCTTAACAGCACCTCACCATCAACACTGTATTCATACTCCCACACCAAGCCTGGGTAGCCATGATGAGATTGGGTTCATCTGAACCGTGATTACCCTCTCAGGCTTAGTCTCAGGAGGGCGTGGGTTCTTTCCTCTCAGAGAGCCTCTCCCAGTGGAGATCGTTTTTTTGATGAGCAGTAGAGACAAACAGGACAAGCTACAAATGAGGGAGAGTACTTCTATGGGTTCCCAGGAGAGAATGACACACAGGCTGTTAGATCAATTAGGGAAGTGCTGCTAATTTCCGTGACATCACATGGACAGCTGCCAGACCCATGTATTTCTGTATTACTAAGAGTTTGTAGATGACCTGAGAGGATAAAGTCCTATGAAGAACATTGTTCTTGTTGAGGCATGCACCATGGTTTAAACAGACCGTGTTTTCAACGCTGATTCAGTGCCTCAGTGGCCACAGGTCAACTTGCCTTCATTCGGTTACACCTCCAAAACAACTTCAGTGAAATGTATTCACAGACACCTTCTAGTCTAGTGATTTCAGTGACAAAATGTCTGCGCATGTGTTTTCATGTGCTAACGGATCTTCCTGTGATGTTGCTTTACCCCAGCCGGCAGCCAGGCCTCGGAAGCAGCAGTAACGTCCGGGCCTACAGCGGGGTCGTCTGCGCCAGAGGAACGGAGTAACGGCCGTAAGAAACAGCGGTCTAAAGACCACAACAACGGAGAGAGGGTGGAGTCAACAGCCCCCTCAGCCACTCAGGAAGCTGCAGCCAATGAACGGACTCAACCGGGCGAGGCTGTGGAGGAGGGGCGGGGTCAGGGCGGGGGGGCCAATGCCAGCACGGCAGCACAGGTGAGTGACAGGACAAATGTGAAAGAGAATGTGCAAGGAGAGGAGGAGGATGGCAGCAGGACAGTGGGCTCAGAGGAGGAAGCTCCTCCTACATCCTCCACTCCTCCAGACCTCCATGAGCCCAACAGCAACCTGGACTTTGACCTGTCCAGCGACTCTGACTCTGTTACGTGTAAACCACCCTCATCAGACAGTGAGGGGGAGTATAGCCAGACCAGGAAGTCCAAACAGGAAGGGGTGGAGCAGGCGGCAGTAGAGGAGCCATCAGGCGGGGCTGGAGGAAAGGAAGAGGGGGGTATTAAGCAGAAGCGCACCGGGGAGAACAGCTCCGAGGTAGGAGGGGAGACGTCTGTGCTTGTCCTCCCTCCTGAGCAGGAAAACGGGTGCTCAGAACCGAGGGTGGCTGAGTCAGAGTCCCAGAACAGTGAACAGTCAGGAGTCACCATGGAGGAGGAGGAGGTGGACCAGGATAACCACCTCATCTACCTACAAGAGGTGCTGGAGCGTATCCATGGAGAATACTACGCCCGCTACAGCGCCTTCCTCAGGAAGGAACGTCCAGAGACGCCTGATATCAGGAAGGAACGCCCAGAGACGCCTGATATCAGGAAGATCGTCCCGGAGCTGAAGGCCCGGAGCCTGGAGGGCACCACCATTGTGTTCTCTGGGCTGTACCCCACCAACTACCCAATGGAGAGAACCAGGGAGAACTACCACGCCAAGGCCCTGGGAGCAAAGATAGGCAAGAGCCTCCTGCTCAGCTCTAAAGACCCTGGCAGAACCACGCACCTCATTGCTGCTAGAGCAGGTGAGTTACTACATACATTGCCTTCAGAAAGTATTCACACCCCTTGACTTTTTCCACATTTTGTTGTTACAGCCTGAATTTAAAATGGATTATATTGAGATTTTGTGTCACTGGCCCACACACAATACCCCATAATGTCATAGTGGAATTATGTTTTTAGACATTTTTGCAAGTTAATAAAAGCTGAAATGTGTTGAGTCAGTAAGTATTCAACTCCTTTGTTATGGCAAGCCTGAATATGTTCAGAAAACATGTGCTTAACAAATAAGTTGCATGGACTCACTCTGTGTGCAATAATAGTGTTTAGCATAATTTATGAATGTCTACCTCATCTCTGTACCCCACATATACAATTACCTGTAAGGTCCCTCAGTCGAGCAGTGAATTTCAAACACAGATTCAACAACAAAGACCAGGGATGTTTTCCAATGCTTCACAAAGGACATCTATTGATGGATGGGTAAAAAAAAAAAATCCCTTTGAGCATGAAGTTATTTATTACACTTTGGATGGTGTATCAATACACCCAGTCTCTACAAAGATACAGGTGTCCTCCATCTTCTTTTTAAGTAGGGAGCCAATGAGCTTTCAGCACTTTTATTTCCATGACTGATCAACTTGATTTCTCATGGCTCTATCTTGTCCCTCTGCGGTAGACATATGGTGAGCAATGTGTTTGGAACATCAAATCTCAATAAAATCACAATGCATATGGAATCGCAATACTAATCGTTTCGGCATCAAAGCACCGTGATAATACCGTAACGTGAGGTCCCTGGCAATTCCCAGCCCTACTGGTTATGCCGTTGTTAATGGAAGTCTGAGTGGTGAGGTAAAACCACGGGCTGAACACCACACACATGGATGAAATAATTAGTCTCTGTCAACAGAGGTGATCAGGTTACCGTCAACACAGGGAGAATCTCTATTGCATACTCCTCGCGTTCTCACCACCTCAAAGCCCATTAGAGGAGAAGGTCAGAGAGGATGGATATTTCTGGATCTTCCCCGTAGCCTGTTGATCCACCAGGTCAGAGCAGCACTATAGGGCCTGCATGGTCTGACTCATTACATCCATAATGACATGATGATCACCTCTCAAATGCATCAGTCTGACCCCGGTTCACGCCTCAAACACATAAGAGCCTGTCCCCATGGTCCATAGTCATCTCAATCACATCAACTATCCCATTTTTACTGGTCCAGGTCATTTCAAATGTCAGTTTACGCGGTTGTTAATTGCTCATTTGGCAGAATAAAAAGTTGGCTCATTCACAATCATTATCAGATACTGACTGGACTACTGAGAGAGAGAGGACCTGTGTACTCTCTACCAGGGTCTCGGTGTGTCTGTTTCACTGGGTCCTGAGACCAAACCAACTAGAGAAGAGCAGAAAAAGCACCAACAAAACTGCCTGAAGCATTATGTTTTCATTTGAAAGTCAAGTGATTTTCCTTCCCAGAGTAAATAACCATTTGCAAAGGAAGAAGCTGCTAACAGCATTGCAATTGTCTTTGTGAAGAAACATCAGGAAGAAGAGTACGGTATCAAATCAAATCAAATTTATTTATATAGCCCTTCGTACATCAGCTGATATCTCAAAGTGCTGTACAGAAACCCAGCCTAAAACCCCAAACAGCAAGCAATGCAGGTGTAGAAGCACGGTGGCTAGGAAAAACTCCCTAGAAAGGCCAAAACCTAGGAAGAAACCTAGAGGAACCAGGCTATGTGGGGTATAATGGTTGCAATGAAACAAGGCTACAGTAAACATGTCATCCCCCACGAATGATGCATTGTCTTTCCCCACGAATGATGCACTGTCCTCCTTAGGCCAATTGAGATAGTGTGTGTGACTGACACATTTCAGTTTGTTACTATAGGTCCCACCTCGGGCCAATCAGTGTCATTTTGTAAATGCCGGATCTCTATTGGAAGACACTTCATTCACCCAACTTTCGTCAAAATAAAGCCAGTGCTATCTGAAATAGTTTGTGTGACGAACGTACTAACTGACAGAGACAGGTCCACTGTACCCTCCCCAATTTTCATCACAATACATCAACATAATAGACCAGTGGTAGGCAGCCCTGGATTACCGCAGGCACTTCATGTTTTTGATTTAACTGCCCTGGAAAACCAGGTGTGTTGAATTCAGGCAATCACTGAGCTGATCAATTAGCTCAGTTGGTCAGGTGTGGTGCCTGGTTGGAACAACATCCTGCAGTACCTGTGGCGCTCCTCCATGAACAGTGTTGCCTACCTCTGTACCAGGCCATTGATCCCGTCAGGCATGGATGCTTACATTGATTTAGACAGGGGTCCTGAACTGCTCTGACTGAAAAACATAAACTATACAATATTAAACTCAGTCGGTGTTCCAATTCTGCCCAAAGGTGTTCGATGGAGTTGAGGTCAGGGCTCTGTGCAGGCCAGTGAAGTTCTTCCACACCAATCTCGACAAACCGTTTCTGTATGGACCTCGCTTTGTGCACGGGGGCATTGTCATGCTAAAACAGGAAAGGGCCTTCCCCAAACTGTTGCCACACAATTGGAAGCACAGAATCATCTAGAATGTCATTGTATGTTGTAGGATTCCGATTTCCCTTCACTGGAACTCAGGGGCTTAGCCCGAACCATGAAAAACAACCCCAGACCATTATTCCTCCTCCACCAAACTTTAGAGTTCGCACTATGCATTAGGGCAGGTAGCGTTCTCCTGGATTCCGCCAAATTCACCAGTCGAATTGCCAGATGTTGAAGTGTGATTCATCACGCCAGAGAACGCGTTTCTACTGCTCCAGAGTCCAATAGCGGTGAACTTTACACCACTCCAGCCGACGCTTGGCATTGCGCATGGTGATCTTATGCTTGTGTGCTGCTGCTCGGCCATGGAAACCTATTCGTGAAGCTCTCGACAAACCGTTCTTGTGCTGACGTTGCTTCCAGAGGCAGTTTGGAACTTGGTTGTGAGTGGACCAAGGACAGACGATTTGTACGTGCTTCATCACTTGGCGGTCCCGTTCTGTGAGCTTGTCTGGCCCACCACTTCGCAGCTGAGCCGTTGTTGCTCCTAGACGTTTCTATTTCACAATAACGGCACTAGGCAGCTCTAGCAGGGCAGAAATTTGCCACGTTGCAAGTCACTGAGCTCTTCAGTACGGGCCATTCTACTGACAATGTTTGTCTCTGGAGATTACATAGCTGTGTGCTTGATTTTATACACCTGTCAGCAGCGGGTATGGCTGAAATAGCCAAATTCCACTATTTTGAAGGGGTGTCCACATCCTTTTGGCCATGTTGTGTATGTACTGAATTTTGCGACTTTTGGTCAAACGGGCTGAGGGGCATGACCTTTCAAAGTTAGCATTTTCATTCTTGTTCTTGTTATAGAGCCACCATCTGGCCGATGTGTAATTTTTGTAAAGGCCGGATCTATGGCAAGACATGATTCACTCAAGTTTTGTCAAAATCGTGCAATGCTGTCTGAAATATCGCGTAGGAAAAACATACGAACGTACTAATGTACTGAGACCAGATCCACAGTCATCGTGGGGGACAATTGTGGTTGGAAACTAATTCAACGCAGTGTTCCGTTTAAGGTATCAGGTTTCCAATGGGGAAGGCAGGGATGTGTCCAAATGGCACCCTATTCCCTTTATAGTATGCTACATTTGACCAGGGCCCATTTGGGACGCAGGCCATGTCGGGAAGAAACAGGCTGAAGTAGCAGGAGAAAAGATAATGGCACTTCTAACTGCTCCAGTGACATCATCTGCTCAACACATTCAACCTCAACATCTAGCAGAGAGTAGGTTTTTAATGGGATGGCGAAGTGATACTATGATGTTTTCTCTCTGTTCCTCCCTATTAACCCAGTAAACAGGCCAGAGGACTCTCTCCTCCATCACTGTAAATCTATATTCTCTAGCGAGCTGAGCCATCATGAATATTAGGCCTACTTTAAGTGATGAAACCAGATAGCCATATAACCTACAGTACATATTCTCTCCTGAATTTAATCCATTAAAGAAATCCAAACAGAGACTAGCCTAAGCTGTTTCTGAATGGCTTTTCTCGTCTTTGGCTTTTGCATATTCCGGTCCCTAATGGGTGTAGATGATATCATCTATATTAGAGAGATGATATCAGCTATTAGAGAGATTGCACTGTCATTTGGATTGTAAGATGGATTCTAGTGAAACGGACCATCAGACTGAGGGTCTATGGCTATTGAATCTGTACATGGCTAGTTATGGCCTGCACAGTGAAGCCCCACAGTGACCAAGTAAGCTGTACTATGACCAGGTGTTACTGATTTGGATGAACACGTACAACTATAAGACAGACACCATTAGCTTGTCGCTGTTCCGTTTAAAATTCTGTCGCTGTGTAGCCGTGGTTTCAATTTGGTCTCCCTTAGCACTTTGCTGGCGTTCAATCAAATGGCACTGTCAGAGTTCCTACTGACTGAAATGAGGTCTGGTTTGAATTGCTAACATGACCCATTCTTCTAAAGATAGAAGACCATTACGAGGGTTCTCTTTTCAGTTATAAAGGGGTGAAGATTCCATTAACAAGACCAGCATGCCCGGACAATGAATACGACTGTGTTCTCAGATTCTCCTTTAACATTCATGCACTTTAGGATGGGGGACTGGTTTCACATTTTGAGTGTACAGAGTGGCAGACAGCCCCTTTCAGGCCCATTTTAAACGTGAATCACACAGGCACCTCTCTTCAGCCATTAGAGACACGTGGACGGTCTAAGAGACGCAGGCATTTTAGGGTCACCTTACCTCCTGACATTCCAAATGTCACAAGTACCTTCTTCCTGCTCTTGGAAACCCATTGACTTCAGTGATGCTACTCTGAAAGAGGAGCAGGGAATAATTGTCTGTCTGTGCCAAACAGATGATTACTTCCCTTCCATCTCTCAGAGTAGCATCATTTAAGTATGTGGGGTTGGCTGTCTGACTGGCAGGCGAACGTCATGTCTCTAAAGGAAGGCTCTACAATAGCCCAGCATGATGCGGTTTCTCATCCAATCCAACGTGCCCTCAGACAGCAGGCAGCGTTGTCGTGGTACTGGCTCTCTCGGAGCTGCACTTTGCAATTAACGGTCCGTGGTCTGTACGTCAGAACCGGACAAAATCAACCACAGAGAAAAGGAGAATGGGAGAGAGAAGGAGCACTTAACGGCCCAGCAGCATACAGGGGCCCACTTCATGTGAAGAGGCCATGTTAAGAAGCAGCCATTGTGTGGGCTGTCGGTACAAGAGCATAAGACATTCTGGCATTCATTGTACTGGGCTTTATATAGCTTCTTGATTAGGTGATTGGTTATTTTAATTGCATCTGAAGACAAGTCTGGTGGTCAATGGTCAGGACCACCATGCCATGAAACACCACAGTCCTGAGTCTCCCCTGTTCTCTCAGCATCTCATTTTCTCTCGCTCAAGTGGACAAAGCCACAGGGGACAGTATGTCAGCAGTGACATTAAGAGAGTTCCCATGGTTGTTCCTCTCCATCATGCTGACATGCGGCTGATCAATACCTGTCTGTCTGAATAGCCTACATGTCTGTCTCTGCTGGAGAGAGAGGGGACATCTGACTCACCACTCAGGTAGCGCTGGGAGGCAGGCGGGGCTGGGAGGAGTGCTCTGGAGCAGCCAGCCGAGAGCACGCACAGCACGAACAGAAAAGCACTGCTGGTGGCCTATGGGAAATGGTTTCTTTTGTAGTGATTTAAAAAGAGAAGATTTGGGGGGGGGGGGGGGTCGGGCTCACTTGAGATGACAATGTCTTATAGTGATTGTCTTGAAGGTCTATGTACCTAGAGTTGAAAATGTGTGATAGCAGTGCAACAATGGCAGCTTTCTGTGTTCTCACTCTCTTTCATCCTTCCATCCCATTCATTTTCCCCATAGGGATATTCCCATATGACAATGTCATTATACAACATGTAATTGCTCTCTGACAGTGCCTTCAGAGTATTCACCCCTTTTACTTTCCCCAAGTTTTGTTGTTATAGCCGGAATTGAATTGTTTCACTCATCTACACACAATAACCCATCATGTCAAAGTGGAATTATGTTTTAAAAATGAAAAGCTGAAATGTCTTGAGTCAATAAGTATTTAACCCCTTTGTCACTACAAAGATACAGGCGTCCTTCCTAAATCAGTTGCCAGAGAGGAAGGAAACTACTCAGGGATTTCACCATGAGGACAATAGTGATTTTAAAACGGCGTTTAATGGCTGTGAGATGAGAACTGAGGATGGATCAATAACATTGTAGTTACTCCGCAATACTAACCTAAATGGCAGAGTGAAACGAAGAAAGCCTGTATAAAAATATTCCAAAACATTCATCCTGTTTGCAACAAGGCACTTTTCTAGACTGCAACAACAACAAAATGGATACAACGCATTATCTTTGGAGCGTCTGCTTTCCAAAAACACTGCGAGATGAATTCACCTTTCAGCAGGACAATAGCCTAAAACACAAGGCCAAATCTACACTGGAGTTGCTTACCAAGAAGACATTGAATGTTCCTAAGTGGCCAAGTTAAACTTCTCAAACAACATTTCAAATGTATTAGGGTTTCCTTTTATTTAAAAGCAATTTATACAGGCAATTATGATGTGTCACAAGTTCTGTTGACCTGAACATTCTGGAAATGTCTGATGGATAGCTGTGAATATAAGCTTTCCAATCATATATGATCAAAGGGTAACGTGTATACTGACATTGTTTGTCATATTGTAAAATCCCTATGGGGGAAAATGAACGGGCTGGAGGGATGAAGCTGCCATTGCTGAACTGCTATTGCACATTTTCCAACTCTGGGGACAAAGACCAAGTGAGCTCGACCGCCCAAATTGTGGCGTCCGGCTCATCTCAAATTTCAGCATTGCCATTGTCTGGCTGCTGTTGCTATGCAGTCTCAGGGCTGACCTCTTCTTGTTCTGGATCCCTGAGTTATAGCTAGCTACAGTCAACAGAACAAGCTTGTTTCAGTTTCAGACGCACCAGATACATTTGGGGAGAAAACATGGCCAAAAAGGAAAGGCTGTTAATGTGCAGAGCAAGGTCAGTACTTGTTGCCGTGAGATGGGCTAACCTTGTGTTAATTAGGTACGGTGTTCTGATGAGGTACACTGCTGCTCAACGGTCCCAAGTCAAATGGAAATTGCTGCTCCCAGCCCTCTTCTGAACTGACGTAATGACAAAATAAAACAGAAGCTGATTGTCAATGGAACCTAATGGTTTGGTGAAAAATGAAATGCTTCAGGATAATTTGTTAATTGGCTTTGAATGTATGATGGAGGCTACAGCCCAAAAGCTGGTTTTAACAATAAAATCAACTTCCATTGTCTTCCGAGAGTTGATGGATATTTCTCTCTTCAGTTTGCTCTCTCTGGATTGAATCGCCGAGCTGGCAAGGTAAAAATCTTGTCGTTCTACCCCTGAGTAAGGCAGATAACCCACTGTTCCCCGGGCGCTGAAGACGGGGATGTTCATTATGGCAGCCCCCCCGCACCTCTCTGATTCAGAGGGGTTTGGTTAAATGTATTGTGTTACAACTGACTAGGTCTCCCCCTTTTATTTCTGCAGCTTGGTTGTTAAGAGGGGTACCTAACGACAGACAGTATCGATTCCTCTTCTTGATTTGTTGATTGATCCTAGCTCTCCCTGTCTCTCTCCCAGGTACAGAGAAGGTGCGTCAGGCCCAAGGCTGTAAACGCCTCCATGTGGTGAATCCTGACTGGCTGTGGGGATGTCTGGAGCGCTGGGAGAGGGTGGATGAATCACTGTATCCACTGAAGGAGGACTACACCAAGACCCAACAGTGTGTACACACACACACACACACACACACACACACACACACACACACTTGCACATTTTATCTGATGGTGTTTCTCTCTGTCTTTAGGAGCAACAGCCCAGCCACGTTCCCTGACCACCAAGGGTCCTTCCAGAACCCCCTATTCCCCCCTGCCCCCCTCCACCTCCCCCCTCCAGCTGCCCCTGAGGTGCGGACGTACGACCCGGTCACAGGGAAGCTGATTCGCCGCGGGCTTCAGGCCTCCAGACCACCATCTTACCTCCAGGCCTCCATGTCTGCTGCCCACGGTGACCAGACATCCCTGAGGTACTGACTTGGCTATTCAGCCTTGTTCTCAACTGTGCATGACGTGTACTTTTTTGTCTTTGTAACAAAGTGCACGCATAACATTCAGATATGTCCTCTTCTGTGGTACTCCTTCAGATGTATTGATATCTGGGATAGATGGTTGGCTTTTCAGTGCTTCTAAGTAACTGGTAAGCAGCTCCTCCTAAGTCCTCTTGCCCCCCCTCATACCTAGATGAGCAGGGACACCTGGTCTCGTACCAGATCAAATCAAATCAAATTTTATTTGTCACATACACATGGTTAGCAGATGTTAATGCGAGTGTAGCGAAATGCTTGTGCTTCTAGTTCCGACAATGCAGTAATAACAAGTAATCTAGAACATTCTGGAACGTAGCTTGTGTCTATCCTGTCTGCTCTGATGGCTGCTATAGGGCGGCAGGTAGCCTAGCAGTTAAGAGTGAATACCTGAGTCAACTAGGTGAAAATCTGTCGACATCCACTTGAGCAAGGCACTTAACCCTAATTGCTCCTGTAAGTCTCTCTGGATAAGAGTGTCTGCTAAATGACTGAAATTGAAATGTATTGCCTCACCTTTTTAGTAGACACTGGCCCTGTAGACAGAAGAGCACTGAAAACCCTGGCCGTGCTTACAGCTGTTAACATAGAGAGCAGCGTCTGGCCTGTTAATCATATTTCTATTTGGAGGCCGGAGACCACCTGTCTGTCTAGCAGCAGAGCAGCAGGCGTTTATGCTGCTAGGCAGCTCCCCGACCGACCTGGCCATGCTCCCTCGGAGCTCTGACCCAGTCATTTTAGAGCTGTGTTGAAAGTGAGAATATATTGTCTGCTAGAGGGAGAAGTGCCTGTTCAGCATTGCAACTCTGGAGATGCATGTTTATTTCTATATCTAATGCCCTGGTCTGAGGGGTCTATATGCTGTGTGCGGCCTTTCCCTTCTTGTGCCAAATTGGATTTTCTCCTAAAATCCATCTATACATGAATCTCGGGCTCGAAATCAAAATGTGAGCATCGTAAAGTCAGGTGGGCGTTGGCAGCTTTGGGATTGTTCTCCTGGAATGAAATGATTAGCCAATTTGCTGCTGGAATTTCTGCCTGTTCACTCTGCTCTACAGCTAGAGGTGAAGATGAATTAGCATGTTAATGCTGGAATGGAGGAGATAAAAAAAGCAAAATAAAACGCTGGGGCTGTGATGAATGTGACGGGAAACGGCTCGTAAGTCAGCAAGCAGCTACAAGAAGTTGTAGTTGTATTAACTGAGTTCTACTTCCCAGTCCAACGTGAAGGGTTTATTACTTGCGGTGTTTGCACGCATTTCTGTGTTCAGGAGTGTAGGTAGCTTCTTTACCTTCTTTACTCAACACCTCAATTGCCAGGTACAAAAAGGGTTAACATCCTAGGCTTGGTGTTGATGGTTTCCTTTTGAGCTGGCTCAAAATGTTGTGAAAAATGTTTTCTCTAAATTGTCTGGCATCTGTTTTCCGGACGGTCTCTGCCAGTGGCTCCATAGCTTTCTGCTTTCAGCCAGATACTTTGTGTTATTATAGTGTATGTGGACACCCCATCAAATGAATGGATGTTGCTGACGGGTGTATAAAATCGAGCACACAGCCATGCAATCATGACACACATTGTCAGTAGAATGGCCTTACAGAAGAGCTCAGTGACGTTCAACGTGGCACCGTCATAGGATGCCACCTTTCCAACAAGTCAGTTTGTCAAATTTGTGCCCTGATAGAGCTGCCCCGGTCAACTGTAAGTGCTTTTGTTGTGAAGTGGAAACGTCGAGGAGCAACGACGGCCGCTGAGTTCTGAACCCTGTGCCATGTAAAAATTGTCTGTCCTCGGTTGCAGCACTCACTACAGAGTTCCAAACTGCCTCTTGAAACAACGTCAGGACAACAGTTGTTCTTCGGGAGCTTCATGAAATGGGTTTCCATGGCCAAGCAGCCACACACAAACCTAAGATCATCATGCGCAATGCCAAGCTTTGGCAGGAGTGGTGTAAAGCTCGCCGCCATTGGACTCTGGAGCAGTGGACACGTTCTCTGGAGTGTTGAATCATGCTTCCTCATCTGGCAGTTCGACGGACAAATCTTGGTTTGGCGGATGCCAGGTGAAAGCTACCTGTCCAAATGCATAGTGCCAACTGTAAATTTTGTTGGAGGAAGACTAATGGTCTGGGTCTGTTTTTCATGTTTCGGGCTAGGTCTCTTTGTTCCAGTGAAGGGAAATCTTAACGCTACAGCATACAATGACATTCTGTGCATTCACATTCTGTGCTTCCAACTTTGTGGCAACAGTTTGGGAAAGGCCCTTTTCCTGTTTCAGCATGACAATGCCCCAGTGCACAAAGCGAGGTCCATACAGAAAGGGTTTGTCAAGATCGGTGTGGCAGAACTTGACTGGCCTGCACAGAGCCCTGACCTCAACCCCATCAAACACCTTTGGGCTGAATTGGAACGTCGACTGCGAGCCAGACCTAATCGCCCAACATTAGCGCCCGACCTCACTAATGTTCTCGTGGCAAGTCCCAGCATCAATGTCCAACATCTAGTGGAAAGTCTTCCCAGAAGAGTAGAGGCTGTTATAGCAGCAAAGGGGGGACCGACTCTATATGAATGCCCATGATTTTAGAATGAGATGTTCAATGAGCAAGTGTTCACATACTTTTGGTCATGTAGTAGATGTCATGTTATTAACATCACAATGACGCTTCGCAGCAGAGCATGGTGCTGTATTATGCATTCTGAGCCACATGGAGGAATAGTTTTGGTCATACACACACACACACACACACACACAGTGAGGCAGAAAGCTGAGTTTTAGAGTGGAATCATCACATGAAGCTCCTCACCAAATTGGAGACCGCCAGGAGGAAGTGCTCCCGCCTGCAGTGCGTCCTGGGTGATGTGGAGTGTCATTCACCTCCTTAATCTCTCAATACTTACTTTCTCAGTTTCTGAGAAACATTCCTCTCTACATCACCACTCAGTCCCCAGCCAGTCTCACTTGTTTATCCTCAGCTAGATACACCCCTGTTCTCAATGAGGTCCTCCAACATGATAGTTGTGAGATGTGCCAGTCTTCCCAAAGAGCGAGGGGTCAGATTCCTATTTTTACGGGGTACTTAAACTTATCTGCCGATACGATGTTTTACTGCGGGGAAATTAAAAAGCGTACTTTTTCCACACCGTATCTCCTAAATTGCCATTCAAAAGTGCAATTGTCCAGTAACTATGCTTCAAATGTTGATTTCATACATTGTGACAATAATGACACATCATGAGAATGGCCGCTAGTGTTGAGAGCCGCATGAGTGCCTTTTTTCATCCTAGTTTATTTGTTATTGGTCGGGCTCTAATTACAGTGCCTTGCGAAAGTATTCGGCCCCCTTGAACTTTGCGACATTTTGCCACATTTCAGGCTTCAAACATAAAGATATAAAACTGTATTTTTTTGTGAGGAATCAACAACAAGTGGGACACAATCATGAAGTGGAACGACATTTATTGGATATTTCAAACTTTTTTAACAAATCAAAAACTGAAAAATTGGGCGTGCAAAATTATTCAGCCCCTTTACTTTCAGTGCAGCAAACTCTCTCCAGAAGTTCAGTGAGGATCTCTGAATGATCCAATGTTGACCTAAATGACTAATGATGATAAATACAATCCACCTGTGTGTAATCAAGTCTCCGTATAAATGCACCTGCACTGTGATAGTCTGAGAGGTCCGTTAAAAGCGCAGAGAGCATCATGAAGAACAAGGAACACACCAGGCAGGTCCGAGATACTGTTGTGAAGAAGTTTAAAGCCGGATTTGGATACAAAAATATTTCCCAAGCTTTAAACATCCCAAGGAGCACTGTGCAAGCGATAATATTGAAATGGAAGGAGTATCAGACCACTGCAAATCTACCAAGACCTGGCCGTCCCTCTAAACTTTCAGCTCATACAAGGAGAAGACTGATCAGAGATGCAGCCAAGAGGCCCATGATCACTCTGGATGAACTGCAGAGATCTACAGCTGAGGTGGGAGACTCTGTCCATAGGACAACAATCAGTCGTATATTGCACAAATCTGGCCTTTATGGAAGAGTGGCAAGAAGAAAGCCATTTCTTAAAGATATCCATAAAAAGTGTTGGTTAAAGTTTGCCACAAGCCACCTGGGAGACACACCAAACATGTGGAAGAAGGTGCTCTGGTCAGATGAAACCAAAATTGAACTTTTTGGCAACAATGCAAAACGTTATGTTTGGCGTAAAAGCAACACACCATCCCCACTGTCAAACATGGTGGTGGCAGCATCATGGTTTGGGCCTGCTTTTCTTCAACAGGGACAGGGAAGATGGTTAAAATTGATGGGAAGATGGATGGGGCCAAATACAGGACCATTCTGGAAGAAAACCTGATGGAGTCTGCAAAAGACCTGAGACTGGGACGGAGATGTGTCTTCCAACAAGACAATGATCCAAAACATAAAGCAAAATCTACAATGGAATGGTTCAAAAATAAACATATCCAGGTGTTAGAATGGCCAAGTCAAAGTCCAGACCTGAATCCAATCGAGAATCTGTGGAAAGAACTGAAAACTGCTGTTCACAAATGCTCTCCATCCAACCTCACTGAGCTCGAGCTGTTTTGCAAGGAGGAATGGGAAAAAATGTCAGTCTCTCGATGTGCAAAACTGATAGAGACATACCCCAAGCAACTTACAACTGTAATCGCAGCAAAAGGTGGCGCTACAAAGTATTAACTTAAGGGGGCTGAATATTTTTGCACGCCCAATTTTTCAGTTTTTGATTTGTTAAAAAAGTTTGAAATATCCAATAAATGTCGTTCCACTTCATGATTGTGTCCCACTTGTTGTTGATTCTTCACAAAAAAATACAGTTTTATATCTTTATGTTTGAAGCCTGAAATGTGGCAAAAGGTCGCAAAGTTCAAGGGGGCCGAATACTTTTGCAAGGCACTGTATTTTCCCAGACCCACCTTGGCTCCACACACACAGCCTCAGCTTGGCTGTCCTAAGATATCCTATAGCCTAAACATTTAGCAAAACATGTTCTCTAAGCCTCGCTTCTCAGGAGCTCCTTGTAGCTTATTCAAGGACAGGCCGCTTCTGGGTTCTCCTTTATCTGTAAAATGCTATACAGTAGCAAATACCAGCCATTGGGAGAAGTGGCTGTGATTTCCAAACGTTCCTCACAATGTGATTGGCCAGGAGGAGCTTGCTGAAATAGACCAATCAGGTTCATCAATGAAGGGCAATATTTTTATTTTGAGTAGACTTCGTTTAGAACATGTTATGAATCCTGCTCGGTGTAAAATGAAGGGAATATATCTGTAATTTCCTACTATCCCAGTGGATCTATCGCTGGTCTGCAAACCGCTCTTTCTCCCACTGGGAAATATCTCATTTTCACCGCATTTTTAAAAGCCCCAAAATTGCACCCCTACTCCCATCGTCTTTCCCTTCTCCCTACTAGTTCTCCCCCTCCACTCACAGATTGTGTCCTGCTACGTGTCGACGTTGTCCTAGATTAAAAACGGAGAGTTTAATGGGTAGCATCTGTCTTTTTGATTATATGAATGTATAGTTTTACTGTATACTTCCTACGTAACACCTGTCCTTGACTTTCTCCCATATCTTTGGAAACTCACACAAACTTGGAGACAAATGGAGGGGGGTAGATATATATCACCCGTTCCAGACTCAGTAATGTCTTTGTGGCCGACCACATTTCACTTGCCTTTTAACAGGACTAAATGTCTAGTCTGGTTGTATATTAGCTGTATACTCCAGCTACCCTCTAAGGCCGTAAGCCTGAGCCTCTACTAGGAGTTCAGAACATAATGGAAAAGTGTGTGTTCTGGAGGCTGAATGTAATTATAATCACACACAGGGTGTTTGTGTGTCTCTTCGTGTTAAAAAGGCCCCAGTTATCGCATGGGGATTCACAATGAGTTTATGGCTAATTAGGTAATAGTTGGAGATGTTTGTGTCTGGCTGATGGTTGTTTGTTGTGGTGTGACCAGGGGGGGTCAGAAGGACCAGCAGGGGGAGATGGCGGGTCCCTCCAGTCGAGACGAGGAGCAGCCTGGACCCTCCTGCCGCCGGAGGGAACGCCAGCCCAGCATGTCAGAGACCAACCCTCTCTACACATTCTGTAAAGAAGACCTGGACAGCATGGACAAGGAGGTGAGGAACACACATAAATATATATATATACACACACACACACACACACACACACACACACACACACACACACACACACACACACACACACACACACACAGACACACACACACTGTAACTACCACAATTTTAAAAAGATGTATGCATACTGAATGAAGGACCATGAAAATACATTCTGTCATGAACACTACCTGTACTGTGTCTCACAATTCTATAGTCTCCTGACCGGGTTACAGCAGTGCGGTGGGCTCTCTGCGTTGTGTGTTATTCTGAGCTCCTCATATCTGCCATACACAGACAGAACTATACACACACACACACACACACACACACACACACACACACACATAACTACACTCAGACATAAAAACATCAGTGCACCTTTTGATGTTCCATCTCTCTCTTCAAGGAAAGGATTCTGAGAATAAAATCATTACACATGCACACACACACACACACACACACACATTGATTATAGTGCTGTTTTTCCTGGTACATCCACTAATGTGTGCAGGCTGTGCACCTCCAGCCTCGAAGCTAGATAATGGTGTTTAGTGACGTCTGATGGCTGCTAATGTGTCGGGACAGACTCCTGGGTCCTCTCCAGCAGCCTTCTCTATTTGTCTCAGTAGGGCTGTCCAGAGTCTGCCTGCCTGGAAAAAAAACTAATCTGTCCGTTCTCTGCATGTTCAGATTATAGAGTAATAGTAATGGCGTCTAACTCTGCCATGGTTCGTTGGACAAAGCATGAGGAAAACGAATGGCGCTTTTGGATAAATGTGGAAAATAAGGTCTGTGGTAAACACAGGTGTAGGAGATATTATACATTTTGTTCTCTGAGAATCTTCATCAGCTAATGACACTGTGAATTTTGAAGAGTTTATGTAATTATAAAATACACAAAGCACATCATTCATAAAGCTCTGCTATTGTCTCATAGGACAGAGCATCTCCTAAGTGTTAACCTCACCCCTTATTTCCTGCGTTTATTCCAAAACCCTATTAATTCCCCATTCATCTTTCCCATAGAGATGCCCGAACGAACCTGAGGTAACTTACCTCCCGGGTTTTAGGACTACAAGTTGGCGCACTCTGACAATAGATAATAAAGTATTGCTCTACTAAGTCACGTTTCTCTACCTCCGCGTTGGTGCTTATGTTCGCTGTTCTCTGTCACTCACTGGTCTCGTGTGTTGTAAGACTGTACTGGTTGCATTGCTAATGATTTAAAATGTATTTTTATTTAACCTTTATTTAACTAGGCAAGAACAAATTCTTATTTACAATAATGGCCTACCGGGGAACTGCCGTGTTCAGGGGCAGAACGACCTTGTCAGCTCGGGGATTCGATCCAGCAACCTTTCGGTTACAGGCCCAACACTCTAACCACTAGGCTACCTATCGCCCCAAATGATGACGGCGCCACAGAGTTTTAATTGATTCTCCAGAGAGCCCAACTCTCAGTCCTCCTACATTTGGCTGGCTGGTAAGAGAAGTTCCTCACACAACACGTTTTAACTGAATGGCCTGTTTAAAACATAGTCTGCTTGATGCCTCTACGTCTGTTTTTGAGGTAGAGCTGTGTGGCGTTCAGCCATGCTTATTATTGACCCACACACAGTCAGACAGAAGTAATTTGTATATAAAGGCTAGTTTTTTTATTGATCTGTTCTAATCGGTATTCTGTCCCCTTACACTGGCTGAATGCCTCTAGTCATTTTGTGGACATGTGCCTTTTTAAGTTATTTGGAGAGAGACGAGGTGAAAGAAATGAGAATCTGATGAATGATGGGCTGAATAAAAACAGGAGCGACGCTCATGATGGAAATCTGTGACGTTGACCTGGGTTTTATTACTGCCATATAGAATATGACTGAAGGCACTTTTATGATACTCTTCTTTTATGAAGTTTCTCTCACTCTCCCCTCTCCCTCTATCATTCACTCCACCTCTCTCCTCTCCCTCTATACTTCACTCCACCTCTCGCTCTCTCCTCTCCCTCTATCCTTCACTCCACCTCTCTCCTTTCCCTCTGTCCTTCACCCCACCTCTCGCTCTCTCCCCTCTCCCTCTATCCTTCACTCCACCTCTCTCCCCTCTCCCTCTATCCTTCACTCCACCTCTCTCCCCTCTCCCTCTATCCTTCACTCCACCTCTCTCCCCTCTCCCTCTATCCTTCACTCCACCTCTCGCTCTCCCCTCTCCCTCTATCCTTCACTCCACCTCTCGCTCTCTCCCTCTATCCTTCACCCCACCTCTCGCTCTCTCCCCTCTCCCTCTATCCTTCACTCCACCTCTCGCTCTCTCCCCTCTCCCTCTATCCTTCACTCCACCTCTCGCTCTCTCCCCTCTCCCTCTATCCTTCACTCCACCTCTCGCTCTCTCCCCTCTCCCCCTCTCCCTCTATCCTTCACTCCACCTCTCGCTCTCTCCCTCTATCCTCCACTCCACCTCTCGCTCTCTCCCCTCTCCCTCTGTCCTTCACTCCACTTCTCTCTCCTCTCCCTCTGTCCTTCACTCCACCTCTCTCCCCTCTCCCTCTATCCTTCACTCCACCTCTCGCTCTCCCCTCTCCCTCTATCCTTCACTCCACCTCTCGCTCTCTCCCCTCTCCCTCTATCCTTCACTCCACCTCTCGCTCTCTCCCCTCTCCCCCTCTCCCTCTATCCTTCACTCCACCTCTCGCTCTCTCCCCTCTCCCTCTATCCTTCACTCCACCTCTCGCTCTCTCCCCTCTCCCTCTATCCTTCACTCCACCTCTCGCTCTCTCCCCTCTCCCCCTCTCCCTCTATCCTTCACTCCACCTCTCGCTCTCTCCCTCTATCCTCCACTCCACCTCTCGCTCTCTCCCCTCTCCCTCTGTCCTTCACTCCACTTCTCTCTCCTCTCCCTCTGTCCTTCACTCCACCTCACTTTCCTCTCCCTCTATCCTTCACTCCACCTCTCGCTCTCTCTCCTCTCCCTCTGTCCTTCACTCCACCTCTCGCTCTCTCCCCTCTCCCTCTGTCCTTCACTCCACCTCTCGCTCTCTCTCCTCTCCCTCTATCCTTCACTCCACCTCTCGCTCTCTCTCCCTCTATCCTTCACTCCACCTCTCTCTCCTCTCCCTCTATCCTTCACTCCACCTCTCGCTCCTCTCCCTCTATCCTTCACTCCACCTCTCGCTCCTCTCCCTCTATCCTTCACTCCACCTCTCTCTCGCGCTCCTCTCCCTCTATCCTTCACTCCACCTCTCACTCGCTCTCCTCTCCCTCTATCCTTCACTCCACCTCTCTCTCGCTCTCCTCTCCCTCTATCCTTCACTCCACCTCTCTCTCCTCTCCCTCTATCCTTCACTCCACCTCTCTCTTGCTCTCCTCTCCCTCTATCCTTCACTCCACCTCTCGCTCCTCTCCCTCTATCCTTCACTCCACCTGTCGCTCGCTCTCCTCTCCCTCTATCCTTCACTCCACCTCTCTCTCGCTCTCCTCTCCCTCTATCCTTCACTCCACCTCTCGCTCGCTCTCCTCTCCCTCTATCCTTCACTCCACCTCTTGCTCGCTCTCCTCTCCCTCTATCCTTCACTCCACCTCTCGCTCGCTCTCCTCTCCCTCTATCCTTCACTCCACCTCTTGCTCGCTCTCCTCTCCCTCTATCCTTCACTCCACCTCTCTCCCTCTATCCTTCACTCCACCTCTCGCTCGCTCTCCTCTCCCTCTATCCTTCACTCCACCTCTCTCCCCTCTCCCTCTATCCTTCACTCCACCTCTCGCTCTCTCCCCTCTCCCTCTATCCTCCACTCCACCTCTCGCTCTCTCCCCTCTCCCTCTGTCCTTCACTCCACTTCTCTCTCCTCTCCCTCTGTCCTTCACTCCACCTCTCTCCCCTCTCCCTCTATCCTTCACTCCACCTCTCGCTCTCCCCTCTCCCTCTATCCTTCACTCCACCTCTCGCTCTCTCCCCTCTCCCTCTATCCTTCACTCCACCTCTCGCTCTCTCCCCTCTCCCCCTCTCCCTCTATCCTTCACTCCACCTCTCGCTCTCTCCCCTCTCCCTCTATCCTTCACTCCACCTCTCGCTCTCTCCCCTCTCCCTCTATCCTTCACTCCACCTCTCGCTCTCTCCCCTCTCCCCCTCTCCCTCTATCCTTCACTCCACCTCTCGCTCTCTCCCTCTATCCTCCACTCCACCTCTCGCTCTCTCCCCTCTCCCTCTGTCCTTCACTCCACTTCTCTCTCCTCTCCCTCTGTCCTTCACTCCACCTCACTTTCCTCTCCCTCTATCCTTCACTCCACCTCTCGCTCTCTCTCCTCTCCCTCTGTCCTTCACTCCACCTCTCGCTCTCTCCCCTCTCCCTCTGTCCTTCACTCCACCTCTCGCTCTCTCTCCTCTCCCTCTATCCTTCACTCCACCTCTCGCTCTCTCTCCCTCTATCCTTCACTCCACCTCTCTCTCCTCTCCCTCTATCCTTCACTCCACCTCTCGCTCCTCTCCCTCTATCCTTCACTCCACCTCTCGCTCCTCTCCCTCTATCCTTCACTCCACCTCTCTCTCGCGCTCCTCTCCCTCTATCCTTCACTCCACCTCTCACTCGCTCTCCTCTCCCTCTATCCTTCACTCCACCTCTCTCTCGCTCTCTTCTCCCTCTATCCTTCACTCCACCTCTCTCTCCTCTCCCTCTATCCTTCACTCCACCTCTCTCTTGCTCTCCTCTCCCTCTATCCTTCACTCCACCTCTCGCTCCTCTCCCTCTATCCTTCACTCCACCTGTCGCTCGCTCTCCTCTCCCTCTATCCTTCACTCCACCTCTCTCTCGCTCTCCTCTCCCTCTATCCTTCACTCCACCTCTCGCTCGCTCTCCTCTCCCTCTATCCTTCACTCCACCTCTTGCTCGCTCTCCTCTCCCTCTATCCTTCACTCCACCTCTCGCTCGCTCTCCTCTCCCTCTATCCTTCACTCCACCTCTTGCTCGCTCTCCTCTCCCTCTATCCTTCACTCCACCTCTCTCCCTCTATCCTTCACTCCACCTCTCGCTCGCTCTCCTCTCCCTCTATCCTTCACTCCACCTCTCGCTCGCTCTCCTCTCCCTCTATCCTTCACTCCACCTCTCGCTCGCTCTCCTCTCCCTCTATCCTTCACTCCACCTCTCGCTCGCTCTCCTCTCTCCCTCTATCCTTCACTCCACCTTTCGCGCTCTCTCCTCTCCCTCTATCCTTCACTCCACCTCTCGCTCGCTCTCTCTCTTCTCCCTCTGTCCTTCACTCTACCTCTCGCTCTCTCCCCTCTCCCTCTATCCTTCACTCCACCTCTCGCTCTCTCCCCTCTCCCTCTATCCTTCACTCCACCTCTCGCTCTCTCTCCTCTCCCTCTATCCTTCACTCTACCTCTCGCTCTCTCCACCTCTCGCTCGCTCTCCTCTCCCTCTATCCTTCACTCCACCTCTCGCTCGCTCGCCTCTCCCTCTATCCTTCACTCCTCCGCTCGCTCTCCTCTCCCTCTCTTCTCTCCCTCTATCCTTCACTCCACCTCTCGCTCTCTCCCCTCTCCCTCTATCCTTCATTCCACCTCTCTCTCTCTCTCCCTCTATCCTTCACTCCTCCGCTCGCTCTCCTCTCCCTCTATCCTTCACTCCTCCTCTCTTCCTCTATCCTTCACTCCACCTCTCGCTCTCTCCCCTCTCACTCTATCCTTCACTCCACCTTTCGCTCTCTCTCCTCTCCCTCTATCCTTCACTCCACCTCTCGCTCGCTCGCTCTCTCTCTTCTCCCTCTATCCTTCAATCCACCTCTCGCTCGCTCTCTCTCCTCTCCTCTATCCTTCACTCTACCTCTCGCTCTCTCCCCTCTCCCTCTATCCTTCACTCCACCTCTCACTCTCTCCCCTCTCCCTCTATCCTTCACTCCACCTCTCGCTCTCTTTCCTCTCCCTCTCCTCTCCCTCTATCCTTCACTCTACCTCTCGCTCTCTCCCCTCTCCCTCTATCCTTCACTCTACCTCTCGCTCTCTCCCTCTATCCTTCACTCCACCTCTCGCTCTCTCCCTCTATCCTTCACTCCACCTCTCGCTCTCTCTCCCTCTATCCTTCACTCCACCTCTCTCTCGCGCTCTCTCTCCCTCTATCCTTCACTCCACCTCTCTCTCGCGCTCCTCTCCCTCTATCCTTCACTCCACATCTCTCGCTCTCCTCTCCCTCTATCCTTCACTCCTCCTCTCGCTCTCTCCCCTCTCCCTCTATCCTTCACTCCACCTCTCGCTCTCTCCCTCTATCCTTCACCCCACCTCTCGCTCTCTCCCCTCTCCCTCTATCCTTCACTCCACCTCTCTCCCCTCTCCCTCTATCCTTCACTCCTCCTCTCGCTCTCTCCCCTCTCCCTCTATCCTTCACTCCACCTCTCGCTCTCTCCCTCTATCCTTCACCCCACCTCTCGCTCTCTCCCCTCTCCCTCTATCCTTCACTCCAACTCTCGCTCTCTCCCCTCTCCCTCACTCCACCTCTCGCTCTCTCCCCTCTCCCTCTATCCTTCACTCCACCTCTCTCGCCTCTCCCTCTGTCCTTCACTCCACCTCTCTTTCCTCTCCCTCTATCCTTCACTCCACCTCTCGCTCTCTCTCCTCTCCCTCTGTCCTTCACTCCACCTCTCGCTCTCTCCCATCTCCCTCTGTCCTTCACTCCACCTCTCGCTCTCTCTCCTCTCCCTCTATCCTTCACTCCACCTCTCGCTCTCTCTCCCTCTATCCTTCACTCCACCTCTCGCTCTCTCTCCCTCTATCCTTCACTCCACCTCTCGCTCTCTCCCTCTATCCTTCACCCCACCTCTCGCTCGCTCTCCTCTCCCTCTATCCTTCACTCCTCCTCTCTTCCTCTATCCTTCACTCCACCTCTCGCTCTCTCCCCTCTCACTCTGTCCTTCACTCCACCTCTCGCTCGCTCGCTCTCTCTCCTCTTCCTCTATCCTTCACTCTACCTCTCGCTCTCTCCCCTCTCCCTCTATCCTTCACTCCTTCACTCTACCTCTCGCTCTCCACTCTCCCTCTATCCTTCACTCCACCTCTCGCTCTCTCCCCTCTCCCTCTATCCTTCACTCCACCTCTCGCTCTCTTTCCTCTCCCTCTCCTCTCCCTCTATCCTTCACTCTACCTCTCTCCCCTCTCCCTCTGTCCTTCACTCCACCTCTCTCTCGTGCTCCTCTCCCTCTATCCTTCACTCCACCTCTCTCGCTCTCCTCTCCCTCTATCCTTCACTCCTCCTCTCGCTCTCTCCCTCTATCCTTCACTCCACCTCTCGCTCTCTCCCTCTATCCTTCACTCCACCTCTCGCTCTCTCTCCCTCTATCCTTCACTCCACCTCTCTCTCGCGCTCTCTCTCCCTCTATCCTTCACTCCACCTCTCTCTCGCGCTCCTCTCCCTCTATCCTTCACTCCACATCTCTCGCTCTCCTCTCCCTCTATCCTTCACTCCTCCTCTCGCTCTCTCCCCTCTCCCTCTATCCTTCACTCCACCTCTCGCTCTCTCCCTCTATCCTTCACCCCACCTCTCGCTCTCTCCCCTCTCCCTCTATCCTTCACTCCACCTCTCTCCCCTCTCCCTCTATCCTTCACTCCTCCTCTCGCTCTCTCCCCTCTCCCTCTATCCTTCACTCCACCTCTCGCTCTCTCCCTCTATCCTTCACTCCAACTCTCGCTCTCTCCCCTCTCCCTCACTCCACCTCTCGCTCTCTCCCCTCTCCCTCTATCCTTCACTCCACCTCTCTCGCCTCTCCCTCTGTCCTTCACTCCACCTCTCTTTCCTCTCCCTCTATCCTTCACTCCACCTCTCGCTCTCTCTCCTCTCCCTCTGTCCTTCACTCCACCTCTCGCTCTCTCCCATCTCCCTCTGTCCTTCACTCCACCTCTCGCTCTCTCTCCTCTCCCTCTATCCTTCACTCCACCTCTCGCTCTCTCTCCCTCTATCCTTCACTCCACCTCTCGCTCTCTCTCCCTCTATCCTTCACTCCACCTCTCGCTCTCTCCCTCTATCCTTCACCCCACCTCTCGCTCGCTCTCCTCTCCCTCTATCCTTCACTCCTCCTCTCTTCCTCTATCCTTCACTCCACCTCTCGCTCTCTCCCCTCTCACTCTGTCCTTCACTCCACCTCTCGCTCGCTCGCTCTCTCTCCTCTTCCTCTATCCTTCACTCTACCTCTCGCTCTCTCCCCTCTCCCTCTATCCTTCACTCCTTCACTCTACCTCTCGCTCTCCACTCTCCCTCTATCCTTCACTCCACCTCTCGCTCTCTCCCCTCTCCCTCTATCCTTCACTCCACCTCTCGCTCTCTTTCCTCTCCCTCTCCTCTCCCTCTATCCTTCACTCTACCTCTCTCCCCTCTCCCTCTGTCCTTCACTCCACCTCTCTCTCGTGCTCCTCTCCCTCTATCCTTCACTCCACCTCTCTCGCTCTCCTCTCCCTCTATCCTTCACTCCTCCTCTCGCTCTCTCCCCTCTCCCTCTATCCTTCACCCCACCTCTCGCTCTCTCGCTCTCTCCCTCACCCCACCTCTCGCTCTCTCTCCTCTCCCTCTATCCTTCACTCCACCTCTCTCCCCTCTCCCTCTATCCTTCACTCCACCTCTCTCCCCTCTCCCTCTATCCTTCACTCCACCTCTCGCTCTCTCCCCTCTCCCTCTATCTTTCACTCCACCTCTCTCTCTCTCCCTCTATCCTTCACCCCACCTCTCGCTCTCTCCCCTCTCCCTCTATCCTTCACTCCACCTCTCTCCCCTCTCCCTCTATCCTTCACTCCACCTCTCTCCCCTCTCCCTCTATCCTTCACTCCACCTCTCTCCCCTCTCCCTCTATCCTTCACTCCACCTCTCTCCCCTCTCCCTCTATCCTTCACTCCACCTCTCTCCCCTCTCCCTCTATCCTTCACTCCACCTCTCTCCCCTCTCCCTCTATCCTTCACTCCACCTCTCTCCCCTCTCCCTCTATCCTTCACTCCACCTCTCTCCCCTCTCCCTCTATCCTTCACTCCACCTCTCTCCCCTCTCCCTCTATCCTTCACTCCACCTCTCTCCCCTCTCCCTCTATCCTTCACTCCACCTCTCTCCTCTCCCTCTCTCCTTCACTCCACCTCTCACTCTCTCTATCCTTTACTCCACCTCTATCCTTCACTCCACCTCGCTCTCTCTCCTCTATCTCTATCCTTCACTCCACCTCTCTCCTCTACCTCTATCCTTCACTCCACCTCTATCCTTCACTCCACCTCTCTCTCTCTCTCTCCTCTACCTCTATCCTTTACTCCACCTCTATCCTTCACTCCATCTCTCTCCCCTCCCTCTATCCTTCACTCCACCTCTCTCCCCCTCCCTCTATCCTTCACTCCACCTCTCTCCCCTCTCCCTCTATACTTCACTCCATCTCTCCCCTCTCCCTCTATCCTTCACTCCACCTCTCTCCCCTCTCCCTCTATCCTTCACTCCACCTCTCGCTCTCCCCTCTCCCTCTATTCTTCACTCCACCTCTCGCTCTCTCCCCTCTCCCTCTATCCTTCACTCCACCTCTCGCTCTCTCCCCTCTCCCTCTATCCTTCACTCCACCTCTCTCGCCTCTCCCTCTGTCCTTCACTCCACCTCTCTTTCCTCTCCCTCTATCCTTCACTCCACCTCTCGCTCTCTCTCCTCTCCCTCTGTCCTTCACTCCACCTCTCGCTCTCTCCCCTCTTCCTCTGTCCTTCACACCACCTCTCGCTCTCTCTCCTCTCCCTCTATCCTTCACTCCACCTCTCGCTCTCTCTCCCTCTATCCTTCACTCCACCTCTCTCTCCTCTCCCTCTATCCTTCACTCCACCTCTCTCCCCTCTTCCTCTGTCCTTCACACCACCTCTCGCTCTCTCTCTTCTCCCTCTATCCTTCACTCCACCTCTCGCTCTCTCTCCCTCTATCCTTCACTCCACCTCTCTCCCCTTTCCCTCTATCCTTCACTCCACCTCTCTCCCCTCTCCCTCTATCCTTCACTCCACCTCTCTCCTCTCCCTCTATCCTTCACTCCACCTCTCACTCTCTCCTTCACTCCACCTCTCGCTCTCTCCTCTATCTCCATCCTTCACTCCACCTCTCTCCTCTACCTCTATCCTTCACTCCACCTCTCTCCTCTCCCTCTATCCTTCACTCCACCTCTCTCTCCTCTATCCTTCATTCCACCTCTCGCTCTCTCCTCTCCACCTCTCGCTCTCGCTCCTCTCCCTCTATCCTTCACTCCACCTCTCGCTCTCTCTCCTCTCCCTCTATCCTTCACTCCACCTCTCGCTCTCTCTACTCTCCCTATATCCTCTCCCTCTATCCTTTACTCCACCTCTATCCTTCACTCCATCTCTCTCTCTCTCCTCTACCTCTATCCTTCACTCCACCTCTCTCCTCTCCCTCTATCCTTCACTCCACCTCTCTCTCCTCTCCCTCTATCCTTCACCCCACCTCTCGCTCTCTCCCCTCTCCCTCTATCCTTCCACTTCTCGCTCTCTCCCCTCTCCCTCTATCCTTCACTCCACCTCACGCTCTCTCCCCTCTCCCTCTATTCTTCACTCCACCTCTCGCTCTCTCCCCTCTCCCTCTATCCTTCACTCCACCTCTCGCTCTCTCCCCTCTCCCTCTATCCTTCACTCCACCTCTCTCGCCTCTCCCTCTGTCCTTCACTCCACCTCTCTTTCCTCTCCCTCTATCCTTCACTCCACCTCTCGCTCTCTCTCCTCTCCCTCTGTCCTTCACTCCACCTCTCTTTCCTCTCCCTCTATCCTTCACTCCACCTCTCGCTCTCTCCCCTCTCCCTCTGTCCTTCACTCCACCTCTCGCTCTCTCTCCTCTCCCTCTATCCTTCACTCCACCTCTCGCTCTCTCTCCCTCTATCCTTCACTCCACCTCTCGCTCTCTCTCCCTCTATCCTTCACTCCACCTCTCGCTCTCTCCCTCTATCCTTCACCCCACCTCTCGCTCTCTCCCCTCTCCCTCTATCCTTCACCCCACCTCTCGCTCTCTCCCCTCTCCCTCTATCCTTCACTCCACCTCTCGCTCTCTCTCCCTCTATCCTTCACTCCTCCGCTCGCTCTCCTCTCCCTCTATCCTTCAATCCTCCTCTCTCCCTCTATCCTTCACTCCACCTCTCGCTCGCTCGCTCTCTCTCCTCTCCCTCTATCCTTCACTCTACCTCTCGCTCTCTCCCCTCTCCCTCTATCCTTCACTCCTTCACTCTACCTCTCGCTCTCTCCCCTCTCCCTCTATCCTTCACTCCACCTCTCGCTCTCTCCCCTCTCCCTCTATCCTTCACTCCACCTCTCGCTCTCTTTCCTCTCCCTCTCCTCTCCCTCTATCCTTCACTCTACCTCTCGCTCTCTCCCCTCTCCCTCTATCCTTCACTCCACCTCTCTCTCGTGCTCCTCTCCCTCTATCCTTCACTCCACCTCTCTCGCTCTCCTCTCCCTCTATCCTTCACTCCTCCTCTCGCTCTCTCCCCTCTCCCTCTATCCTTCACCCCACCTCTCGCTCTCTCGCTCTCTCCCTCACCCCACCTCTCGCTCTCTCCCCTCTCCCTCTATCCTTCACTCCACCTCTCTCCCCTCTCCCTCTATCCTTCACTCCACCTCTCGCTCTCTCCCCTCTCCCTCTATCCTTCACTCCACCTCTCTCGCCTCTCCCTCTGTCCTTCACTCCACCTCTCTTTCCTCTCCCTCTATCCTTCACTCCACCTCTCGCTCTCTCTCCTCTCCCTCTGTCCTTCACTCCACCTCTCTTTCCTCTCCCTCTATCCTTCACTCCACCTCTCGCTCTCTCCCCTCTCCCTCTGTCCTTCACTCCACCTCTCGCTCTCTCTCCTCTCCCTCTATCCTTCACTCCACCTCTCGCTCTCTCTCCCTCTATCCTTCACTCCACCTCTCGCTCTCTCTCCCTCTATCCTTCACTCCACCTCTCGCTCTCTCTCCCTCTATCCTTCACTCCACCTCTCGCTCTCTCCCTCTATCCTTCACCCCACCTCTCGCTCTCTCCCCTCTCCCTCTATCCTTCACCCCACCTCTCGCTCTCTCCCCTCTCCCTCTATCCTTCACTCCACCTCTCGCTCTCTCTCCCTCTATCCTTCACTCCTCCGCTCGCTCTCCTCTCCCTCTATCCTTCAATCCTCCTCTCTCCCTCTATCCTTCACTCCACCTCTCGCTCGCTCGCTCTCTCTCCTCTCCCTCTATCCTTCACTCTACCTCTCGCTCTCTCCCCTCTCCCTCTATCCTTCACTCCTTCACTCTACCTCTCGCTCTCTCCCCTCTCCCTCTATCCTTCACTCCACCTCTCGCTCTCTTTCCTCTCCCTCTCCTCTCCCTCTATCCTTCACTCTACCTCTCGCTCTCTCCCCTCTCCCTCTATCCTTCACTCCACCTCTCTCTCGTGCTCCTCTCCCTCTATCCTTCACTCCACCTCTCTCGCTCTCCTCTCCCTCTATCCTTCACTCCTCCTCTCGCTCTCTCCCCTCTCCCTCTATCCTTCACCCCACCTCTCGCTCTCTCGCTCTCTCCCTCACCCCACCTCTCGCTCTCTCCCCTCTCCCTCTATCCTTCACTCCACCTCTCTCCCCTCTCCCTCTATCCTTCACTCCACCTCTCGCTCTCTCCCCTCTCCCTCTATCTTTCACTCCACCTCTCTCTCTCTCCCTCTATCCTTCACCCCACCTCTCGCTCTCTCCCCTCTCCCTCTATCCTTCACTCCACCTCTCTCCCCTCTCTCTCTATCCTTCACTCCACCTCTCTCCCCTCTCCCTCTATCCTTCACTCCATCTCTCTCCCCTCTCCCTCTATCCTTCACTCCACCTCTCTCCCCTCTCCCTCTATCCTTCACTCCACCTCTCTCCCCTCTCCCTCTATCCTTCACTCCACCTCTCTCCCCTCTCCCTCTATCCTTCACTCCACCTCTCTCCCCTCTCCCTCTATCCTTCACTCCACCTCTCTCCCCTCTCCCTCTATCCTTCACTCCACCTCTCTCCCCTCTCCCTCTATCCTTCACTCCACCTCTCTCCCCTCTCCCTCTATCCTTCACTCCACCTCTCTCCCCTCTCTCTCTATCCTTCACTCCACCTCTCGCTCTCTCTCCTCTCCCTCTGTCCTTCACTCCACCTCTCGCTTTCTCCCCTCTTCCTCTGTCCTTCACACCACCTCTCGCTCTCTCTCCTCTCCCTCTATCCTTCACTCCACCTCTCGCTCTCTCTCCCTCTATCCTTCACTCCACCTCTCTCTCCTCTCCCTCTATCCTTCACTCCACCTCTCTTTCCTCTCCCTCTATCCTTCACTCCACCTCTCGCTCTCTCTCCTCTCCCTCTGTCCTTCACTCCACCTCTCGCTTTCTCCCCTCTTCCTCTGTCCTTCACACCACCTCTCGCTCTCTCCCTCTATCCTTCACCCCACCTCTCGCTCTCTCCCCTCTCCCTCTATCCTTCACCCCACCTCTCGCTCTCTCCCCTCTCCCTCTATCCTTCACTCCACCTCTCGCTCTCTCTCCCTCTATCCTTCACTCCTCCGCTCGCTCTCCTCTCCCTCTATCCTTCAATCCTCCTCTCTCCCTCTATCCTTCACTCCACCTCTCGCTCGCTCGCTCTCTCTCCTCTCCCTCTATCCTTCACTCTACCTCTCGCTCTCTCCCCTCTCCCTCTATCCTTCACTCCTTCACTCTACCTCTCGCTCTCTCCCCTCTCCCTCTATCCTTCACTCCACCTCTCGCTCTCTTTCCTCTCCCTCTCCTCTCCCTCTATCCTTCACTCTACCTCTCGCTCTCTCCCCTCTCCCTCTATCCTTCACTCCACCTCTCTCTCGTGCTCCTCTCCCTCTATCCTTCACTCCACCTCTCTCGCTCTCCTCTCCCTCTATCCTTCACTCCTCCTCTCGCTCTCTCCCCTCTCCCTCTATCCTTCACCCCACCTCTCGCTCTCTCGCTCTCTCCCTCACCCCACCTCTCGCTCTCTCCCCTCTCCCTCTATCCTTCACTCCACCTCTCTCCCCTCTCCCTCTATCCTTCACTCCACCTCTCGCTCTCTCCCCTCTCCCTCTATCTTTCACTCCACCTCTCTCTCTCTCCCTCTATCCTTCACCCCACCTCTCGCTCTCTCCCCTCTCCCTCTATCCTTCACTCCACCTCTCTCCCCTCTCTCTCTATCCTTCACTCCACCTCTCTCCCCTCTCCCTCTATCCTTCACTCCATCTCTCTCCCCTCTCCCTCTATCCTTCACTCCACCTCTCTCCCCTCTCCCTCTATCCTTCACTCCACCTCTCTCCCCTCTCCCTCTATCCTTCACTCCACCTCTCTCCCCTCTCCCTCTATCCTTCACTCCACCTCTCTCCCCTCTCCCTCTATCCTTCACTCCACCTCTCTCCCCTCTCCCTCTATCCTTCACTCCACCTCTCTCCCCTCTCCCTCTATCCTTCACTCCACCTCTCTCCCCTCTCCCTCTATCCTTCACTCCACCTCTCTCCCCTCTCTCTCTATCCTTCACTCCACCTCTCGCTCTCTCTCCTCTCCCTCTGTCCTTCACTCCACCTCTCGCTTTCTCCCCTCTTCCTCTGTCCTTCACACCACCTCTCGCTCTCTCTCCTCTCCCTCTATCCTTCACTCCACCTCTCGCTCTCTCTCCCTCTATCCTTCACTCCACCTCTCTCTCCTCTCCCTCTATCCTTCACTCCACCTCTCTTTCCTCTCCCTCTATCCTTCACTCCACCTCTCGCTCTCTCTCCTCTCCCTCTGTCCTTCACTCCACCTCTCGCTTTCTCCCCTCTTCCTCTGTCCTTCACACCACCTCTCGCTCTCTCTCCTCTCCCTCTATCCTTCACTCCACCTCTCGCTCTCTCTCCCTCTATCCTTCACTCCACCTCTCTCTCCTCTCCCTCTATCCTTCACTCCACCTCTCTCCCCTCTTCCTCTGTCCTTCACACCACCTCTCGCTCTCTCTCCTCTCCCTCTATCCTTCACTCCACCTCTCGCTCTCTCCCTCTATCCTCCACTCCACCTCTCGCTCTCTCCCCTCTCCCTCTGTCCTTCACTCCACTTCTCTCTCCTCTCCCTCTGTCCTTCACTCCACCTCACTTTCCTCTCCCTCTATCCTTCACTCCACCTCTCGCTCTCTCTCCTCTCCCTCTGTCCTTCACTCCACCTCTCGCTCTCTCCCCTCTCCCTCTGTCCTTCACTCCACCTCTCGCTCTCTCTCCTCTCCCTCTATCCTTCACTCCACCTCTCGCTCTCTCTCCCTCTATCCTTCACTCCACCTCTCTCTCCTCTCCCTCTATCCTTCACTCCACCTCTCGCTCCTCTCCCTCTATCCTTCACTCCACCTCTCGCTCCTCTCCCTCTATCCTTCACTCCACCTCTCTCTCGCGCTCCTCTCCCTCTATCCTTCACTCCACCTCTCACTCGCTCTCCTCTCCCTCTATCCTTCACTCCACCTCTCTCTCGCTCTCCTCTCCCTCTATCCTTCACTCCACCTCTCTCTCCTCTCCCTCTATCCTTCACTCCACCTCTCTCTTGCTCTCCTCTCCCTCTATCCTTCACTCCACCTCTCGCTCCTCTCCCTCTATCCTTCACTCCACCTGTCGCTCGCTCTCCTCTCCCTCTATCCTTCACTCCACCTCTCTCTCGCTCTCCTCTCCCTCTATCCTTCACTCCACCTCTCGCTCGCTCTCCTCTCCCTCTATCCTTCACTCCACCTCTTGCTCGCTCTCCTCTCCCTCTATCCTTCACTCCACCTCTCGCTCGCTCTCCTCTCCCTCTATCCTTCACTCCACCTCTTGCTCGCTCTCCTCTCCCTCTATCCTTCACTCCACCTCTCTCCCTCTATCCTTCACTCCACCTCTCGCTCGCTCTCCTCTCCCTCTATCCTTCACTCCACCTCTCGCTCGCTCTCCTCTCCCTCTATCCTTCACTCCACCTCTCGCTCGCTCTCCTCTCTCCCTCTATCCTTCACTCCACCTTTCGCGCTCTCTCCTCTCCCTCTATCCTTCACTCCACCTCTCGCTCGCTCTCTCTCTTCTCCCTCTGTCCTTCACTCCACCTCTCGCTCGCTCTCCTCTCCCTCTATCCTTCACTCTACCTCTCGCTCTCTCCCCTCTCCCTCTATCCTTCACTCCACCTCTCGCTCTCTCCCCTCTCCCTCTATCCTTCACTCCACCTCTCGCTCTCTCTCCTCTCCCTCTATCCTTCACTCTACCTCTCGCTCTCTCCACCTCTCGCTCGCTCTCCTCTCCCTCTATCCTTCACTCCACCTCTCGCTCGCTCGCCTCTCCCTCTATCCTTCACTCCTCCGCTCGCTCTCCTCTCCCTCTCTTCTCTCCCTCTATCCTTCACTCCACCTCTCGCTCTCTCCCCTCTCCCTCTATCCTTCATTCCACCTCTCTCTCTCTCTCCCTCTATCCTTCACTCCTCCGCTCGCTCTCCTCTCCCTCTATCCTTCACTCCTCCTCTCTTCCTCTATCCTTCACTCCACCTCTCGCTCTCTCCCCTCTCACTCTATCCTTCACTCCACCTTTCGCTCTCTCTCCTCTCCCTCTATCCTTCACTCCACCTCTCGCTCGCTCTCTCTCTTCTCCCTCTATCCTTCAATCCACCTCTCGCTCGCTCTCTCTCCTCTCCTCTATCCTTCACTCTACCTCTCGCTCTCTCCCCTCTCCCTCTATCCTTCACTCCACCTCTCACTCTCTCCCCTCTCCCTCTATCCTTCACTCCACCTCTCGCTCTCTTTCCTCTCCCTCTCCTCTCCCTCTATCCTTCACTCTACCTCTCGCTCTCTCCCCTCTCCCTCTATCCTTCACTCTACCTCTCGCTCTCTCCCTCTATCCTTCACTCCACCTCTCGCTCTCTCCCTCTATCCTTCACTCCACCTCTCGCTCTCTCTCCCTCTATCCTTCACTCCACCTCTCTCTCGCGCTCTCTCTCCCTCTATCCTTCACTCCACCTCTCTCTCGCGCTCCTCTCCCTCTATCCTTCACTCCACATCTCTCGCTCTCCTCTCCCTCTATCCTTCACTCCTCCTCTCGCTCTCTCCCTCTATCCTTCACCCCACCTCTCGCTCTCTCCCCTCTCCCTCTATCCTTCACTCCACCTCTCTCCCCTCTCCCTCTATCCTTCACTCCTCCTCTCGCTCTCTCCCCTCTCCCTCTATCCTTCACTCCACCTCTCGCTCTCTCCCTCTATCCTTCACCCCACCTCTCGCTCTCTCCCCTCTCCCTCTATCCTTCACTCCAACTCTCGCTCTCTCCCCTCTCCCTCACTCCACCTCTCGCTCTCTCCCCTCTCCCTCTATCCTTCACTCCACCTCTCTCGCCTCTCCCTCTGTCCTTCACTCCACCTCTCTTTCCTCTCCCTCTATCCTTCACTCCACCTCTCGCTCTCTCTCCTCTCCCTCTGTCCTTCACTCCACCTCTCGCTCTCTCCCATCTCCCTCTGTCCTTCACTCCACCTCTCGCTCTCTCTCCTCTCCCTCTATCCTTCACTCCACCTCTCGCTCTCTCTCCCTCTATCCTTCACTCCACCTCTCGCTCTCTCTCCCTCTATCCTTCACTCCACCTCTCGCTCTCTCCCTCTATCCTTCACCCCACCTCTCGCTCGCTCTCCTCTCCCTCTATCCTTCACTCCTCCTCTTTTCCTCTATCCTTCACTCCACCTCTCGCTCTCTCCCCTCTCACTCTGTCCTTCACTCCACCTCTCGCTCGCTCGCTCTCTCTCCTCTTCCTCTATCCTTCACTCTACCTCTCGCTCTCTCCCCTCTCCCTCTATCCTTCACTCCTTCACTCTACCTCTCGCTCTCCACTCTCCCTCTATCCTTCACTCCACCTCTCGCTCTCTCCCCTCTCCCTCTATCCTTCACTCCACCTCTCGCTCTCTTTCCTCTCCCTCTCCTCTCCCTCTATCCTTCACTCTACCTCTCTCCCCTCTCCCTCTGTCCTTCACTCCACCTCTCTCTCGTGCTCCTCTCCCTCTATCCTTCACTCCACCTCTCTCGCTCTCCTCTCCCTCTATCCTTCACTCCTCCTCTCGCTCTCTCCCCTCTCCCTCTATCCTTCACCCCACCTCTCGCTCTCTCTCGCTCTCTCCCTCCCCCACCTCTCGCTCTCTCTCCTCTCCCCTCTATCCTTCACTCCACCTCTCTCCCCTCTCCCTCTATCCTTCACTCCACCTCTCTCCCCTCTCCCTCTATCCTTCACTCCACCTCTCGCTCTCTCCCCTCTCCCTCTATCTTTCACTCCACCTCTCTCTCTCTCCCTCTATCCTTCACCCCACCTCTCGCTCTCTCCCCTCTCCCTCTATCCTTCACTCCACCTCTCTCCCCTCTCTCTCTATCCTTCACTCCACCTCTCTCCCCTCTCTCTCTATCCTTCACTCCACCTCTCTCCCCTCTCCCTCTATCCTTCACTCCACCTCTCTCCCCTCTCCCTCTATCCTTCACTCCACCTCTCTCCCCTCTCCCTCTATCCTTCACTCCACCTCTCTCCCCTCTCCCTCTATCCTTCACTCCACCTCTCTCCCCTCTCCCTCTATCCTTCACTCCACCTCTCTCCCCTCTCCCTCTATCCTTCACTCCACCTCTCTCCCCTCTCCCTCTATCCTTCACTCCACCTCTCTCCCCTCTCCCTCTATCCTTCACTCCACCTCTCTCCTCTCCCTCTATCCTTTACTCCACCTCTAATCCTTCACTCCACCTCGCTCTCTCTCCTCTATCTCTATCCTTCACTCCACCTCTCTCCTCTACCTCTATCCTTCACTCCACCTCTATCCTTCACTCCACCTCTCTCTCTCCTCTACCTCTATCCTTCACTCCACCTCTCTCCTCTACCTCTATCCTTCACTCCACCTCTCTCCTCTACCTCTATCCTTTACTCCACCTCTATCCTTCACTCCATCTCTCTCCCCTCCCTCTATCCTTCACTCCACCTCTCTCCCCTCCCTCTATCCTTCACTCCACCTCTCTCCCCTCTCCCTCTATACTTCACTCCATCTCTCCCCTCTCCCTCTATCCTTCACTCCACCTCTCTCCCCTCTCCCTCTATCCTTCACTCCACCTCTCGCTCTCCCCTCTCCCTCTATCCTTCACTCCACCTCTCGCTCTCTCCCCTCTCCCTCTATCCTTCACTCCACCTCACGCTCTCTCCCCTCTCCCTCTATTCTTCACTCCACCTCTCGCTCTCTCCCCTCTCCCTCTATCCTTCACTCCACCTCTCGCTCTCTCCCCTCTCCCTCTATCCTTCACTCCACCTCTCTCGCCTCTCCCTCTGTCCTTCACTCCACCTCTCTTTCCTCTCCCTCTATCCTTCACTCCACCTCTCGCTCTCTCTCCTCTCCCTCTGTCCTTCACTCCACCTCTCGCTCTCTCCCCTCTTCCTCTGTCCTTCACACCACCTCTCGCTCTCTCTCCTCTCCCTCTATCCTTCACTCCACCTCTCGCTCTCTCTCCCTCTATCCTTCACTCCACCTCTCTCTCCTCTCCCTCTATCCTTCACTCCACCTCTCTCCCCTCTTCCTCTGTCCTTCACACCACCTCTCGCTCTCTCTCCTCTCCCTCTATCCTTCACTCCACCTCTCGCTCTCTCTCCCTCTATCCTTCACTCCACCTCTCTCCCCTCTCCCTCTATCCTTCACTCCACCTCTCTCCTCTCCCTCTATCCTTCACTCCACCTCTCACTCTCTCCTTCACTCCACCTCTCGCTCTCTCTACTCTCCCTCTATCCTTTACTCCACCTCTATCCTTCACTCCACCTCTCTCTCTCTCCTCTATCTCCATCCTTCACTCCACCTCTCTCCTCTACCTCTATCCTTCACTCCACCTCTCTCCTCTCCCTCTATCCTTCACTCCACCTCTCTCTCCTCTATCCTTCATTCCACCTCTCGCTCTCTCCTCTCCACCTCTCGCTCTCGCTCCTCTCCCTCTATCCTTCACTCCACCTCTCGCTCTCTCTCCTCTCCCTCTATCCTTCACTCCACCTCTCGCTCTCTCTACTCTCCCTATATCCTCTCCCTCTATCCTTTACTCCACCTCTATCCTTCACTCCATCTCTCTCTCTCTCTCCTCTACCTCTATCCTTCACTCCACCTCTCTCCTCTCCCTCTATCCTTCACTCCACCTCTCTCTCCTCTCCCTCTATCCTTCACCCCACCTCTCGCTCTCTCCCCTCTCCCTCTATCCTTCCACTTCTCGCTCTCTCCCCTCTCCCTCTATCCTTCACTCCACCTCACGCTCTCTCCCCTCTCCCTCTATTCTTCACTCCACCTCTCGCTCTCTCCCCTCTCCCTCTATCCTTCACTCCACCTCTCGCTCTCTCCCCTCTCCCTCTATCCTTCACTCCACCTCTCTCGCCTCTCCCTCTGTCCTTCACTCCACCTCTCTTTCCTCTCCCTCTATCCTTCACTCCACCTCTCGCTCTCTCTCCTCTCCCTCTGTCCTTCACTCCACCTCTCTTTCCTCTCCCTCTATCCTTCACTCCACCTCTCGCTCTCTCTCCTCTCCCTCTGTCCTTCACTCCACCTCTCTTTCCTCTCCCTCTATCCTTCACTCCACCTCTCGCTCTCTCTCCCTCTATCCTTCACTCTCGCTCTCTCTCCTCTCCCTCTATCCTTCACTCCACCTCTCGCTCTCTCTCCCTCTATCCTTCACTCCACCTCTCGCTCTCTCTCCCTCTATCCTTCACTCCACCTCTCGCTCTCTCTCCCTCTATCCTTCACTCCACCTCTCGCTCTCTCTCCCTCTATCCTTCACTCCTCCGCTCGCTCTCCTCTCCCTCTATCCTTCAATCCTCCTCTCTCCCTCTATCCTTCACTCTACCTCTCGCTCTCTCCCCTCTCCCTCTATCCTTCACTCCTTCACTCTACCTCTCGCTCTCTCCCCTCTCCCTCTATCCTTCACTCCACCTCTCGCTCTCTCCCCTCTCCCTCTATCCTTCACTCCACCTCTCGCTCTCTTTCCTCTCCCTCTCCTCTCCCTCTATCCTTCACTCTAACCTCTCGCCCCTCTCCCTCTATCCTTCACTCCACCTCTCTCCCCTCTCCCTCTATCCTTCACTCCACCTCTCTCCCCTCTCCCTCTATCCTTCACTCCACCTCTCTCCCCTCTCCCTCTATCCTTCACTCCACCTCTCTCCCCTCTCCCTCTATCCTTCACTCCACCTCTCTCCCCTCTCCCCTCTATCCTTCACTCCACCTCTCTCCCCTCTCCCTCTATCCTTCACTCCACCTCTCTCCCCTCTCCCTCTATCCTTCACTCCACCTCTCTCCTCTCCCTCTATCCTTTACTCCACCTCTATCCTTCACTCCACCTCGCTCTCTCTCCTCTATCTCTATCCTTCACTCCACCTCTCTCCTCTACCTCTATCCTTCACTCCACCTCTATCCTTCACTCCACCTCTCTCTCTCCTCTACCTCTATCCTTCACTCCACCTCTCTCCTCTACCTCTATCCTTCACTCCACCTCTCTCCTCTACCTCTATCCTTTACTCCACCTCTATCCTTCACTCCATCTCTCTCCCCTCCCTCTATCCCTTCACTCCACCTCTCTCCCCCTCCCTCTATCCTTCACTCCACCTCTCTCCCCTCTCCCTCTATACTTCACTCCATCTCTCCCCTCTCTCTCTATCCTTCTCCCCACCTCTCGCTCTCTCGCTCTCTCCCTCACCCCACCTCTCGCTCTCTCCCCTCTCCCTCTATCCTTCACTCCACCTCTCTCTCCTCTACCTCTATCCTTCACTCCACCTCTCTCCTCTCCCTCTGTCCTTCACTCCACCTCTCTTTCCTCTCCCTCTATCCTTCACTCCACCTCTCGCTCTCTCTCCTCTCCCTCTGTCCTTCACTCCACCTCTCTTCCTCTCCCTCTATCCTTCACTCCACCTCTCGCTCTCTCTCCCTCTATCCTTCACTCTCGCTCTCTCTCCTCTCCCTCTATCCTTCACTCCACCTCTCGCTCTCTCTCCCTCTATCCTTCACTCCACCTCTCGCTCTCTCTCCCTCTATCCTTCACTCCACCTCTCGCTCTCTCTCCCTCTATCCTTCACTCCACCTCTCGCTCTCTCTCCCTCTATCCTTCACTCCTCCGCTCGCTCTCCTCTCCCTCTATCCTTCAATCCTCCTCTCTCCCTCTATCCTTCACTCTACCTCTCGCTCTCTCCCCTCTCCCTCTATCCTTCACTCCACCTCTCGCTCTCTCTCCCTCTATCCTTCACTCCACTCTCGCTCTCTCTCCCTCTATCCTTCACTCCACCTCTCGCTCTCTCTCCCTCTATCCTTCACTCCTCCGCTCGCTCTCCTCTCCCTCTATCCTTCAATCCTCCTCTCTCCCTCTATCCTTCACTCTACCTCTCGCTCTCTCCCCTCTCCCTCTATCCTTCACTCCTTCACTCTACCTCTCGCTCTCTCCCCTCTCCCTCTATCCTTCACTCCACCTCTCGCTCTCTCCCCTCTCCCCTCTATCCTTCACTCCACCTCTCGCTCTCTTTCCTCTCCCTCTCCTCTCCCTCTATCCTTCACTCTACCTCTCGCTCTCTCCCCTCTCCCTCTATCCTTCACTCCACCTCTCTCTCGTGCTCCTCTCCCTCTATCCTTCACTCCACCTCTCTCGCTCTCCTCTCCCTCTATCCTTCACTCCTCCTCTCGCTCTCTCCCCTCTCCCTCTATCCTTCACCCCACCTCTCGCTCTCTCGCTCTCTCCCTCACCCCACCTCTCGCTCTCTCCCCTCTCCCTCTATCCTTCACTCCACCTCTCTCCCCTCTCCCTCTATCCTTCACTCCACCTCTCGCTCTCTCCCCTCTCCCTCTATCCTTCACTCCACCTCTCTCGCCTCTCCCTCTGTCCTTCACTCCACCTCTCTTTCCTCTCCCTCTATCCTTCACTCCACCTCTCGCTCTCTCTCCTCTCCCTCTGTCCTTCACTCCACCTCTCTTTCCTCTCCCTCTATCCTTCACTCCACCTCTCGCTCTCTCCCCTCTCCCTCTGTCCTTCACTCCACCTCTCGCTCTCTCTCCTCTCCCTCTATCCTTCACTCCACCTCTCGCTCTCTCTCCCTCTATCCTTCACTCCACCTCTCGCTCTCTCTCCCTCTATCCTTCACTCCACCTCTCGCTCTCTCCCTCTATCCTTCACCCCACCTCTCGCTCTCTCCCCTCTCCCTCTATCCTTCACCCCACCTCTCGCTCTCTCCCCTCTCCCTCTATCCTTCACTCCACCTCTCGCTCTCTCTCCCTCTATCCTTCACTCCTCCGCTCGCTCTCCTCTCCCTCTATCCTTCAATCCTACTCTCTCCCTCTATCCTTCACTCCACCTCTCGCTCGCTCGCTCTCTCTCCTCTCCCTCTATCCTTCACTCTACCTCTCGCTCTCTCCCCTCTCCCTCTATCCTTCACTCCTTCACTCTACCTCTCGCTCTCTCCCCTCTCCCTCTATCCTTCACTCCACCTCTCGCTCTCTCCCCTCTCCCTCTATCCTTCACTCCACCTCTCGCTCTCTTTCCTCTCCCTCTCCTCTCCCTCTATCCTTCACTCTACCTCTCGCTCTCTCCCCTCTCCCTCTATCCTTCACTCCACCTCTCTCTCGTGCTCCTCTCCCTCTATCCTTCACTCCACCTCTCTCGCTCTCCTCTCCCTCTATCCTTCACTCCTCCTCTCGCTCTCTCCCCTCTCCCTCTATCCTTCACCCCACCTCTCGCTCTCTCCTCACCCCACCTCTCTCTCTCCTCCCCTCTCCCTCCCCTCTCCCCTCCCCCCTTCACTCCCTCTCTCTCCTCTCCACCCCACCCTCTCCCCTCCCTCTCTCCTCCTCACCTTCACTCCCTCCTCCATCTCCTCCCCTCTCCCTCTATCCTTCACTCCACCTCTCTCCCCTCTCCCTCTCCTTCACCCACCTCTCCCCCTCTCCCTCTATCCTTCATCCACCACCTCTCCCCTCTCCCTCTATCCTTCACTCCACCTCTCTCCCTCTCCCTCTCCTCCCCCCTCTCTCTCCCCTCTCCCTCTATCCTTCACTCCACCTCTCTCCCCTCTCCCTCTATCCTTCACTCCACCTCTCTCCCCTCTCCCTCTATCCTTCACTCCACCTCTCCCCTCTCCTCTCTCTCACTCCACCTCTCTCCCCCTCTCCCTCTATCCTTCACTCCACCTCTCACTCTCTCCTTCACTCCACCTCTCGCTCTCTCTATCCTTCACTCCACCTCTCTCCCCTCTCCCTCTATCCTTCACTCCACCTCTCTCCCCTCTCCCTCTATCCTTCACTCCAACCTCTCCCCTCTCCCTCTATCCTTCACTCCACCTCTCTCCCCTCTATCTCTATCCTTCACTCCACCTCTCTCTCCTCTCCCTCTATCCTTCACTCCACCTCATCCGCACTCCACCTCTCTCTCTCTCTCTCTCCTCTACCTCTATCCTTCACTCCACCTCTCTCCTCTACCTCTATCCTTCACTCCACCTCTCTCCTCTACCTCTATCCTTCACTCCACCTCTATCCTCTCCCTCTATCCTTTACTCCACCTCTATCCTTCACTCCATCTCTCTCCCCTCCCTCTATCCTTCACTCCACCTCTCTCCCCCTCCCTCTATCCTTCACTCCACCTCTCTCCCCTCTCCCTCTATACTTCACTCCATCTCTCCCCTCTCCCTCTATCCTTCACTCCACCTCTCTCCCCTCTCCCTCTATCCTTCACTCCACCTCTCGCTCTCTCCCCTCTCCCTCTATCCTTCACTCCACCTCACGCTCTCTCCCCTCTCCCTCTATTCTTCACTCCACCTCTCGCTCTCTCCCCTCTCCCTCTATCCTTCACTCCACCTCTCGCTCTCTCCCCTCTCCCTCTATCCTTCACTCCACCTCTCTCGCCTCTCCCTCTGTCCTTCACTCCACCTCTCTTTCCTCTCCCTCTATCCTTCACTCCACCTCTCGCTCTCTCTCCTCTCCCTCTGTCCTTCACTCCACCTCTCGCTCTCTCCCCTCTTCCTCTGTCCTTCACACCACCTCTCGCTCTCTCTCCTCTCCCTCTATCCTTCACTCCACCTCTCGCTCTCTCTCCCTCTATCCTTCACTCCACCTCTCTCTCCTCTCCCTCTATCCTTCACTCCACCTCTCTCCCCTCTTCCTCTGTCCTTCACACCACCTCTCGCTCTCTCTCCTCTCCCTCTATCCTTCACTCCACCTCTCGCTCTCTCCCTCTATCCTTCACTCCACCTCTCTCCCCTCTCCCTCTATCCTTCACTCCACCTCTCTCCTCTCCCTCTATCCTTCACTCCACCTCTCACTCTCTCCTTCACTCCACCTCTCGCTCTCTCTACTCTCCCTCTATCCTTTACTCCACCTCTATCCTTCACTCCACCTCTCTCCTCTACCTCTATCCTTCACTCCACCTCTCTCCTCTCCCTCTATCCTTCACTCCACCTCTCTCTCCTCTATCCTTCACTCCACCTCTCGCTCTCTCCTCTCCACCTCTCGCTCTCGCTCCTCTCCCTCTATCCTTCACTCCACCTCTCGCTCTCTCTCCTCTCCCTCTATCCTTCACTCCACCTCTCGCTCTCTCCCCTCTCCCTCTATCCTTCACTCTACCTCTCGCTCGCTCTCCTCTCCCTCTATCCTTCACTCCACCTCTCACTCTCTCCTTCACTCCACCTCTCGCTCTCTCTACTCTCCCTCTATCCTCTCCCTCTATCCTTTACTCCACCTCTATCCTTCACTCCACCTCTCACTCTCTCTCCTCTACCCCTATATTTCACTCCACCTCTCTCCTCTCCCTCTATCCTTCACTCCACCTCTCCCTCTATCCTTCACTCCACCTCTCCCTCTATCCTTCACTCCACCTCTCCCTCTATCCTTCTCTCCACCTCTCACTCCCTCCTTCACTCCACCTCTCGCTCTCTCTACTCTCCCTCTATCCTCTCCCTCTATCCTTTACTCCACCTCTATCCTTCACTCCATCTCTCTCTCTCTCCTCTACCTCTATCCTTCACTCCACCTCTCTCCTCTCCCTCTATCCTTCACTCCACCTCTCTCCTCTCCCTCTATCCTTCACTCCACCTCTCTCTCCTCTCCCTGTATCCTTCACCCCACCTCTCGCTCTCTCCCCTCTCCCTCTATCCTTCCACTTCTCGCTCTCTCCCCTCTCCCTCTATCCTTCACTCCACCTCACGCTCTCTCCCCTCTCCCTCTATTCTTCACTCCACCTCTCGCTCTCTCCCTCTATCCTTCACTCCACCTCTCGCTCTCTCCCCTCTCCCTCTATCCTTCACTCCACCTCTCTCGCCTCTCCCTCTGTCCTTCACTCCACCTCTCTTTCCTCTCCCTCTATCCTTCACTCCACCTCTCGCTCTCTCTCCTCTCCCTCTGTCCTTCACTCCACCTCTCGCTTTCTCCCCTCTTCCTCTGTCCTTCACACCACCTCTCGCTCTCTCTCCCTCTATCCTTCACTCCACCTCTCTCTCCTCTCCCTCTATCCTTCACTCCACCTCTCTCCCCTCTTCCTCTGTCCTTCACACCACCTCTCGCTCTCTCTCCTCTCCCTCTATCCTTCACTCCACCTCTCGCTCTCTCTCCCTCTATCCTTCACTCCACCTCTCTCCCCTCTCCCTCTATCCTTCACTCCACCTCTCTCCTCTCCCTCTATCCTTCACTCCACCTCTCTCCTCTCCCTCTATCCTTCACTCCACCTCTCACTCTCTCCTTCACTCCACCTCTCGCTCTCTCTACTCTCCCTCTATCCTTTACTCCACCTCTATCCTTCACTCCACCTCTCTCTCTCTCCTCTATCTCTATCCTTCACTCCACCTCTCTCCTCTACCTCTATCCTTCACTCCACCTCTCTCTCCTCTCCCTCTATCCTTCACTCCACCTCTATCCTTCACTCCACCTCTCTCTCTCTCCTCTACCTCTATCCTTCACTCCACCTCTCTCCTCTCCCTCTATCCTTCACTCCACCTCTCTCTCCTCTATCCTTCACTCCACCTCTCGCTCTCTCCTCTCCACCTCTCGCTCTCGCTCCTCTCCCTCTATCCTTCACTCCACCTCTCGCTCTCTCTCCTCTCCCTCTATCCTTCACTCCACCTCTCGCTCTCTCCCCTCTCCCTCTATCCTTCACTCTACCTCTCGCTCGCTCTCCTCTCCCTCTATCCTTCACTCCACCTCTCACTCTCTCCTTCACTCCACCTCTCGCTCTCTCTACTCTCCCTCTATCCTCTCCCTCTATCCTTTACTCCACCTCTATCCTTCACTCCACCTCTCACTCTCTCTCCTCTACCCCTATCCTTCACTCCACCTCTCTCCTCTCCCTCTATCCTTCACTCCACCTCTCCCTCTATCCTTCACTCCACCTCTCCCTCTATCCTTCTCTCCACCTCTCACTCCCTCCTTCACTCCACCTCTCGCTCTCTCTACTCTCCCTCTATCCTTTACTCCACCTCTATCCTTCACTCCATCTCTCTCCTCTCCCTCTATCCTTCACTCCACCTCTCTCTCCTCTCCCTCTTTCCTTCACTCCACCTCTCGCTCCTCTCCCTCTATCCTTCACTCCACCTCTCTCTCCTCTATCCTTCACTCCACCTCTCGCTCCTCTCCCTCTATCCTTCACTCCACCTCTCTCCTCTCCCTCTATCCTTCACTCCACCTCTCTCTCCTCTCCCTCTATCCTGACAGTAGCACAGATCAGACAGCTTGTCACGACAAATGGGTTCCAGTTATGAGTTTGAATCTGTTTCAGATATCACCGTGATTGGTCATGCTATGATTGATGAAGGGCTTGTTGTGAACCAGGAGACTGCAGAAAGGGATCATGGCTGTGTCTAGAATAGCACCCTGTTCCCTTTATTGAGTTTGCCTTTAGGTACGTCATTGAGAACACGTTCTCTTTAGAGGGTTATCTTGAGCTCTGGTCAAAAGTAGTGCACTACATAGGGAATAGGGTGCCATTTCGGACACGCATCAAGAGAGACTGTAGACATTCGCTCGGTCTGTTTATGAGTTCAACTGAAAGATGATGTTTGGCAACCCTGGTCGCCACGGGCTACGGTTCTGCACTTCTACTGCTGCTGTGTCAGAATCTTACATGAGAAGACCTTTCTTTCTTGTCTTTGGTCTTTTTTAGTTTAATGTTGAATGGAGTCTCGGGCTGCTCCACAAACAAAATGCCAAAGCAAAACCTAAAGCTCTTCTTACTTCTGTATTTTGGATTGGTACCCCTCTGTTTCTGTTTTCCAGTTCCTGTCTAAATCTCCTTTCTGAGAAGGTGCTCCGAAGGGCTGTGTGGGGATGTGGATAACTTGGTTTTTCACAATGTTGCATTACGTCCATGAACCATGAGAGGCCTTCCCATCCAAGTACAATTTGCTCCTTTCTTGCCACATGCTTTTTGCATGTACAGATATCAGTAACAACTAGATGTTTAATGGTATACTATATACTATTTGATGATATACTATGTCCAATATCGTACCATGTTCGTTCATCTCCATGTCTCTGACGTAATTTCAGAAACCTATTGCGAGATCTGAAAACAGCAGTTGGTGCAGGGAACCCCTGAAATATTGAAGAATTAGAGCAATTTTCTGCTGAGAAGTGGGTCAATTGTCAGTAGAAAGGTGCACCAAGCTCATTGATGGCTACGAAAAGGCATTTGTCTGCGGTCATCTTGGCCAAAGGCTGTGCAACCAAGTACAAGCTCCGGGGCGCCAATTTTGTCATTGACATTTGTGTCTTTTCAAAATGTTTACAATTAAACTTAAGTTTACAATAAAGACAATTGGTTCCGCAATGTTAAATCCAATAAGGTGTGGTGAATTATTTTATTTTTAAACAATGTCAACCTATTTTAGACTGAGTCCTGCAGGAGTTCCGATTTTAATATCACTCTAGTATATGCCATACAGTTAGTGTTTATAGCAGGTGAATGAGTGGTCAAAAGCATCCATACATCAGTGAATCGTGTTGCCCTGTCACTGAGCTACCAGCCATTTTCATTACTGTCAGTAATCTGCCTGCATTAATGTGTTTAAATATTAGTGGTGGCCTGAGGAAAGTCAAACTATTAATGATGAAGTCAAATCTTACCTGATTTGACTGGCCTTGATGTTGCCAGGGAAGCGTGTTAGTGATCGATTACTACAGCCAAACCGAGAGGAGGAGAGTTTTTTTATTAAATCTGTTCTCGGCAGCATATGGCATCGGGTCTGTCAGACAGGCTGAGGAATGGGCTCACTAATGTGGTGATCACTGATCTACAGGACGCTCCTACAGAGAGACATGTACTGAGCACCCATGGAAATGGAGAAAGAGTAATGGGTCTATCCATCTTACACCATCTATCGTTCCTGGAACATGGAAGACGGTTCGAGAAGCAGGGCTTGGTTACATGTAACATACAAAACAAATGTATGTGCTAAGGATGTTCAGGTTAATTTGCAATTAATTTACTTCTGTCTGTGTGAGACAGGCTAACTCTCACATGTGTGACTTGAGTGGAATAAAATACCCCCCCCCCCCCTACATCAAGCATTCTGGGGCTTTTTGCTACTTTGGCGGTCACCTAAAGGTTTTTTTCATGGTAATCGATTCCATGGCGGCATTAAAACAATTGAATGGTCATTCAAGGGGTTCAGACCTGCCGTTGATTTTTCTATTGTGACTCAAAGGCCAGTCTTATCTGCTCACAAACCTCAGTTATCACTGTAGATGGAGTGCTGTGATTTGTTGTGTGATGGACCATGAACAGGAAGGAATGTGGGTATTGTTTCCTAAAGACCAGCGGTGTTGTTGTGTAAATGTGACATTTTGGATGGTAGGACTTTAAGCTCAGAGGGCTTTAGAAGCCAAACGCCAGAATTGTAGCAGGCAGACATTCTCCCAAACCGTAGCTGCATTATACGGTATATTTTTCAGTCCTTCCACGATTCTGCTATTGCATAATTCAATGTAAAATCAACCAATCCACACACATTATGCGAGAGCTCGCAATTTTCACCAATCACTGCACTTTTACCGCATAAAATAGTCCAATCAAAAGAGGGTTTGCAATTTTGAGCACTGTTACCGTGGGAAACCGCCCAATCAAACCACATAAGAACAAAAGTTATTTCCCCAGGTGTCGGCATGTGAAGCTGAAATTTGATGACGGGCAGAACAATGAACAGGAATCCATCTCATTTACCAACAGTTGTTACAGCTGAAGACCGTGCAAAACTATTTCCAAATGTTTTACATCAGAGATGTGCAATTTGGAAGGGGGTGGGGTCCACAAAAAATATGAACTCATCTTGAGGGGCTGCAGTGGTTCGCGGCTCTGCAATTCTACACATTTTGTCATGGATCGGAGAAATCTTTGCAATTGTGCAACAAATTTTCTGCAATTCTACACATTTTTCTATATGGAGGAGGGAGAGAAATATTTGCAGTTTTTAATATGACATCTGAGTGAGATTGTCAGTAATTTGACAATGATTACTACAAATTTAGATGGTCGAGCCAGCTAATTTACCAATCCAAAATCATTTTAGCTGACATTGTTAATTGAGTGACATAAGGAGGGAAACTGCTTATGCACAACCACATTTAGAAATTGCACCTTTTGTATTCTACTATTGTAACTCTGAGCTGTAAGTTTTTTTGTGTGTGTGTTTTTCACCTTTATTTAACCAGATAGGCCAGCTGAGAACAAGTTCTCATTTACAACTGCGTTTCCCTCCTGGCCAAGATGAAGCAAAGCAGTGTGACCAAAACAACAACCCAGAGTTACACATGGAATAAACCAACGTACAGTCAATAACACAATAGAAAAATCTATGTACAAGTGTGTGCAAATGGAGCAAGATTAGGGAGGTAAGGCAAGAAATAGGCCATAGTGGCAAAATAATTACAATTTAGCAATTAAACACTGGAGTGATAGATGTGCAGAAGATTTGGAAATTGATCCGCGTGCCTACAAAAGGGGGGCTGCCAGTTGCCCATCTCTAATTTACATGAAAGTGGGGGTGAATTGTTGTGCAGGAACACAAGAGAAAGTCACTTCGAATCCGAAAAGAATGTTCAAAGAATGTCCGCACAGCCACCGCAGCAGCAGAAGTCGGCAGATAACCATAGCCAAAGCGATAGCAGGGAAAATCTGTGGTAGTGATGTGCAGTTTGCAAACGATTCATTCTTTTTGAACATCTATTTTTATTGATTCGAGAATAATCATTATTCTTTTTTGTTTGAGCTGCTGGCCGCAATGAATCAATAAATCACAATGAAGGATTGAGCCACTCTACTCCGGCTGAGCGCAGCGGCTTCAGAGACATTCTGCTGGACCCCAGGAAGAGTAGCTTCTGCTTTGGCAGCTAATGGGGATCCATAATAAATACACACTCTATCATATATGCGTGCTAGAAAATTGATCATGCCGCAGACAGCGTCAAGACATATTCTGCTTAAAATCGTACTAGAACTGAGCACACATGATTTTTATTGCTTTATATGAAATTAACAACATTTTTTTAAATGTAAAACAGCTGCAGAATCTAGCATTCTTTGCAGCATATATCACCCCCAAAAAAATCCTGGAGGTATGATTTTGTGCTTGCGTGTGTCGTAAAGAACATATGGCTTAACTAACAATCTATTCAAAAGCGCCTCGAATCTCAGTCCAATGCTTATTCTGTCCCCTGTGTTTTAGCTGTGTATTTATTCTGCTCTGTATTAGATTGGTGTCCCTTAGGAGATGCTCTGTGTAGGAAGTGTCTTTCTTGGTTCAGTGGTACTCCATTTTCTTTCAGCAATATTTTTTACAACTGGATTTCACAATAGAAAATAATGGACTTATTGTGAAGGTGTAGGCTATATTACATGGATTTATTAGACTTTTTAAAATGGCTTGTAGCCAGGAGATGCTAAATGTGTTTATGTTAATTCACGGTCAATTACCATGAGACCGACTATTTATTTGCTTGACAATCACCGGCTGACAACATTTCGTGACTGCCACAGCCCTATGTCCAATCAACTGAATTTACCACAAGTGGACTCCAATCAAGTTGTAGAAACATCCCAAGGATGATCAATGGAAGCTGGATGCACCTGAGCTTAATTTCGAGTCTCCTAGCAAAGGGTCTGAATTTTTTTTTTACACGTTTGCAAACATTTATAAAAACCTGTGTTCTCTTTGTCATTATGGGGTATTGTGTGTAGATTGCTGACAATATATATTTTTTTACGCATTTCGAATAGTGCTGTAACAAAATGTGGGAAAAGTCAAGGGGTCTGAGTACTTTCCGAATGCGCTGTATACAGGGTATAGGGTGCAATTTGTGACGCACTCTGAGTCTTCTCTGTCAGGTAGGCTGGCTGCTGACTCACATTTTAAAACGTCAGGGCTGGTTCCATCCCTGGATGTCTATGTTTACGAGAAGCAGCCAAATGTATACGGTTGCCTGGTGGTGTGTTGTATGCCAACTGGGTGACCTTTACTTTAGAACTCATGCAGCCTTGTTAGCACTGTGATTAGCGAGGCTTTAGCATTCTGCCATAAACCCCTGCTAGCAGTTATGCCGTCATCTGCTTTAGGTGAACTTAGTTTTATGTTCTTTAACCATTCAGCCTTGTTGGCTTCTTAGCGGTTTATTTATCCGGCCCTCTAGCATTACTACACCATTTCATTGTCCTTGTGGTTTGTGACCACCCTGAGATTGGAAGGATGGGAGTTCGATCCCCGGCTCGATCCCCAAGTTATACCAAAGACTGTAAAAATGGGTTCCGGTGTGTCGCAGCTTAGCATTCAAGAGATATATTTGTGTTAAGGCCCAGCGATAGACTGGCATCCTGTCCAGGGGGTGTGCTTGTACATCAAGCTACCTCACGCTACAGAAACAGGAGATAGGCTCCTGCTCCAGTAAGTCGTTCCGGCTTGCACAACCCAAGGCTCATGCAAGACTACTTGCCATAGGACACTGCTTGGACCTCCCGGCCTTTAAAACTCCTATAACCCGGTTGGCGTTGTGTACCTGATCAATCCTACACTGCCTGCAGTCATCTGATCTGATAGGTTGTTTACTGGCATGTAGTCGTGGCTGATGTGTCAGTAAAACCCGGGGACAGACAGGATTCATCCCCCAGTATCTCTAATTGGATCAGGAGGTATTCTGCTGAGATGTGAACATCTCACTAGTACGTGATGTCTCCGTGTCCTCAGAAGCTCTTGGGTTGAGTTCTAATTTGATTTGACTGGCTACAGCAGCAAGATTTCAAATACTATTTGAACCCAGGTATTTTTCCTCTGACTAATTAATTAGAGTTGCAGTATATCCTATGTTTTCATCCAGTCAGCCATGTCACTTTGCACATCTTGTACTAATGAATGCTAACGATATGTCCTTCAAGGCCAGAGTTTCCCCTTTGACTTACTGAGTGTTCAGTCCCTCTTGACTCCCTCAGGAGAATTGACTGTTACTGGTCGCATCACATCAATGGTGAGTCAAGCTGCTCATTAGTCTATGTGTAATGAGGGATACAGTTGAAGTCGGAAGTTTACGTACATCTTAGCCAAATACATTTAAGCTCAGTTTTTCACAATTCTTGACATTTAATTCTAGTAAAATTCCCTGTCTTATGTCAGTTAGGATCACCACTTTATTTTAAGAATGTGAAATGTCAGAATAATAGTAGAGAGATTTATTTCAGCTTTGATTTATTTCATCACATTCCCAGTGGGTCAGCAGTTTACATACACTCAATTAGTATTTGGTAGCATTGCCTTTAAATTGTTTAACTTGAGTCAAACATTTCGGGTAGCCTTTCACAAGTTTCCCACAATAAGTTTGGTGAATTTTGGCCCATTCCTCCTGACAGAGCTGGTGTGACTGAGTCAGGTTTGGCGGCCTCTTTGCTTGCACACACTTTTTCAGTTATGCCCACAAATTTCCTATAGGATTGAGATCAGGGCCTTGTGATGGCCACTCCAATACCTTGACTGTGTTGTTCTTAAGCCAGTTTTGCCACAACTTTGGAAGTATGCTTGGGGTCATTGTCCATTTGGAAGACCCATTTGCGACCAAGCTTTAAGTTCCTGACTGATGTCTTGAGATGTTGCTTCAATATATCCACATCATTTTCCTACATCATGATGCCATCTAATTTGTGAAGTGCACCAGTCCCTCTTACAGCAAAGCACCCCCACAACATGATGCTGCCACCCCCGGGCTTCATGGTTAGGATGAGGTTCTTATGCTTGCAAGCCTCCCCCTTTTTCCTCCAAACATAACAATGGTCATTTTGGCCAAACAGTTCCATTTTTCTCCAAAAAGTATGATCTTTGTCCCCATATGCAGTTGCAAACCGTAGTCTGGATTTTTTTAAGGCGGTTTTGGAGCAGAGGCTTCTTCCTTGCTGAGCTGCCTTTCAGGCTATGTCGATTTAGGACTCGTTTTACTGTGGATATAGATACTTTTGTACCTGTTTCCTCCAGCATCTTCACAACGTCCTTTGCTGTTGTTCTGCGATTGATTTGCATTTTTCGCACAAAAGTACGTTTATCTCTAGGAGACAGAACACATCTCCTTCCTGAGCGGTATGACGGCTGCGTGGTCCCATGGTGTTTATACTTGCGTACTATTGTTTGTACAGATCAACGTGGTACCTTCAGGAGTGTGGAAATTGCTCCCAAGGATGAACCAGACTTGTGGAGGTCTACAATTTTTTTTCTGAGGTCTTGGCTGATTTCTTTTGATTTTCGTATGATGTCAAGCAATGAGTTTGAAGGTAGGCCTTGAAATACATCCACAGGTACACCTCCAATTGACTGAAATTATGTAAATTAGCCCATCAGACGCTTCTAAAGCCATGACGTCGTTTTCTGGAATTTTCCAAGCTGTTTAAAGGCACAGTCAACTTAGCGTATGTAAACTTCTGACTCACTGGAATTGTGCTACAGTGAATTATAAGTGACAATTGTTGTAAAAATTACTTGTCATGCACAAAGTAGAGGTCGACCGATTAATCGGAATGGCCGATTAATTAGGGCGGATTTCAAGTTTTCATAACAATCGGAAATTAGCATTTTTGGGCGCCGATTTGCCATCTAATTTTAAAAAAATGTAAAAAATTACATCTTTACTTAATCTTTACTTAACTAGGCAAGTCAGTTAAGAACACATTCTTATTTTCAATGACGGCCTAGGAACGGTGGGTTAACTGCCTCGTTCAGGGTCAGAACGACAGATTTTCACCTTGTCAGCTCGGGGGAACCAATCTTGCAACCTTACAGTTAACTAGTCCAATGCAATAATGACCTGCCTCTCTCTCGTTGCACTCCACAAGGAGACTGCCTGTTACGCGAATCCAGTAAGCCAAGGTAAGTTGCTAGCTAGCATTAAACTTATCTTATAAAAAACAATCAATCATAATCACTAGTTAACTACACATGGTTGATGATATTACTAGATATTATCTAGCGTTGCATATAATCTGACTGAGCACACAAGCATACAAGTATCTAAGTATCTGACTGAGCGGTGGTAGGCAGAAGCAGGCGTTTAAACATTCATTCAAACAGCACTTTCGTGCGTTTTGCCAGCAGCTCTTCCTTGTGCGTCAAGCATTGCATCGAGCCCAGGGAGGAGCGAGGAGAGGGACGGAAGCTATACTGTTACACTGGCAATACTAAAGTGACTATAAGAACATCCAATAGTCAAAGGTTAATGAAATACAAATGGTATAGAGGGAAATAGTCCTATAATTCCTATAATAACTACAACCTAAAACTTATTACCTGGGAATATGGAATACTCATGTTAAAAGGAACCACCAGCTTTCATATGTTCTCATGTTCTGAGCAAGGAACTGAAACGTTAGCTTTCTTACATGGCACATATTGCACTTTTACTTTCTACTCCAACACTTTGTTTTTGCATTATTTTAACCAAATTGAACATGTTTCGTTATTTACTTGAGGCTAAATTGATATTATTGATGTATTATTTTAAGTTAAAATAAGTGTTCATTCATTATTGTTGTAATTGTCATTATTACAAATATATATTTTTTTACATCGGCCTATTAATCTGTATCGGCTTTTTTGGTCCTCCAATAATCGGTATCGGCGGCGTTGAAAAATCATAATCGGTCGACCTCTAGTCCTAACCGACTTGCCAAAACTATAGTTTGTTAACAAGAAATTTGTGGAGTGGTTGAAAAACAAGCTTTAATGACTCCAACCTAAGTGTTTGTAAACTTCCAACTTCAACTGTATGTGTGAGTGTCTGTCTGAGACTGATGAGCCAGGTAACACTGTGTGTCTTAGACTGACTGATGAGCCAGGTAACGCTGTCTGTTTGAGACTGACTGACTGAGCCAGGTAACGCTGTCTGTCTGAGACTGAGGAACAAGTGTTTGGTTTGAGTGTCTCCTCCCTTATCAGCTGTATTCCAGGTCTCTGTCTGCTTCTTGCCTTTCACACCTCAGTACAAATTAGACAGATACGACTGTGCCTTCCTGTGATAAGCATCAGACAGACACAGCCTTGCCCACCCGGTGTAAACACGGCCCACCCTCCCGGTAATGACCATCACTGTATAGTATTCTCTCTGATCTGTAGGAAAGGGAAATTTAAGCCACAATCCACTTTTCCCCTCGTCTATGCATTTTGTTCCCCTTCCATCTTCTTCACGCAACAAAAATCTTTCAGATTGTCTTAAATAAATCATGAAAGGGAGAGCCAGACAGCCGAAGGGTGTAAATCTGCTCCGCTCCCAACAGCCTAACTTTCAGACTGTGTGCCGCGACTGATCAACATTAATCAACAACGCTACAAAGATTGATATTCGCAATGGCTGACTACTCATACTTTGCTCAGGGATTTCTGTTGTGATCAGAATTGAGATTATTCAACCACCTCCATTTAGTTGTAGACAACAACAAAAAAGGCTAGAACCTATTGAAGGAGTAGTTCACTATTTTACAACATGTTTGATGATTCCTCACCCTGAAAGTAGTCTATGGGTCAGGAGAAATTGCAATCCATGGCTTGGTTTTTCTTAAACAGCCACAACAAACTTCAGCTAACTATAGCCACCGCTAGCTAAAACTCAATGGTAATGATGGGGGCATTTTTTTTAATGGCTCATGGGGGATCACATGACCCAATCCCTTCCATTGATTTTTAGCTAGTGGTGGCTAAAGTTAGCTGAAGATTGTAGTGTCTGTTCAAAGAAAGACAAACTATAGATTGCAATTTATCCTGGCCCATAGCCTCCTTTCAGGGTGAAGAACCTGACATGTTGTAAAATAGTGGTCTACTCCTTTAAGGTATATATTTCAGTGTTGAAGGTGGTCTAAGCATAGGGCAGGCTATGTCTTTTTGATTCATCTTGAACTTATACCATGATTGCTTAAATGCACAGTATCATGACAGCTGAATGTACACTAATGTTGTGGATGTGCAGTAGTTACTAGCTACATTACAGACATAACAAGATGATTACAGTTCTCCTAATGGTCTCTTATCGAGGTAGGGGGCTCCATTCACACATCACTGGGTTCTCACTACACCCTGTGCAACACTGCTGCATTTCATTACATTTATTTCATCAGAGCTTTATTACAAGACCTGGATAGTTAATGTTATGCCTAGCCAGTATTGCCAATTTGTTTCGGATTCTCATCAAAGAGCTGATGTCTTGATAACATATATTTGAATAATTTCCTGATTTAATGTAGTTTCATCATGTAAGCCTGTTACTTGTGTTAAGTTATAATGGCAATGATCAAAAGCATGAAGTCTAGATATGTAAATTGCTTGAGTGCAATGACAAAAAAACGTGGTGACCTTTTGAAGAGATACTTCGGGATTTTGACAATGTCTCTGCGTTCAGTATGAAAGAAGTTGGGAGGTAGTTTCGGGAGCCAATGCTAACTAGCGTCAGCTCAATGACAGGAAGTCGATGGTAACAACTAGCACGCTAGCCGTTACCATAGACCTCCAGTCATTGTACTAACGCGAGTTAGCATTTGCACTAACACTAGTTAGCAACTTCCTTCCTTAAGATGTGGTTGTAAAGTAGTGTAAGGCCAGTGAGGATGCTAAGAGACTTCGTTGAGACCTAATTGCACATCAACATCTAGTAGAACTCCTCAGTCACCATGGTGACTCATGCTCACCCAATGATCTCTCAACACGCTCCAGGTTATTGATCACATAGTGACCAGATCAGTGGGGTCCGACCCTAGTGGACAGCCGTCTGACCTCTGTCTGGCCTGAATGAGAAAGAATACGGTCGCTACTTCACAACCAGATATAACCCAACGAAGGCTAGACGCTAAGATGGTTTGCTATTAGCAACAATAGGTTTAAATGGAGAAATGATGTTACACTGCTGCAGTGCTACGGGAGGGAATGGACATGACACAGCTCTTTCTTATCTTTGATTGATAGAATCACATTATGGTTGAAATTAGCCAGCTCGTCCATGCTCTCTGTAATGAATGCTCTACCAAAATGCTTTCTGTGTACGTTTTTCGGAGGAGAACTCATTTTGTCAGTGTGAATCTGTCGGATGTTTGATTACACAACCAGACTTGACAATGATTCTTTAGAGTCCGTCCTTGTTTCAGTGGATGGCCAACTCCTCTTTTCAGTTTTCAGCTCTCGCCTCTTCAAACCAGCACAAAAGCCCAGCATGACTAAGAGAAGAGCCAGCCTTGTGAAAAATAAATGGAAAAACATGACCAGTGCTCAGAATGCCGTGTCCCCGAAAAACACATCATCTGTCTCCAAGCGAATGAGAAGCCTTTATCTTTGAGATTAGTCTCATTGTATCTCCTCTCAGTACAGAACAGAAGGGAATGGGGCAGTCAAGGAATGTCTCCCTCGGAGTTGGTTGTAATGAGATGGCCATTGTGTCTCTGCCTTCACAGGATAGAGACAGATAAGCTTTGGAGATTGGGCTACTGTCTTCCGCAGATGACAAGACCAGAGCCCCGTGCTTCCCCTCGCCTCCTCTCTTCTCACCGTCCCCTCTTTTCCACTCTACCAACCGAATAGGAGGCTGCCAGAAGAAGACATCAATGTATCACATTTGACAAGGGCCAGTGGGGAGATAGAAATAATTCAGCATGGATCATCCAAGATTTCCATGTTTCTACAATGGGAAGAAAAAGCTTTTTGTCTCTGAAATTGTGTTGTTTCTAGCTTTCTGAGTAATCTCTGTAATCAGACATAATGAATGCCTGTGAGTGGCTCTCCCTCCCCTTCCTGGTTGGCTTTGTCCCAGTCGGACTAGGTTCAGATTGTTCCAGGATTGGGCTGTGTTCTGAGTTCCGGCCTAGGGACCAAGCCAGGCTGTACCAATCAGCCTATGCCAGCCAACCAACCAGTCAGACAGGCAGTGGGAACATCTCGATCAGTCAGGGTGCCTCTGACTGAAACAGATCCCAGGTTGTGGGTGGGGAATCATAGCAAAGCAGAAGTTTCCCATCACCTTGAGAAAAATGGCAGACGATCCATAGACCAGTCGCCTGCCTGTGGTGGTGGTGATGAAGAGTTTGAGGCTCTGTTCATTTGGTTTATTTGCCTGCATGCAAACAGGCGGATTTAGTTTTATTTCGATGCTGGTCTAAAGCCTCCCTCTGAACTGACCAAGCTGCCGGGGCCAGATAAGAGAGGCTGCTATTCGATGTGTAACGCCAAAGGCTCTTTAATCAATGGGTGTCTTTTAATATGTAGTTGTGGCGTCAACTGTCCTATGCTTGGCCATGCAGTGATGTGGAGAGGATTGCCTTGCAACTGAAGAGCAAGATGTGTTTCTCCATTTCGAGAGCTTAGTCAAGAAGTTATACATTTTGACATCTTCTTAACTGTTGGGTTTATAACTAGCAAAGAAATAGTCTATGGAAAAAGTTGACTGATTTTACAAAACACCAACCAACCCCTCCTATACACCTTGTCTTATTACATCCCAACATCAAATCAAATCAAATGTTATTTAAACTTATTTTCCAATCAGTTTCCAGTCATGACAGTCTCATGTTGACCCTTAACATCAAGCAGACAGACTTCACAGTGGATTAGAGTCGAGCCGATGCTAAAATACCACACTGCTGCATGTCTCGCCCCATAATCCTTTGTGTCTGATCAGATTGAGGTGATGGTGTTTGCTTCACTGCTTGCTTTGTTCCTAACTCATTCTGACCTTTTTCCTTGTTCCACATCAGAAATCAGATGTCCTTTTTTAGGACTGACTGATGTGTGTTCAGGAGTATATTTGTAGTGGTTTCACTTCCAATCACTTTAATCTGTTTCCCTGTATGTGTTGGCTACAATTCTCATATTCTCCACCTTCTATTGTTTGTGCTGCAGAGAGTTTAAGCACAGATGGAACAATGAGAGATATTTCACTGGATGTATAAATGTGAAGCATCCTCTTGGTGTTTCCACTCACTACCAAATATGGTAGTGAGAGAAAGCCCACTGGCGGGCAGTGGGAGCTGATGGAACGAGATGGATTTAGCCGACATTCTGCTCATTTTTCTTATCTATGAAACATTTGCTCTCAATACAGTTATATGTTCCCAAAACTATAATCTGCTATGAACAGAGTGGACTAAGTTTTTTGTGGACTTTACCCTTTGAAAATTGCGCTGTGTAGGAGTGCGAAGGTGAATTAAGTTATTGGACACGTGCACTTCACAGAATAGGCGGTACTTAATGGAAATATGCAGACGCATGCTAGAACGCGCCAATAGGATCTAGCGAGTGCGTGCTTGGCTCTGCCTATCTCCTTGCTTGTTCTGCCCACGATGACTCTTTTGTTCTCATTAGACCACTGCCTGTCATTTCCATCTTGGTTTAGTTATAACTCTTTGGTATAAGTATTTTTCTCTGATGACGTGTTGATATCGCTGTCCAAGGTGCTGAAGCTGGCCATACAGGGTCGGCTGTCCTCTCACAGACTACTAACCTCACACCAGTCTGAGTTATGTGGGGTTTGTACTGTAGGGTCACTTGCCGTCAGTGATCAGTAAAGTCCCTGGGCCATTCCAGGCCACTCCATCACCAGGGGAGCGACGCCGTCATCGGTCCCAAAACCTGGAACCAGGAATATTCCCTCTGATCAGTTCCTCATGTACACAGTCCTTGGCAAACTGACAGCAACACTAACAGTCACTCAACTGTCTGTCCGGGCAACATACTAGGAGGTGGGACTGTTTGGAGCTGTTACTTGTGAGGAGGGAGAGGAGATGGGCATGGAAAGATGGCCCCTTTCTATACTTAGATGTGCATATTGGTATCTGTTTTAGTAGGTGTTAGATGTCAAGTGAATTAATCCTTGTCGGTTACGTCTTTTCAGTTTCTACAACATATCATTTTTGCTTAAACACCATATTTTGAGGTTTTATCTTATGTTGCAGTCCTAGCTTAACGTATAGTACTGCAGCTACTTTCTTATTTCTCTTGGTTAAATGGAGAATATAAGTTGTTCTGTCCTTTGCTGTTCATCTGTGCCTCTTAACAAAATCCCATCAGGCAGCGAGGCAGAGTTACATGCCCTTTAATTTGAGGTATTTATGTTTCTCTGCACCTGAGAGTCCCTGTGAGGGTTGGACTGGAAGCTAAGAGCAGACCGACAAGACGATACTGAGCTGCTTTGAAGATTTTAACTTCCTTCTGGGGTAATTGCTCCGATCAGGATTGGACTGGCTCCAGGCTGCTCTTGGCTGTGTTACAGAGGAAGCATACGGCCTTTGATCTGACCCTGACCCGAGGAGCACAGTGAGAAGACTGCTGGAGAGAGAAGTGGCAGTGGAGGCCTCTGTCAGAGAGGCTCAGCTGCAGCGTGGGTGTCTGTCACCTCACTAGTCTCACTCTACCTCAGGTACATTTTCTTCTTCTCTTCTTTCCCCGGTTGTTGTGACTGACAGGTGGTAGTTAAAACTTTCCTGAGTTTGGGGAAGTGGACAGTGAAATCTATTAAGCACCCTTGTAGTATCTAGTGTGATGCCCCTGCTGGGAGAAGCTCTTTCTTTCTGTGTCATTTGGGAGTGAACTATAGGAGCTAAACAGAGAGACTGTGGGAAATTGTTTCAATGAGTTTACGCTGCATGAAAGAGTTTGATTATCTACGATAATTGTCTAAGCTGGCGACCGTTTTGTTCTTTGCTCCCAGTATTTAGTGTTTTTCTATCGATAATCTTCTCCATCACTACATTTGGGCTCTTCCCCTGCTCACCTCAAGCAACCAATCATCTGGGCGGCCAGTAAAGGTTGTATAATCCCCTCAATGAAGTATGTTGATGTGTACATTTCCCTTTAGACTGCTCAGGGCAGAATCTCTCTCTCTCTCCAATAACCTAGAGTAAACAGCAGTGGGCCAGGAAGTTGAGCTCTGATCGACTGACCCTCTGAATTCTCCTTGGCCAGTGTCAGTCAATCAACCTCTACCCAGTCTGTCCATCCACCTTACTCTGTCTGTAGGAGAGTTCAATCTACCTCTACCCTGTCTCTCTGTCAGTCTTTGTCAAACCACTGCTTCTAGCAGGAGTATTGCCCAGTCTGTGTGTAAGTGGCTTAGCCTGCCCAGTCTCTTAACAAATATAAATGTTTTTATCTCTCAGCCAGACTCCACAGTACTTCAGTCTACCTCCTGAAGACATAGAAAACATTTCCCTCCACCTGAAACGGTTTCTTTTCAACTCCAAGGACAGCGTTTTTAAAGATGTTGTCGCTTTTGATTTGAGCCCCATTGTGAAGGAATCTCACCAACACTGGTGAATGGAGAATGAGTTGCGTTAACGATGTGTCCTCTCCTCTCTCTGTGGCACTGTACAGCTGTGGCTCCTTCCCTTCAGCACACTCACCCCCCTCACGAGCTGAAGTTAGACACTAAACTTCACACTCTCTTCCATCCTGAAGTTTATCTCAACCGTAATCCATATTTCTATCGTAGATATAATGGTAATTCACTCACTTGTGCTTCTTTTGTAAAGAAAAAGTCTGCCAAGACAAACTGTGCCAGGGCTTCTGCCTTAACTAGAACCGCTGGGCCTCAAGGGTCCCTTCAAGCGAACGAGCATTCAGACTGCAACATTCTAACAGTGTAATTAATACATTTCATATATGCTATTGCTAAAATAATAATTTGCTTGTGTTCATGAAGGTCTAAAGTTTCATTAGTTCATGTTACTGTAGGCTATATGTAAAAACGAAACACTAGAAAAAACACAAATTAAACTGTTCAATAAATGTTATTTGTGGAGTGCTTTTGTTCCAACTATGAAACAGAAAGCATACTGTATGTGTTGGAACATGGTAACATGGTAAATCAGCACAAAGGCAATGATAGTCAATTATTGTCAGCTTGTGCTTACATGGTGTGTGTTCACGCAGTGGCATCAGTTGGATTTCATTTAGCGGTTAGCCCTTGTCCGAACAGTCGACACATCTTCGCCACTTGCAAGACACACTTCCCACGAACATGTCGCTTGCAGGCGGTACAGGTCTCTTTGGGTTCTGTTCTTTGTGCGCCTGGCACTGTCTCCTCCCCTGGAGCTGTGTGCAATTTTGGCTCGCTTGGAATCTTTGCTGCTGCCTTGGCCCTGGTTTCTCACGAAGCCCGTATGCCTGACTCATGATGAAGTCTCTCCTGGCCATGGTTTCTCACGTAGCCCGTATGCCTGACTCATGATGAAGTCTCTCCTGGCCATGGTTTTGTTGATGCACTGCTTGAACAACACTTGTGTGTTGATAGCAGCCAAGTCAAGCTTGTTGTAGAATACCGCAACAGGCCAGCGGTGGGTGCCTCCTTTCAGAGTACAGCCGCGCCATCTGATCCAAAACATCCAAACCAACATATGGAACAGAAGAGAGGAGAAAACATTAGGATTATTTTCCCCATAGGAAAAACAACACGTGTTGTACAGAAGAGCATAATGCATTGCGGAACTGTATCTATATATGGGGACGCGTGTTATGTGCTACTGACATACCTTTGTTTTGGTTGTAGTTGATAATAGTGTCCGTTTTTCCTTGTGTCCCCCTCGACGCACGGCAACTGTCGGATGTGTGGTGATAACAATCGGAACGTTCTTTCTTGCCGTGCATTGGTAAAGTGTGAGTGTTGTCTTTTCATTCTTCAGCACCGTTGTGGAGTACAACGGCTGTGCGGGTGCCTTCTTTTGCGCAGAGGGAAGGAGCTCGCTTTGTTCATTGTGCCAACTAGGTTTGTTTTATTTGCAAGAAACTTGTTCGCCAATGACAGTGAAGTGAAGAATTTGTCCATGGTGACATTTCTCCCCTTGCCAATGTAAGGTTCCACAAGCCTCATCACGTTCTCTGAGACCCACTCACCTGCTGCCCAATGTGGATCCCAAACGTTGCCGTCCCTTCCCCTCCTGTCTCACCGTTTCATTTGGTGGTGGCCCGGGTACCTGCTCGGTGTGTACCGTTTGGACTTTTTTTGGCGCTCGGTCTTCGGGGGGGGTTCTGAGGCTCAGAATCAGAAGAATCTCACCAGAGATGTCATAGTTAATTTCTTCCCCACCATCTGAGTCGTTTTCATCCTGATTTTGTAGCAACGCTAACGCAGCATGTGCATCCATTCGTCTTGGTCTTCTTGCCGTTATAAATTCTGCATACTCTCACTGTGTAGGCCAGAGTAGACTGATAAAACTGTGGATTTGGTGGACCGATATAGGGTAAGTACCATTTTGAGATTGTATTGATCTAGTCTAGTTCTAATCTAATGGCCTGCCCTGTTCTTCATTCAAAATTGGTGATTACATAATTCTGCATCATTCTTCCCCTCTCTCATCAACTCATCCATTCTCCCCTTTATCCCCCATCATACTTCATTTGTTTAATCTGTTGTTATATGTGTGAAATTAGTTTTGGTTCAGTTTCGTGGCAATTATTGGGGTGATTATCAACTGGGCACGGCACCTTCATGTCGGGAGAAGAAGCGGAGCAGGCCCTACTGTCGGTAGAAGGAGTGGAGCAGGCCCCACTGTCGGGAGAAGGAGTGGAGCAGGCCCTACTGTCGGGAGAAGGAGTGGAGCAGGCCCTACTGTCGGGAAAAGGAGTGGAGCAGGCCCTACTTTTGGGAGAAGGAGTGGAGCAGGCCCTACTGTTGGGAGAAGGAGTGGAGCAGGCCCTGCTGTCGGGAGAAGGAGGGGAGCAGGCCCCGCTGTCGGGAGAAGGAGGGGAGCAGGCCCCGCTGTCGGGAGAAGGAGGGGAGCAGGCCCCGCTGTCGGGAGAAGGAGCGGAGCAGGCCCCGCTGTCGGGAGAAGGAGCGGAGCAGGCCCCGCTGTCGGGAGAAGGAGCAGAGCAGGCCCCACTGTCGGGAGAAGGAGGGGAGCAGGCCCCACTGTCGGGAGAAGGAGGGGAGCAGGCCCCACTGTCGGGAGAAGGAGCGGAGCAGGCCCTACTGTCGGGAGAAGGAGCGGGGTAATAAAATAAATGAATTGATGAGCAGTCAAAATGACCATATGGGACTCTGAGGCACGCGGTACAGTACAATAGGTGCTCCGTCCTATCTGGCACAAGACACTGAATGACTAGGATAAATGTTTCCGGTTCCTGTTCTCCGATTTACTATTGAGGAAGTATTTTATCAAACACATTTCATGGCGACACCTCACCAGTTCTGCTTTCACACGGTACTACTGGTGACACCTCCCCAGCTGAAGGTATTATCTCCGTGGTAACGCTGAACCTGGAGTTCCCCGCAGCTCCCTGGGGATCCACTTGTGCCCCTGTTGAGCATCATGACCCATCAGAATCACATTCACTTCTGCCTACAGCAGCATATTATACGCTTTCTAAGGCCTTCTTATAAGCCTTCATTCTTCTTCTTAGAGTCACTATACCAATAAGGTCTTGTAAGCATTTCACCTGTTGTATTTTGCGCAAATAAAATGTGTTTTGATCATGCAATTCAATTCTGATGTGAATCAGAAAGATGCATTATGTGTAATGCGGTCAAAACAGAGGTGACAGGTCTCATAACTCTTTGTAAAGCCATGCTGTTTCCAACACCAAGGCTGTGTAGCAGTTTAGACAGCTCAGGTCACAAACTCAAGATCTGCATGTAGTTTCCTATTAGAAATTTGCTTTGAATTTCATAGCAGGATTTTACATTTAGCCTTGGGTGGCCATTTTTCTATATCCGCCTCCTAATTTGACTATATTAATATGATATATTTACAGCTCTCGTGTCTACTGGTACTTTGTGATACTTTTCCACTCAGTTTTGGGTCATTGTTCCTCTTAACTGAAGTTCATAAAGGAGGCATGGACAGCGACGTGTGCCTCCGCCTGCTCTTGTCTGCCTGTCTGTCAATCACTGATTGACATGTCCTCCGACTCTCGCATTACAGGTTTGGCTGTGAGCCTTCCCAACTTTTTAAGCCCAATCGCAACACACTAGTAGACAGTGGGTGAGTGCGCAATAGCACCCTATACCCTAACTGGGTCCTGGTCAAACATAGTGTAGGGAATAGGGTGCCATTTCAGACGCAACCAGTGTTCTCTAAGGGATGGACCAAAGCATTGCAGTGTTGTCTAGAACATGTTCAGCTGATGTAGTTTTCTTCTTATGGACAGTGACGGATCCAACTGATCTGTTCTGCTTGTGTTTCATCAATACACATCCATCCACACGTCTACTGCTTTTCATTCACGTCCTTTCATTAGAATTCAAGCAGACCGAAGTGAATTGACTGAAAGGAAATCGTAATGAGTCCAAGGGAAGAACGAGAGGCGGGAAGAGCTGTACATCTCTTTGTCTGTGTGGGTGTTAGATAATTCTAAAGTCCTGCTGTCAATTATCATGTCTCTCTGTCTGGATCGTTGCGTTTGAAGTGGCCAGTAACCAAGGTAACTCATGCAAAACAGATTGAGTCTTGAGGGGTGTGCGTACCTGGCTCATGGTCATGTCTATACAGGGGACTGAAGCCAGCCTGACTGAATAGATTCTGAGAATGGAGTCCAACAAGTGGATACAAGCTCCAATCCAATCCATCTACACTGAACAAAAATATAAATTCAACATGTAGCAATTTGTGAGATTTTACTGGGTTACAGTTCATAGAAGGAAATCGGTCAATTGAAATACATTCATTAGGCCCTAATCTATGGATTTCACATGACTGGGACTACAGATGTATATCTGTTGGTCACAGATACTTGGGAGCAAAAAAAATTAAGTAGGAATGTGGATCAGAAAACCAGTCCGTATCTGGTGTGATCGCCATTTGCCTCATGCAGCTTGATGCATCTCCTTCGCATAGAGTTGATCAGGCTGTTGATTGTGGCCTGTAGTGTCGTCCCACTCCTCTTCAATGGCTGTGCAAAGTTGCTGAAGCCTTAAGTACTCTGATGACATGGCTCTGGTAGGACTCTTCTTTTCTTTTCTTTTTTAAACAGACCAACAACCTTCAAGAATGGGGTCGGTCAAGTGCCCTCCACATCAATGTGGAAAAGACAACGGAGCTGATCATCAATGGCACCAACTTACCAATATCCCAACCACTCGCTCTGAACGACCAACCAGTGGAGGTGGTTGAGTGTTTTTTTTAAATACCAAGGGACACAAATTGGTAACAAGCTGAGTTTTACAGAGAATGCAGACTATTTTTTTGTAAAGCAAGCCAACACCTGTTCTTAATCAGGAAATGAAAGGGGTTTGGGGTCAGCCAGGGTGTTCTGGACAGGGTGTACAGCAGCTTGGTGGAGAGCATCCTCACCTTCAATATGACAGTCTGGTATGGTCATCTGAGTGTGAGGAGCAAAAGCAAACTGACCACAATAGTAAACACAGCCAGCAAAGTAATTGGTTGACCCCAGGCATATTTGAGCATTCTGTTCCACAAGGCAACCAAAAAGAAGACACTGGCTGTCGTTGGTGACCCCTCCCACCCTCTACACCCTCAGTTTGAGAGGCGTCCCACTGGCCGGAGCTTCAGACTGCCCATGGCCAAGAAGAACGTGTTCAAACATTAATTTGTTCCCTGTGCCGTTGGCCTACTAAATACAACGTAAATTGTATTGGTATATGTACTTATCTGTCTAGTGCAGTTGGGACAGTTGTGAGTGAATGTATTCATGTCCTCTATGTTGTTAGTGTTTGCAACATGATGGACTGACTGGTTTAAATGTATCTGATTGTGAGAATGCATGTGTATGTGATCCTTTTAATGAAGGTGATGCCAAAGAAACATGTCCATCCTGGACAATAAAGATTGATTCTATTCTATATTGCTGGGAACTGAAACATGCTGTCGTACACGTCGATCCAGAGCATCCAAAACGTGCTCAATGGGTGACATGTCTGAGTATGGTTGATAGATTATCTTGGCAAAGGAGAAATGCTCACTACCAGGGATGTAAACAAATTTGTGCACAAAATTTGAGAGAAATACTCTTGTTCATATGGAACATTTCTGGGCGCTTTTATTTCAGCTCATGAAACATGGGACCAACAATTTACATCTTGCATTTTATATTTTTGCTTAGTATAAATAAACATTCATGGCGTTTTATGGCTCTGTTAAGCATGGTGTACCTGTGGAATGCCCTAACCTCTGCTTTCTTCAGCTTCTTACTAAAGCTTCTAGACCACTGGTGTAGAGCTGAATGAGCATGGCAAATTACAGCAGAAACGGCAGTCCAAACCCTAGAGTCATCGTTTTTCTTAAGGCACTAACACTTTACTCTTCACTGGTACGCTTCACTCATTTAGGGGTAGAGAGGTCAGTGCCTTTAGCCAGCAATAGAAACGTTCTGAATTGCCTTTATATTCCAGCTTCACTGCTCCTCGTAATAGCGAGGCCTCCGAAATACTCTGGCTCCCTGCAGCCTCCCTTTGGTGTTCTGAGAGGCTGTGCTGCTGCTGCGGCTTGTTTCCCTCTGCTTGGGCCCTTATTACCAGTGGTGTAAAGTACTTAAGTAAAAATACTTTAAAGTATTACTTATGTATTTTTTTTTTGTGCTTTACTATTTATATTTTTGCCAACTTTTACTTCACTACATTTTTCCTGACACCCAAAAGTACTCGTTACATTTTTACAGGAAAATGGTCCAATTCACACACTTACCAAGAGAACATCCCTGGTCATCCCTACTGCCTCTGATCTGGAGGATTCACAAAACACACATGCTTTGTTTGTAAATTATGACTGGGTATTGGAGTGTGACCCTGGCTGTCCATCAAAAGGTTTCAATTGTGCTGTCTGGTTTGCTTAATATAAGGAATTTGAAATGGTTTATACTTTTACTGTGACTTTTGATACTTAAGTACATTTTAGGAATTCCATTTACTTTTGAGTATATTTAAAACCAAATACTTTTAGACTTTTACTCAAGTAGTATTTTACTGGGTGACTTTTACTATTAAGGCATCTTTACTTTTACTCAAGTATGACAATTTAGTATTTTTTTCAACCACTGCTTATTACTCACAGAAACATGACATTGTGTGAAGAGAGATGCCTCTGGAAAAGACCATGGCTGTACTATAAATGCCACTATTTCCTTTGCATTGCACTGCTTTTGACCAGGGCCCATATTAGTCTGATCTAAAGTAGTGCACTATGTAGGGAATAGGGTGCCATTTCCGACACACACCACGCTGGTTCGAGGGGAATATATTATTAACCACTCTGACGGTCTGAACCGCGCTCTGGCTTCTGCAGGGTAGTGATTTGAGCCCATCACAAGGCAACCGTTGGGGCACGGCCACACTGACCACAGCAGGTACAGAGATGGGTTAAGCTGAATGTATTCAAGTTAGGCATATGTTTTTGCAAACAACAGTAGGTGAAAGAGTGGAGCCTGTTTGGTTGCCTGTGACTGTCTGTTCAAGGATTACAGTGGTTGTGTTTATCAGCCATTTTAATAAAAGCCAGAGACCATTTGTATTTGTTTTGTCAGTCTCTGTAATCCCTATTGATCTCAGAATGACTCTCCTTGGGGATTTTGGGGTTTGTTCGTGTTATTGCGAATGCCGTCTTGCCTCCGAGGGACCAAACACAGCCAGAGGAGATGACTGCTCTGCAGGGTTTCTTATTGACTCAATGCAGTGTGTGGAGACGATTTCTGTGATGTGAGGGTTTACATTGATTTTAAGTTGTCAAAAATATTTGTTGATGAAATGTGCTTTAGCGGTCAAAGAAATACGTGTGCTTTGTTTGATATTGAATATCTGTAATATAGCTTTAGTGCACTGCATTCATTTCACACCATTTCTCTGTTTATTTTTCTAGTTATAATGGATGCATAACGTAAGTGCTATTTCTTTCACATAAGTATCTTCTGAGCCATTGGAATGAATACAGCTCTTTGTCATTGGTAGCATCTCAGTGCCTCTTGTATTGCTAGATTATAACTATTAAACTCTCTGGAACATGTGATGTAGAGCCTCCTATCTGACTGCTGGTGAGTTGTGATATATTGTCTACACTAGTTTAAAGTCCCACTCTGGGAGTGAGATATATATATATATATATATTAGTACTTTAAACTGCATCTCTGTGATGTATACAGTACTTTAACATCATGCCTGACAGAAAGATGGCCCTACCTCCTTGAAATGCATCAGGAGCTGCCACAGGCACTGTTATCGATCATGTGGAGAAAGGGAGACAGTATTGTCTGTCAACATACTCCTGAGGTATTCTGCGAAGTGCCGTTAGGAGGACAAACTTCTTCAAAGACAAAAACAGACAGGGCAGTGTGTGTTTGGGAAACACATAGCAGTTCTGCAACAGGAATCCACAGGCTTACGCTTGGTGTTAGGTTACTTTCTGTCAGTGAGAAACATGCACAAAACCCTTCTACCAACCGTCATTTCATCGACATTCCCAATTCGCAGGTGCCTTAGGGTGTTGAGCTACTTGTATTAGATTAAAACATCTAATAGCAGGCCAGTAAACTTACACTTAGCAAAAATATAAACACAACATGTAAAATGTTGGTCCCATGTTTCTTGAGCTGAAATAAAAGATCCCAGAAATGTTCCATACATGCAACTCTTTTCTCTAAAATGTTGTGCACAAATTTCATCCCTCTTAATGAGCATTTCTTTTTTGCCAAGGTAATCCATCCACTGGTGTGGCATATCAAGAAGCTGATTAAACAGCATGGTCATTACACAGGTGCACCTTGTGCTGGGGACAATAAAAGGCCACTCTAAAATATGCTCTTTTTTTTTGTCACGCAACACAATGCCACAGATGTCCCAAGTTTTGAGGGAGCATGCAATTGGCATGCTGACTACAGCAATGTCCACCAGTACTGTTGAATGTTCATTTCTCTACCAACCTCCAATGTAGTTTTAGGGAATTTTGCAGGATGTCCAGCCATTCTCACAACCCCAGACCACATCTAACAACACCAGCCCAGGACCTCCACATCTGGCTTCTTCACCTGCGGGATCTTCTGAGACCAGCCACCCGGACAGCTGATGAAACTGTGGGTTTGCACAACCAAAGAATTTCTGCACAAACTGTCAGAAGACATCACAGGGAAGCTCATCTGCGTGCTCGTCGTCCTCACCAGGGTTTTGACCTAACTGCAGATCAGTAAATTCTCACCTTCGAACTGTACTAGGCAGGTGGCAGACAACGTGTATGGGGTTGTGTGGGCGAACGGTTTGCTGACGTCAACTTTGAACAGCGTCCCATGGTGGCGGTGGGGTTATAATATGAGCAGGCATAAGCTACGGACGACTGTTACCACAATTGTATTTTAGCGATGGCAATTTGAATGCACGGAGATACCGTGACGAGATCCTGAGGCCCGTTGTCGTGCCATTCATCCGCCGCCATCACCTATTGTTTCAGCATGATAATCAACAGCCTGATCAACTCTGTGAAGGAGATGTTGTGCTGCATGAGGCAAATGGTGGTCGCACCAGATACACAGATCTACACCCCTACCATACACAGATATACACCCCTACCATACACAGATCTACACCCCTACCATACGCAGATCTACACCCCTACCATACGCAGATCTACACCCCTACCATACGCAGATCTACACCCCTACCATACACAGATATACACCCCTACCATACACAGATCTACACCCCTACCATACGCAGATCTACACCCCTACCATACGCAGATCTACACCCCTACCATACGCAGATCTACACCCCTACCATACGCAGATCTACACCCCTACCATACGCAGATCTACACCCCTACCATACGCAGATCTACACCCCTACCATACGCAGATCTACACCCCTACCATACGCAGATCTACACCCCTACCATACGCAGATCTACACCCCTACCATGCGCAGATCTACACCCCTACCATACGCAGATCTACACCGCTACCATACGCAGATCTACACCGCTACCATACGCAGATCTACACCCCTACCATACGCAGATCTACACCCCTACCATACGCAGATCTACACCCCTACCATACGCAGATCTACACCCCTACCATACGCAGATCTACACCCCTACCATACGCAGATCTACACCCCTACCATACGCAGATCTACACCCCTACCATACGCAGATCTACACCCCTACCATGCGCAGATCTACACCCCTACCATTTTTAAAGTATCTGTCACCAACAGATGCATATCTGTATTCAGTCATGTGAAATCCATATATTGGGTTTTAATGAATTTATATAAAATTACTGATTTCCTTATATGAACTGTAACTCAGTAAAATTGTTGTATGTTGCGTTTAATAATGTTGTTCAGTGTGTAACGTTTTTATTGCTTGTTTCCTGCTGGTTCCACATCAACATCGTGCCTTAGGCTATTCTGTATTTGCTCTCCGTCCGTCTAAATTGATGTTGTCAACAACAGTTTGTACCTTAATGAACCTGGCCAGACCCCAATAATGAGCCCAGCTCTAGGGATGTTCTCTCTGCCGTGATCCCAGATCTCCACTGCTCTGACACGTGTAGTGCTGTGCTTATGACTTAATGGATGAAAGTCTACATGCTAGTTCTTCTGGAACCTCTGCTTCTCTCCTTCCATTATAATCTCTCTCTCCTGTTTCCATATCGATTTAGTTTTACCTCTGTGAATGTGGGAGGGGTCTCACCCTATTTTAATTGACCCAAATGGCCCTCAGGGGACAGGGGATAATGAAGACTAGGGGACTGCTGTAATAGTGTGTGAGGGGGTAGGACATCAGGAAATTTGTCATTTGATTTGTCCTTTTCAAATTTGTGTAAGTCACTCCTTTGTCCAAGGCCTGTGTTTCAGTTTGTAGCCTAAATTCTGGCTTCTCGTTGAGGTGTACTCTCTAAGGCTGAGTCCCAAATGGCATCCTGGTCAAATATAGAGAATAGGGTGCCATTGGGGAATTAACCTTTAATCTATCTACGGCTAGGTTAGGAGTGTAATTCTTCATGACATCAACATATGTCTATTAGGAACCAGCCTTTCACTTGACTGTAAAGTACTGGTTGATACTATTCCTCCTAATAAATATACCTCCGGCCTTGTGAATGTTAACCTATTTATAGGTCTTACTCCCGTCGGCTAGGGAGAGCGTGATCCTACAGTCGTCTGAAACAGCTGATGCTCTCACACATGGTTCAGCGTTGCTTGCCTCGAAGCGATCATCAAAGGCATTTAGCTCATCTGGTAGGCTCGTGTCGCTAGGTAGTTCTTGGCTGGGTTTCCCTTTGTAATCCGTGATTGTTTGCAAGCCCTGCAATATCCGACGAGCGTCAAAGCCGGTGTCATAGGATTCGATCTTAGTCCTGTGCTGACTATTTGCCTGTTTGATGGTTCGTCGGACGGCATCCGGACTAATGTCCTATATCTTGAAATCTGCAGCCCTAGCCTTTAGCTCAGTGGAGATGTTGCCTGTAATCCATGGCTTCTGGTTGGGATATGTATGTACGGTCACTGTGGGGACATCGTCGATGCACTTATTAGCCGGTGACTGATGTTGTAACCTCCTGGGATTCATCCGATGGCATTGAGAACATATTCTAGTTAGTCTGTGGTAGCGAAACAGTCCATTAACTTAGCATCCGCTTCATAGGACCACTTAAACTTCCTGTTTGAGTTGTTGCTTGTAAGCAGGAATCAGGAGGATAGAGTTATGTTCTGATTTGCCTAATGGAGGGTGGGGGACAGCTTTGTATGCGTCTCTGTGTGGAGTAGAGGTGATCTAGAATTGTTTTCCTCTAGTTGCACAGGTAACATGTTGGTAGTAATAAGGTAAAAATGGATTTCAGTTTTCCTGCATTAAAATCAATGGCTACTAGGTGCGCCGCCTCTGGATCCTTATCCTCCTATACAGCTCGTTGAGTATGGTCTTTAGTGCCAGCATCGGTTTTTGGTGGTAAATAGGCAGTTACGAAAAATACAGAATAAATACTCTTGGTAAATAGTATGGTCTACATCTAACATGAGGTATTCTAACTCATGCGAGCAGAACCTAGAGACGTCCTTAATATTAGAGATTGCGCAGCAGCTGTTGTTCATAAAGAGACATACACCGCCCCCAGGATCTCACCGGTCTCTGCCGTCCGGTCCTGCCGATACATAAAAAAATAAACGCATCTAGATGTACTGTGCGTTTGGAAGGTATTCACACCCCTTGACTTTTTCCACATTTTGTTACATTACAGCCTTATATTAAAATGGATTAAATAGATTTTTCACCCCTCATCAATCTACACACAATAACCCATGATGGCAAAGCAAAAAAATAAAACAATGTATTGACATAATACATTTACATATGTATTCAGACCCTTTACTAAGCACTTTGTTGAAGCACCTCTGGCAGCGATTACAGCCTCAAGTCTTCTTGGGTATGACGCTACAACCTTGGCTACAACCATGGAAGTTTCTCCCAGTTTTTTTTTCTCTGTAGATCCTCTCAAGCTCTGTCAGGTTGGATGTGGAGTGTGGCTGGTCTCTCCAGAGATGTTTGATCGGGTTCAAGTCCGGGCTCTGGCTGGGCCACTCAGACTTATCCTGAAGCCACTCCTGCGTTGTCTTGGCTATGTGCTTAGGGTCGTTGTCCTGTTGGAAGGTGAACCTTCACCCCAGTCTGAGGTCCTGAGCGCTCTGGAGCAGGTTTTCATCAAGGATCTCTCTGTACTTTGCTCCATTCATCTTTGCCTCGATCCTGACTCATCTCCCAGTCCCTGCAGAGATGGTTGTCCTTCTGGAAGGTGTTCCCATCTCCACAGAAGAACTCTGGAGCTCTCGAGGGACCACTGGGTTCTTGGTCACCTCCCTGACCCCAGCCCTTCTACCCCAATTGCTCAATTGGCAGGGCGGCTAGCTCTAGGAAGAGTCTTCGTGGTTCTGAAACTCTTCCATTTAAGGATGATGGAGGCCACTGTGTTCTTGGGGACCTTCAATGCTGAATACATGTTTGTACCCTTCTCCAGATCTGTGCCTCGACACAATCCTGTCTCGGAGCTCTATGGACAATTCCTTCAACCTCATGGCTTGGTTTTTGCTCTGACATGCATGGTCAACTGTGGGACCTTGTATATGTAACGGTTGTGAAACGGCTAGCTAGTTAGCGGTGGTGCGCGCTAAATAGCGTTTCAATCGGTGACGTCACTTGCTCTGAGACCTTGAAGTAGTGGTTCCCCTTGCTCTGCAAGGGCCGCGGTTTTTGTGGAGCGATGGGTAACGATGCTTCGAGGGTGACTGTTTTTGATGTGTGCAGAGGGTCCCTGGTTCGCAACCAGGTAGGGGCGAGGGGACGGTCTAAAGTTATACTGTTACATATAGACAGGTGTGTGTCTTTCCAAATCATGTCCAATCAATTGAATTTACCAAAGGTAGACTCCAATCAAGTTGTAGAGACATCTCAAGGATGATCAATGGAAACAGGATGCACCTGTTTTTGCTTTGTTATCATGAGTTATTGTGTGTAGATTGAGGATTTATTGTTTATTTAATCTCTTTTAGAATAAAGCTGAAATGTAACAAAGTGTGGTACAAGTGTTCTGAATACTTTCTGAATACACTGTATATTATCCATGTCCTTGCTCAGCCATGACTCTGAGAAGCATAGTATATTACAGTCCTTAATGCCCTGTTGATAGGATAGCCTTGAACGGGTAATCAATATGTCTTTCAGTCTCTGACTCGTCCAAATTGAGGTTAGTGTTAGCTGTTCGGATGTCCAGAAGCACTTTTCGGTCATAGGAAACGGTGGCGCAAAAAAAAAAATACACAAAATGGCACAATTGGTCAGGAGCTCGTAAAAACGTCCATTCCATCCAGCACCATTATATTAGCTAATAATGTTTCAGATTCAATTTATATTAGCTAATAATGTATCAGATTCAATTTATATTAGCTAATAATGTATCAGATTCAATTTATATTAGCTAATAATGTATCAGATTCAATTTATATTAGCTAATAATGTATCAGATTCAATTTATATTAGCTAATAATGTATCAGATTCAATTTATATTAGCTAATAATGTATCAGATTCGATTTATATTAGCTAATAATGTATCAGATTCAATTTATATTAGCTAATAATGTATCAGATTCAATTTATATTAGCTAATAATGTATCAGATTCAATTTATATTAGCTAATAATGTATCAGATTCAATTTATATTAGCTAATAATGTATCAGATTCAATTTATATTAGCTAATAATGTATCAGATTCAATTTATATTAGCTAATAATGTATCAGATTCAATTTATATTAGCTAATAATGTATCAGATTCGATTTATATTAGCTAATAATGTATCAGATTAAATTGAAAGAAAATATTGTCTCAGCTGTTTTTCCTATAGGAATATAAAGCCTTCGCCTAATGTGCATTCCTATAGACTTTCCAGGTAAATGATCCTCTCTCAATAACGGAGGTCCAAACAGCATCTGATTGGTGCTCCCTGCAGGCAAAGAGGCATCTGATAGGTTATTCCCTTCAGAATAGACAGTAATTAAACTTGGTAGCAGGCCAGAGGAATCCATATGTGAAGAGCTGTTATGTAATTTGCTGCTGGGACATGTTAACTGCTGTTGCCACCTGATGTGCAAGAGAACAAACTCTAAGTAAAGTGAGGGGTTGGTTCAGTGTGTTCTCTAATCATCTGATGGGATCTATGTGAAGAGTTGAGGTTTTGTCTACTGTATGTTGCGCTCTGGTGGATAGTGAGATGCCTGCTGTACTGTATAGACCACCCTACCCTGGGGGAGCCAAGCCTCACCAAACCAACTCTCTGTTGTCAGGTGGACGACATGCTCGATGAGGAGAGCGATGAGGAGGGAGAAGGCCGGGGGAAGAAGACGATGGAAGAGGAGATGGAGGAAGAAGAGGTGCAGCGGCCAAAGGGTAGTGGACAGAGCACTGAGGGAGAGAAGCACCACCAACGGCACCACCACCACGAGCAGCAGCACCATGACCAGCTGAAGCAGCACTATCACCAGCTGCAGCAGCAGGGTCTGGCTACCGTTGTAGAGGAGACGGAGAAAACACAGACGCCGCCTAGTCACCAGGGCGGTACAGCGACGGCGGACAGCGTGCCAAGGTAAGGCCACCAGAGCACCACCTTTAAACCAGGCAGGGAAGTATTATGTAACCCATTACCAGATTAGCTGTTCTCTAATGGAAGAGTATGTGTTTCATCAAGCAACTTAATGATGAGAGTTTAAAGACGTCTGTAGTTATAAAGGTAAGGACTATGAAGGTAAGGGATGTGGTCATATTCACGATCGCAGGTTTGTTTCTGATTGGTGCTCTGTCACTCACCACAGAACCACTACAGTCTAGTGGTGGTAATACCGAAGTAGCCATCCTCTCCTTCAATATTCCAGGCTTGGTCTGTTTCCATGGTGATGTTTCCATGCTGGAAACAAACCAGCCAGATGGAGGGGGTTAGGGTTACAGTCTCCCACTTCTGCGGGACAGGGTAGCGAGTCTACACTTCCAGAAATCTGCCTCCCAGATGCTTGCCTTGCTCTGTGCTGACGCTGCCCAGTTTAGAGCCTGGAAACCGGGTGTAAAGGCCTCCATCTGTGTCCTCCACCCACACCACAGGGAAGCCAGGTGGGACAGGTCCTCAGTCATATGGTGTCCCGCCTAGGGATGTGCATGCTTATTCAAATATCCGAACGGAGGGTAGTATTCGAATACTTGTGATTTTATTTATTTTTTACAATTAAAAAATGTATGGGCCTATTTTAACACTGAAAAGGCTTTTTCTAAATTAGCTCACTCAATGTGGAGTAAGAGTTCTGTAATGCAATGCAGGATGGAATAAAATTCTGGAATTAAAAGTTAGTGAAATGAGAAGGAGTAGGCTACAACAAGGAACCAACAGGTAGGCTGTTGTTTTATCGGAATTGGGTTGGGGAGAAAGCTCGGCATGTACCCTCAATTAGCCTACAGTAGTTAGCTACAGCTGGCTAGCATACCTAGCTATAGCTGGCTAGCATTCCTGGCTATAGCTGGCTAGCATACCTAGCTATAGCTGGCTAGCATACCTAGCTATAGCTGGCTAGCATACCTAGCTATAGCTGGCTAGCTTCTCTAGCTATAGCTGGCTAGCTTCTCTAGGCTACTCCAGTCAAAACAGGCACTGTTTGGGATGGTAAATAACATTGTGGCTGCTACCAGTTAGCTAATATTGGCTGTGGCTGAGTTGCCTTTGCTAGTGGCTACTGCGTCTCTCTCTCTCCATCTGCTCGCCCCCATCTCACACACACACACACACACACCGCCCCCGCCGCAGCTGCAGCAATAGAGCGCCAGCCTCTCTCCCTCGCACAGCAGTGCTCAGGTCAAAACATAAGTTTAAAAAAAACACATGCATTTCAAATATCCGGATATCTGACACAAATTCATGATACTATTCGAATAGTGAAATGATTTCAAACCCTAGTCCCGCCTACATGAGGAGTGGAGGAGCTTGGGCTTAGTTTTACACCTTGAGGAAGAGAGGAATGGACAGATGCCTTGTTGAAGTCTGCTGATCTGACAGTTTGTGTGTTACTACTGAAGGCCGAAAGGTACTAAGCACCGCTGCCCAGAATGTCGGCGGTACATGTTTTGTTGTTCACATAGCACAGATCTTCCGTCTGCTCCTAAATTTGTAGATGGTTAATGTAAGCTAACTAGCACGCTGCACTAATGTTGTTGCTAGCAACCTAGAATTTGTAGTCCTTGTTGATACTACGAGACCTTCTAAAATGAGTTAATCACATATAATTGCTTTGTAGATGATTCTTTATGTCTGTGAAGATGTGTATTTTTTAAAGTACATGTTAAGTGGCGGGGGGAAAAGAAACTAGAAAGTTTCCATCTCAATAAAGCCATTTGAACGTGGATCTCCACCCCTAGCTTTTCTTCTGGTGTTCAACCTTTTAAACTCTTGTAGCTGACTGTTGTAGTACATCTGTTGTGTATATTTGGCATGGGACGGAAAGAGAGACGGGCACAGAAACAGGCCGAAGGAGTAAACAGAAGAGCTACAGCACCGTTCTGTGACTGTCTGCCTGTCTACAAGCACACAGAACCTGCAAACAATGAAAGCATCTCTTTAATGCAGCTTTGCCAATCAGAGTTGCCAGGTTGGACTCAGAGAGAGGGAGCAGGATGAGAAGACTGATGGCCAGGAAAATAGGAAAAATGGAAGAGGAGGATAGGAGGTGGAGCATTAGGGCTGCTGTCATAAGATCTGCTGCTCCTTGTTAGACCCACGAGGTGAGACACAATGTGAGAACTGAAGGCCGATAGGTACTTAGCACAGTAGGAGGCCTGTCATTCTCTTGGCTCATCATTGCAAAAGATTGGCTAAGCAGGAGGCAGACAGGTAGTAAATGAGGTAGTGTTATTTATTCAGGAACTCTGGCTAGTGGCTACATTATGACAGCAAATATAGAGATTAGCCTACATCACACAAATGCTGATAGTTTTTTAGATGGTAAATGACAGAACGTGATCCGGATCCTTAGCTTTGAGAAAGTGGTTTCCGGGAGGGGTGGGGGCGAAAGCTTTATATTCGCAGACACGGTATGGAACAAAAGACGAGGCCTGCTGGGTACCAACCTGAGAGGGGAGCCGAAAGGAGTGACGATAACAAAGAAATAAGGCACTTTTCCCAGACTAATCCACCCCCTTTTCATCTGAATTGTTCTAACTAAAACAATAAATCTGCATAATATATATATATATTTTTACTCAACCGTGTCTCTTAATGTTAGTTTGATAACTGAGCCAGGCAGTCACACACTTCATATGAAACGAATGGGGCGGTAAGTGCACACAACCCTAAATGCTTTACCAAGCTAGCTATCAAAATCATTTTATTAACTCTCCTTTATCCCATACTGCCAGTGCCAGTTTGTTTGCAGCTAACGTTCGCTAAACGGTTGTCATTTGCAGTTTGCACATGGCTAGTTAACTAGTCCACTGACTCTCAGCAGCTAACAGACAGCTGCTTCGTTCAAAACCAAATCCATTGAGATTTAATTATAATGTTGCTAGTTATCTAGTTGTGGCCATCTGGCTAGTTGTGACTATAAAGGTTCTATCTGCATAGTTCTGAGATATTGAGCATCAAAGTTTCCACAATTCAGCTAAGAACTGTTTTGCAGTGAAATCATATTTTATAACCATTTATAGCTCTGAAATGTCAATCTGGGTTCAGACATAAGGCTCTGACACTTTTGAATTAGACATGTTCAGTTCCCACATGCTTCAAGAGGGCCACCATTGTTCCTGTTCCCAAGAAAGCTAAGGTAACTGAGCTAAATGACTACCGCCCCGTAGCACTCACTTCTGTCATCATGAAGTGCTTTGAGAGACTAGTCAAGGACCATATCACCTCCACCCTACCTGACACCCTAGACCCATTCCAATTTGCTTACCGCCCCAATAGGTCCACAGACGACGCAATCGCAACCACACTGC